>NC_082640.1:51961206-52270346 GCF_028023285.1 Balaenoptera ricei | reverse complement strand
TATTCCAGTACCATATTGTCTTAAGTATAATAGCTTTGTAATATAGTTTGAAATTAGAAACTGTGATGTCTCCAGATTTGTTTTTCTCAGAATAACTTTGGCTATTCCTGGTTGTTTGTGATTCCATGCAAATTTTAGGTTTTTTTCTATATGTGTAAAAACTGCCATTGGGTTTTGATAGAGATTGCATTGAATCTATGGATTGCTTTGGGTAGCAGGGACATTTGAACATTAATTATTCTGATCCATGAACAGAGAAGATCTTTCCATTTATTTTGTCCTAATTTCTTTCATCAAAGTCTTATATTTTTCATTGTGCAGTTCCTTCCCTCTCTTGGTCAAATTTGTTTATAAGTATTTTATTGTTGTGGTGTTACTCTGAATGGGAAAAGGCTACCATTTTCAACAAATGGTGGTGGAAAAATTGGTTAACCACTTGCAGGAAAATGAAATCGGACCCCTAACTTATTACAAAAATTACCTCAAAATGGATTAAAGAATTAAACATATCATATAGTAAAACTCCTTGAAGAAAACAAACTCCTTGACATCAGTATTGGCAATAATTTTTTTTGGCTATACTACCAAAAGCATAATCTACAAATGCAAAAATCGACAACTGGAGGACTTCCCTGGTGGTACAGTGGTTAAGAATCCGCCTTCCAATGCAGGGGATGTGGGTTCAATCTCTGGGTGGGGAACTAAGATCCCACATGCCACGAGGCAACTATGCCCACATGCCACAACTAGAGAGCCTGTGTGCTGCAACCACAGAGCCCATGTGCTCTGGAGCCCTCCCGCCACAACTAGAGAGAAGCCTGTGCACTGCAACAAAAGATCCTGCAAGCCACAACTAAGACCCAACACAGCCAAAAATAAATAAACAAATAAATAAATGGTTTTTTATATAAAATAAAATAAAAAAAATTTAAAAATCTACAGTTGAGACTACATCAACATAGAAAGATTCTGTACAGCAAAAGAAACAATCAAAATGTAAAGGCAGTCTATGGAATGGGAGGAAATATCTGTAAACTATGTATTCGATAAGGGTTTAATATATAAAACATATACAGAACTCATACAACTCAATAGCAAACAACCCCAAACTATCTGATTAAAATATGGGCTGAAGGATTGGATAAACTTTTTTTCCTAAAAGGCATACAATGGCCAACAAGTACATGAAAATATGCTCAAAATCATTAGAGAAATACACATCAAAGCCACAATGTGATATATTACCTTCCACTTGTTAGGTTGGCTATCATCAAGAAGACAAGATATAAGTGTTGGCAAGTATGTGGAGAAAAAGCAAACTTTGTACACTGTTGATGTGGATGTAAATTGAGTCAGCCACTATGGAAAACAATGTGAGGCTCTGCAAATAATGTAAAAATAGAACTGCCATATGCTCCAGTAATCCCATTTCCTGTTATATAGCCAAAGTCAATGAAAACAAAACATGAAAAAGATATCTGCATTCACATGTTTATTGCAGCATTATTGACAATTGCCAAGATATGAAAACAATGTACTTGTCCACAAATGGATGAATCAATAAAGCAGGGGTAGTATGTCTGTGTGTGTGTGTATGTGTGTGTGTATACACACACACACACACACACACACACATACGTATACATATACATAGAGAGAGAGAGAGAAGTTGGACCTTGAGGGCATTATGCTTAGTGAAATAAGCTAGACAGAGAAATACAAATATTGTATGATATTGTTATAACCAAAATCTAGAAAAGCTAACTTGTAGAAAGAGAGAATACAATGGTGATTCCCAGGGACTGGGGGGTGGGGGAATTGGGGAGATGTCATTACAGGGTACATATTGTCAGCTAGAAAATGAATATGTTCTGGAGATCTAATGCACAGCACCCTGATTATAGACAAAATTATAATACTTCAAAATTGTTGAGTTTAGATCTTCTCACAACAACAACAACAAAAAATGTGGCAAGATGGAGATATTAGTTAAAACTATGGTGGTAATCATATTGTGATATAAAAATTAATGAATCAACACATTGTACACCTTAAAAAATTAAAAGCAGAACTACCATAAAATCTAGCAATCCCATTTTGGGTATATACCAAAAAAATTGATGGCATGATATTAAAGGGATATCTGCACTCTCATGTTCATAGCAGCATTATTCACAATAGCCAAAACATGGAAACAGCTTAAGTGTCCATCAATAGATTAATGGACAAAAAAGATTATATAATATATATTTACATATTATATAATTATTCAGCCATAATAAACAAGGAAATCCTGACGTTTGTGACAATAAGGATGGACCTTGAGGATGCTATGCTTATGAGATAACCAGACAAAGCTGACAAATATTTTATGATATCACTTACATGTGGAATCTAAAAAAGCTGAAATAAAAATTCCACATTTTTATATGATATCTAAAAAAAATCATAGAAACAAAGTAGGATGATGCTTGCCAGGATATGAGATTTTGGTCAAAAGAAGAAAACTTCCAGTTATAAGGTAATAAGTTCTAGGGAATCTAATGTACAGCATGTGATTATAGTTAACAATACTGCATTATATAATTGAAAGATGCAAAGAGAGTGGAACTGAAATGTTCTCACCACAAAGAAAAAGTGGTAATTATGTGAGATCATGGAGGTGTAACTAAACTCACTGTTGTATTTATTTCACAATATATATGTCCTTCAAATCATCACACACCTTAAACTTAAAGTTATATCAATTACACCTCAATAAAGCTGGGAAAAATTATTTCAAGATGGCTATAGCAGAGCAAGAAACCAAACATGGGTTTTTCTAAGTGAAGGACCTTTTCTGATATCACATCTGTGAAGCAGTTCTTGGTTCTATATGCAAAAACACATCTAATATCTGACCACTTGTTCCATCTCCACTCTTAGTAACCAGGCCTGAGCTACCACCTAGGTAACTACAGTCATCTCTTAACTGACCTCCCTGCTTCTGTCCTTGCCCCTTCAGTCAATTTGTAGCACAGCAACCAGAGTAAGTAAAATAACGTCCCTCCACTTCTTAAAACCCTCCCCTGGCTCTTCATTTCACACAGAGTTAAAGCCAAAGTCCACGACTGACAAATCTGTTCACATCCCCCAGGGTTCTCTCCCTTGCTCACTTCAACCAAACAGCATTCCCAACTCTCCTCAAACAAGCCAAGCATGTTCCTTCCTTGTGACATTTTACCTTGCTCTTTCCTCTACCTGAAATCTCTTCTGCCACTTGTGCTCACTGTGTACGCCCTCCTTCATAGCATATATTTTAGGTCATATTCATTCACAAATTTACTGGGCATCAGACACCATACTAGGCACAGATGTGAAGATCCAGCATCTCTCTGAGCATATGGAATGGAACGTTATTTCATAAATGTATTAACTATTTCATAATTTGCTGGATTCATAAATGAATTAATAGAAAAATACTATGGAAAGAAAAGTTTTTCTCAATTATAATCCTAAATAATTGATGTAGATAGTTAAATACAAAAGCTATCGAGTATAATATTCTATTCCTTAATTATGGGATTAGGGTTAAAGTTGGAATTAGGGTTAGGGTTAAGGTCAGGGTTAGGGTTAGGGTTAGGGATAGGGTCAGCCACCATGTAGAAAGCTCTGAGGGAGCAGACATGGGCAAACCCCTGATGGCCACACAACTGGGGAGAGCTTGTCATACACGTGTGTAAGTGCAAGTCTACAATACCTGGATGTCAGGTATCAGAGGCCCAGAGTTCACACTCTTCACTTAGGCTCAGAGCTTATCTTTCCATTGGTGCTATATATTTAGGTAGAAATAACCCATGCAGCTCAGTGATCAGAAGGGAATTCAAAGCTATTAAATACCTGTACATTCGACCAACCATTGTGAGATACAATTGAGGGCAGTAATGTGTAATGGGATTCTATCTGAACAATTATAAGTTTAGTTTATGATAGCATGGCACTGAAAATTTTGAGAAAGTAGACATCTCAGAATTAATGGTGTTGTTAGTTTGAAACATTAGCTTAAGAAAACAGTCTCTTCAGTTAAAGTACTCCCAAATCAAAACCATTTCCACAGAGGAAATGTAGTTTGTGTCCCATTTCTGACCCTTATTCATTCATTCCTCCATTCATTGTATGACTAATGTCTTCTCCATATTAGCCACGGTGGCTTTGAGCTTCAAATTCTCCATAAAATGGGCAAATTAGATTGTGATCTCAGGACTTCCCTGGCGGTCCAGTAGTTAAGACTCCACACTCCCAATGCAAGGGGTATGGGTTCGATCCCTGGTTGGGGATCCTGCATGCCATGCAGGTTGCCTAAAAAAAGAGAGAGAGAGAATTTAAGTGGAGATTGGGATCTCTAAGAAAGCTTCCAGATATTTGTACATCATTTTCTAGATTCTCAAGTCAAGACACAGGCACTGGGACTTCCCAGGTGGTCCAGTGTGTAAGACTCTGTGCACTCAACGCAGGGGGCCCTGGTTCGATCCCTGATTGGGAAACTAAAACCTACTTGCATGCTGCAACTAAGAGTCTGCATGTTTCAGCTAAGAAGTCCAAATGCTGCAACGAAGATCCTGCATGCTGCAGCTAAGACCTGGCACAGCCAAAATAAATAAATAAATAAATAAATAAATAAATAAATAAATAAATAAATAAATTTTTAAATGTTATTAAAAAAGACACATCACCATTTAGAAACAAACTGACACTGTATTTATGTCATAAAGACTACACAGTGGGCATCTTGGAATGTGCTGCCTGGCCTGACTTGCTCTCTGAATTTTAGGATTCATTCTCTGTGTGGATCATCACACCAACCTTGTGCTCATCACCTTTTCTCACATCATGATCACAAGCCACAGGAGAGGAAGCTGCTGCAGACCATCAAAACTAGTGCCTAAACCAGTCAACAAATAAAGTATCCTGTTTGAATCTACCCTGCGGCTGAACATCAGAACAAAGTACCCTAAGGTTTCCCTGTGTTCCCTAAGATGTCTCAGGTTTCCCCTTTCCTATTCTCTCCCTTCCTCCACATTCCATACCTTGGGAGTGCTTCTGTCCAGGAGAACAAGAGGCATACCTCCATCCCCCACCAGCCTGGCTATGGGACATCCGAACCCTTGTGTCCTTCTCCTTCTAACTGGATGCCTCTATTTTTCCTGAAAACAAACTCTAGTTCTGCTAGCTGAGGCCTCCATTTCCCATTTGAGACACCGTCACTATCTCAGTCTGCAGGCCCTATGCCCTCCAAGGTAGGGCTTAGTTTTGCTTAATCTGCCCATTGCTCACCACAAGCTTTCTGTGCCACCAACTCCTTCCCCTTAAGGGCCTATACTGTCTAATCCCTCCCTCCCACCACTATTACTCTTCTCTACCTTCTGCTGGGAAGCTTACCAGTTAGCCATGATTTGTCCATGGACATTGAGCACTGGTCTGGACTGTGTTCATCTCTATTCCAAACACTGTAGTTTCCCAGCTCTGGGAGACAACTTTATATCCTTCCAGCCACCCTCATGTTCTCAGAAGTCTTGGTCCAGTTCCTTTCTTCCACAATTCATATCTTCCGGGAAGCTTTTCAACAGCCTATGAAAATAAAAGAAACAAGCTGTCCCTTCCTGCAAGTCCATCTGCTCTAATTCTATCCTACTTTCCTGCATCTTAGCTGGGTCAGGTCTAGATAGCTTCTGCTGCAGGCCCTGATCAACAACTCCAGACTCGTCATGCTCAAAATATTAAAACCAGGTCATGGTTAATCGGAGTTTACCCAGAGTCTGCAGACATGTGTGGAGAGCTGACACTGGCCTCCAACATCTGTTCCAAGGCCTTTCCAGCATGCCTGCCCCCTGAAGAGAAGCCCCAAACTACCCAACACTTGTCCCCTGCAATGTGATAGGATGGCAATCCACTGTCTACTCATGGCATGGTACCTGGGCTGAGCAATGAAGTCTCAAGTCTATTTCACTTCCCTGGGAAAAAGACCAAAACTAATATTGATTAAAAGTTCTGTTGATCAAACTTTACTCAATTATGATTTCACTATCCATGGTTAGGAGCAGCCCTGGGGAGTTGTATATTAAGAAGCACTTAGTTTGACTAAAGAACAAAACTTTGTGTTACTGACAAAGGTGGTAAAGTTTCTACATCAGGACTGTTTAACAGTGTGACTCTTTTTTCTAAAAGAAATTATGGCCTCAGCACTTCCCTGGTGGTCCAGTGGTTAAGACATCTCCTTCCAATGCAGGGGGTGCAGGTTTGATCCCTGGTCAGGGAGCTAGATCCCACATGCCTCGTGGCCAAAAAACCAAAACATAAAAAACAGAAGCAATATTGTAACAAACTCAATAAAGACTTTAAAAAAATGGTCCACATCAAAAAAAATTTTTTTTAAAAATGGCCTCAAGCAAGATTCTCATTGCTTCCTCCTTTCAGAGCTGACAGTGTGTAGGACAGAAAAAATTCATGATCCCAGCCTCTAATCTAGTAGGGCAAACAGGCACACACTGAGTCTCTCCCTCTCATGAGCACTGGGATGAGGAACAGATCAGAACTGACCTGGGACTTCATCACAAAGTAGACACACAGCTTCTCTCTAACAAGTGTGGGGTCACCTAGGTAAGCTCTCTGTCTGAGGAGACAGAAATGGGGCAGACAGGCATTCTAGATGGGGGGCAAGAAGGGTGAAGTGTGGGAACAGTAAAGCTCAGGCGTGTTGGCGGAGGGTAAGCCATCTGGTGCATGGGGTGCAGGGTATTGGGAGCTGGATAGGCCATTCCAAACAGCCAGGTATCAGGCTGGGAGACTTGGACTTTTTTTGCAGAGGGCCCAGTACTTCACCAAATTCTTCATTCTCAGTCATAAAGTCTCTGATGGCCTGAAATCTATTAAAGTCTGGCAATTCAAAGTCACTCATGAAGCCTGTGCAAGAGCTATGAGGACCTACCAATAGGGTGAGGGAAGTCCCATCCACCTCATGAGTCCCAGGTCCATTGAAATTCAGCCATCCTTATTGAGCACTTCACTGAAAACCTGGTCGTATTGCTATGTTTGCCAGACTTAACCCCTTGATATAACCTCCACAACTAAGGTTTGTCATTCTGCTGTTAGAAACTGAGGAACATGGGACTCAGAGTGGTGGGATCCCCGTATCACCAAGTTCTAGTTTTGTGACAATGGACAAATTACTTTGCCTTTCTTTGCTTTCCCTTCCTTATTAAGGAAAATATTTTATTTTATTTTATATTTATTTATTTATTTATTTATTTATTGGCCACGCAGGATGTGGGATCTTACTTCCCTTACCAGGGACTGAACTCATGCCCCCTGCATTGGAAGCTTGGAGTCTTACATGTAAAAGACTGAAATTAGAACACTCCCTAACACCACACACAAAAATAAACTCAAAACGGATTAAAGCCCTAAATATAAGGCCAGATACTATAAAACTCTTAGAGGAAAACATAGGCAGAACACTCTTGGACATAAATCGCAGTGAGATCTTTTTTGACCCACCTCCTAGAGTAATGAGAATAAAAACAAAAATAAACAAATGGGACCTAATTAAACTTAAAAGCTTTTGCACAGCTTTCCGGGCGGCAGGGAGGGAGGGCGGCCTGCTGGGTCCGCGCGGCCTCGGGGCCAGAGCCCGGGTCCCCGCCTGCCCCAGCGCCCGCCGCCGGCTGAGCCCTGCCCCCCACGCCTCCATTGTGGGTCATGGTGGTCGGATGTGCGCCCGGGTCTGCGGGTCAGGCGGGCGCAGAGGTCCCTTGTGTTGGTGGGGGTGGGTGCGGTGAGGTTCCGGCGCCTTCGCAGAGCTGGGGGCGCCGCGGATTGCTATGCTCTCTGCACTTTCCCGGCTCTGAAGCCTCGAGAACACGGCTAGGCAGCAGTAGTCTAATGGGGAGTTTGCCTGCTGGGAAATAGGGGCCTGCTGGGGTCTCAGTTCTTGGCTGGCCCCGGAACACGAGGTTGCCAGGTGTGTGACGGCAGCAGGTAGGAGTGACCCGCTGGTGCAGTGATGAACAGGAAAGGAAGGACAGCGGCTGTTGGCCTGTGAACCTAGGCAAGAATGACCAGCCGACAGAGTCCAGACCAAGGTCCGTGGGCCCAGTTGGTCCTGTGCGTCTGGTCAGTGGAATAGACCTGCACGTATGGCTCTTGTCACTCTAGGACTGGCTTCAGGACAGACGCCAGTAGCTCTGCTAAGGAGGCTTGACTGTGGTCCAGTCCGTCCAGCACTGGGAGGCGCAGCTAGTGGGTCATCTCGGTTTTCTGTCTGCAGATCCTGCTGATGAGCCCAGGGCACTGTCCTCAGTCCTCCAGGAGAGTGCCCCGGAGTGGAGCCAGAGGGGTGTGCCTGACTCAGCACGGTGGCCACGCACATCCAGTCTGCTGGCAAGGGTAGTGGGGAGCCGGGGGAAATCATGGCCTTGGGAATGTCCTCTGATGAAAAAGAACCTGCGGGATTATAAAATAACTTTTGTGTGGAACGTTGGTGTGTTGAAAAGCAGTTCTGTATACTTTTCCCCCTTGGTGTGGATCAGCAGTGCTGAGGCAGCAGGCGTGATACAGAAGAAGTGTGAGCAGAGACCGACTGGAATCCCCAGACTCCAGGGAAACTAAAGGTGACAGCCAGTCTAGTGAAGAGGACAGGAGTTAGGCGCGGGGGGAGGGGGGCAGCCCAGCAGGTGCCCCTCATCTCAGGGTCCTAATCCTGGCTCCAGCCGGCTGGTCAGGGGAGCTGCAAGGTCTTCTGGGCGAGCAGAGCCCACAGTCCTGAGCTGTTCTTCGCTGTGTTTGGGTCATCTCCCCCCATCCAAGGGGAGAAATCTAGGTGAGATTTAAGAATTAGTGCTTTAAGAATGTGGATCTCATAGTTGAAACCTCGGAAGACATGTTTTCAGCACAGGGTGTTAAAGTGAACAGAAGGATTCAACCCCTTTTCAAGGAGGGTGTCTCCATGTGGGCAGAACTAGAGAATAAATGGGTCTTGAATAAACAAACAAACAAAAAAAAGCTTTTGCACAGCAAAGGAAACCATAAACAAGACAAAAAGACAACACTCAGAATGGGAGAAAATATTTGCAAATGAAGCAACTGACAAAGGATTAATCTCCAAAATGTACAAGCAGCTCATGCAGCTCAATATCAAAACAACAAACAACCCAAACGAAAAATGGGCAGAAGACCTAATAGACGTTCTGCAAAGAAGACATACAGATGGCCAACAAACACATGAAAAGATGCCAACATCATCAATTACTAGGGAAATGCAAATCAAAACTACAATGAGGTATCACCTCACACCGATCAGAAGGGCCATCATCAAACAATCCACAAACAATAAATGCTGAAGAGGGTGTGGAGAAAAGGGAACCCTCATGCATTGTTGATGGGAATGTAAATTGATACAGCCACTATGGAGAACAGTGTGGAGATTCCTTAAAAAACTAAAAATAGAACTACCATATGACCCATCAATCCCACTACTGGACATATACCCTGAGAAAACCATAATTCAAAAAGACACATGCACCTCAGTGTTCATTGCAGCACTATTTACAATAGCCAGGACACGGAAGCAACCTAAATGTCCATCAACAGAGGAATGGGTAAAGATGTGGTACATATATATAATGGAATATTACTCAGCCATAAAAAGAAACAAAATTGGGTCATTTGTAGAGACATGGATTGACCTAGAGATTGTCATACAGGGTGAACTCAGAAAGAGAAAAACAAATATTGTATATTGACGCATATATGTGGATTCTGAAAAAAATTGGTATAGACGATCTTATTTACAAGGCAGATATAGAGACACAGACCTAGAGAACAAACATATGGATACCAAGGGGGAAGGGGGCGATGAAATGGGAAATTGGGATTGACATATATACACTATTGATACTATATACAAAATAGATAACTAATGAGAAGCTATTGTATGGCACAGGGAACTCTACTCGATGCTCTGTGGTGACCTAAATGGGAAGGAAATCCAAAAAGAGGGGATATATGTATACATATTTCTGATTCACTTTGCTGTAGAGTAGAAACTAACACAATATTGTAAAGCAACTATACTCCAATAAAAATTTTTAAAAGCAACCTTGCAACACCCAAATACAAGCACACCCAAAATTCTTTTGAGGATAAAATGAGTTACTACATGTATTCTTAATCTAGACACCCTGGCCTTCCTCCTAGTTCAGATTAGCCCTGGATGCTTTTTTACATAGAGTCCTTAGATATTTAGACACCCAGGAAGTAAACCAAACATGGGTTTATAAACTTAAATCTTAATATTAATTTAATTTCAGGGGAAGTAACTTCTTCAGTGTCTGCAATGCAGGCTCTACCCATCCCCTCACCAAGGTTCCCATTGGGATTATAATGTTGCTACGTGAGCATAAGTCAGAACAGGACTGGGGGGTGGGGAGGTGTCTTAAGATCTATTTCTTTGGGGCTGGATTAGAATTTAGCTCCCACTTCTTTCACGACACACACCAGTGAGGCTGCCTTTTCTACTTTCATACAGCCTTCCTGTTAATGCACGTTTACCTGTTGCTTCTGCTTCTGATAGGACAGCTAAAATGATTCAGGTTTTCTTTTCCACATTTAAGATCCAGAGATGCTATCTCCACCATATTCAAGAGGCTTCCTGCTCCCATCAATTGTGAGCCACCTCATTGAGTGGAACTCTGGGGCTCTGGTCAATAGCCTCAGAAATAACAAGTTAGCTGCAGTTAACTGTTAACTTTTTTCTGATCACTTTCCTTACCTCTAAGGAGTAGCTTTCTTTGGGTTCTGGCTTTGACCGTTGTGCAGCACTTAACAATAACATGAGTTCATTCCCTGAATTGATCTGGACTGAACAGGATTACTTCGGTATCAGTTTAATGACACATGATTGATAATTTGAGGGCTGGTAAGAAAAAAGCAAAAAGGGGACCTTGTAACATTATTTATGCTATTGTCCCAGATGAAGTTTTTGCATCAATTTGACCAGAGGAAAGTGAGGGCTCCTGTGCTCAGAGCTCAACCTCCATCACTGTGTCTTGGGACCTACGGCTTACCTTGAACCCATTTTTTCCCAGAAGCCCAGTATTTTCAGTGTGCAATTTTTCAGAACATGGGGTTCATTCAGGTTAACTGGAATCATGTTCTAGTGGAAACTTTTATACCAGTGACAAAGTCATGCAACACTCAAAAGAAGTTTGCTTCTGTGGAACTACATTAAAATGTTGATTTTAATATTAGCTTTGTAGTATTTGTATACAATCAGTAACTGCCCTGGTTTTGAGGGTGTAAGAAATATAACTTTAAGAGATATATATCCAGTTTTATATATGTACATATTTAACATAATTTAAAGGCCACATTTGAGGATCTACAAGAATGTCATTGAAAGAGGTCTTTGTATTATTCAAGTTTGAGAAACACTATTGTTTCTTTTTTTATTCTTTAAATTGTACATACGTATTTTATTTACACTTTGTATTTGATATACTTCATGATAAACAATTTTTTTCCATCTTAACCATTTTTTAAGTGTACAGTTCAGCGGTATCAAATACGTTCACATCGTTGTGCAAAAATCACCTCTGTCCACCCCCATAACTGTTTTCATCTTGTGAAACTGAAGCTCTATACCCGTTAAACAATCATCCCCCGTTATTCCTTGCCCCCAGCCCCTGGTAACCAGCAATCTACTTTCTGTCTTTATGATTTTGACTATTCTAAGTACTTCATATAAGTGGGATCATACAGTATGTATCTTTCTCTGACGGGCTAATTTCATTTAGCATAATGTCCCCAAGGTTCATCCATGTTGTAAACATACTGCAGAATCTCCTTTCTTTTTAAGACTGAACAATATTCCATTTCATGTGTATCCACATTTTGCTTATCTGTTCATCCACTGACGAACACTTGAGTTGCTTCCATGGTTTAGTTATTACGAATAATGCTGCTATGAACATGGGTGTACAAATATCTCTTTGAGATTTTACTTTCAATTCTTTGGGGTATATGTGCAGAAGTGGAATTGCTGGATCATATAGTAATTCTATCTTTAATTACTTGAGGTAACACCATACTGTTTTCCATAGTGACTGTAACAATTTCCACCAGTAGTACACCAGGGTCCCAATTTCTCCATGTCCTTGCAAACACTCATATTCTATTTTTTTGATAGTAGCCATCCTAATGGGTGTAAGGTGGTATCTCGTTGCAGTTTTGATTTGCATTTCCCTACTGATTGGTGATGTTGAGCATCTTTTCAGGTGCTTATTGGCCATTTGTATCTCTTCTTTGGAGAAATATCTATTCAAGTCTTATGCTCATTTTGAATCAGATTGGTTTTTTGTTGTTAAGGTTTTTTTGAATTTTTGAATTTTATTTTTTTATACAGCAGGTTCTTATTAGTTATCCATTTTATACACATTAGTGTATACATGTCAATACCAATCTCCGAATTCACCACACCACCACCCCCATCCCCCACCGCTTTTCCCACTTGGTGTACATACGTTTGTTCTCTACATCTGTTTCAATTTCTGCTCTGTAAACCGGTTTATCTGTACCATTTTTCGAGGTTCCACATACATGTATTAATATACGACATTTGTTTTTCTCTTTCTGACTTACTTCACTCTGTATGACAGTCTCTAGATCCATCCACGTCTCTACAAATGACCCAATTTTGTTCCTTTTTGTGGCTGAGTAATATTCCATTGTCTATATGTACCACATCTTCATTATCCATTCATCTGTTGATGGGCATATAGGTTGCTTCCATGACCTGGCTATTGTAAATAGTGCTGCAATGAACATTGGGGTGCATGTGTCTTTTTAAATTATGGTTTTCTCTGGGTATATGCCCAGTAGTGGGATTGCTGGGTCATATGGTAATTCTATTTTTAGTTTTTTAAGGAACCTCCATATTGTTCTCCATAGTGGCTGTATCAATTTACATTCCCACCAACAGTGCAAGAGGGTTCCTTTTTCTCCACACCTTCTCCAGCATTTGTTGTTTGTAGATTTTCTGATGATGCCCATTCTAACTGGTGTGAGGTGATACCTTATTGTAGTGTTGATTTGCATTTCTCTAATAACTAGTGATGTAGAGCAGATTTTCATTTTGCTTTGTGATTGGTCTGTTCATATTTTCTGTTTCTTCCTGGTTCAATCTTGGAAGGTTATACCTTTCTAAGAATTTGTCCATTTCTTCCAGGTTGTCCATTTCATTGGCATAAAGTTGCTTGTAGTAGTGGCCATCTGTATGTCTTCTTTGGAGAAATGTCTAGTTGGGTCTTCTGCCCATTTTTGGATTGGGTTTTTGGTTTTTTAATATTGAGCTGCATGAGCTGTTTTTATATTTTGGAGATATATATATTGATCTTTTGTCCGTTGATTCGTTTGCAAGTATTTTCTCCCATTTTGAGGGTTGTCTTTTCGTCTTGTTTATGGTTTCCTTTGCTGTGTAAAAGCTTTGAAGTTTCATTAAGTCCCATTTGTTTATTTTTGTTTTTATTTCCATTACTCTAGGAGGTGGATCAAAAAAGATCTTGCTGTGATTTATGTCAAAGAGTGTTCTCTCTATGTTTTCCTCTAAGAGTTTTGCAGTGTCTTCTCTTACATTTATGTCTCTAATCCATTTTGAGTTTATTTTTGTTTATGGTGTTAGGGAGTGTTCTAATTTCATTCTTTTACATGTAGTTGTCCAGTTTTCCCAGAACCATTTATTGAAGAGGCTGTCTTTTCTCCATTGTATGTCCTTGCCTCCTTTGTCATATCTTAGTTGACCATAGGTGTGTGGGTTTATCACTGGGCTTTCTATCCTGTTCCATTGATCTATATTTCTGTTTTTGTGCAAGTACCATGTTGTCTTGATTACTGTAGCTTTGTAGTATAGTCTGAAGTCAGGGAGTCTGATTTCTCCAGCTCCGTTTTTTTCCTTCAAGACTGCTTTGGCTATTCAGGGTCTTTTGTGTCTCCATACAAATTTAAGAGTTTTTTGTTCTAGTTCTGTAAAAAATGCCGTTGGTAACTTGATAGGGATTGCATTGAATATGTAGATTGCTTTGGGTAATATAGTCATTTTCACAATATTGATTCTTCCAATACAAGAACACGGTATATCTCTCCACCTGTTTGTATCATCTTTAATTTCTTTCATCAGTGTCTTATAGTTTTCAGCATACAGGTCTTTTTTCTACCTAGATAGGTTTATTCCTAGGTATTTTATTCTTTTTGTTGCAATGGTAAACGGGATTTTTTCCTTAATTTCTCTTTCAGATATTTCATCATTAGTGTATAGGAATGCAAGAGATTTCTGTGCATTAATTTTGTATCCTGCAAATTTACCAAATTCATTGATTAGCTCTAGCAGTTTTCTGGTGGCAGTTTTAGGATTCTCTATGTATAGTATCATGTCATCTGCAAACAGTGACAGTTTTACTTCTTCTTTTCCAACTTGTATTCCTTTTATTTCTTTTTCTTCTCTGATTGCTGTGGCTAGGACTTCCAGAACTATGTTGAATAATAGTGGTGAGAGTGGACATCCTTGTCTCGTTCCTGATCTTAGAGGAAATGCTTTCAGTTTTTCACCATTGAGAATGATGTTTGCTGTGGGTTTGTCATATATGGCCTTTATTATGTTGAGGTAGGTTCCCTCTATGCCCACTTTCTGGAGAGTTTTTATCATAAATGGGTGTTGAATTTTGGCAAAAGCTTTTTCTGCATCTATTGAGATGATCACAAGGTTTTTATTTTTCAATTTGTTAATATGGTGTATCACATTGATTGATTTGCATATATTGAAGAATCCTTGCATCCCTGGGATAAATCCCACTTGACCATGGTGTATGATCCTTTTAATGTATTGTTGGATTCTGTTTGCCAGTATTTTGTTGAGGATTTTTGCATCTATATTCATCAGTGATATTGGTCTGTAATTTTCTTTTTTTGTAGTGTCTTTGTCTGGTTTTGGTATCAGGGTGATGGTGGTCTCATAGAATGAGTTTGGGAGTGTTCCTTCCTCTGTAATTTTTTGGAAGAGTTTTGAGAAGGATAGGTGTTAGCTCTTCTCTAAATGTTTGATACAATTCACCTGTGAAGCCATCTGGTCCTGGACTTTTGTTTGTTGGAAGATTTTTAATCACAGTTTCAATTTCATTACTTGTGATTGGTCTGTTCATATTTTCTGTTTCTTCCTGGTTCAGTCTTGGAAGGTTATACCTTTCTAAGAATTTGTCCATTTCTTCCAGGTTGTCCATTTCATTGGCATAAAGTTGCTTGTAGTAGTCTCTTAGGATGCTTTGTATTTCTGCGGTGTCTGTTGTAACTTCTCCTTTTTCATTTCTGATTTTATTGATTTGAGTCCTCTCCCTCTTTTTCTTGATGAGTCTGGCTAATGGCTTCTCAATTTTGTTTATCTTCTCAAAGAACCAACTTTTAGTTTTGTTGATCTTTGCTATTGTTTTCTTTGTTTCTATTTCATTTATTTCCGCTCTGATCTTTATGATTTCTTTCCTTCTACTAACTTTGGGTTTTGTTTGTTATTCTTTCTCTAGTTTCTTTAGGTGTAAGGTTAGATTGTTTACTTGAGATTTTTCTTGTTTCTTTAGGTAGGCTTGTATAGCTATAAACTTCCCTCTTAGAACTGCTTTTGCTGCATCCCATAGGTTTTGGGTCATCGTGTTTTCATTGTCATTTGTCTCTAGGTATTTTTTGATTTCCTCTTTGATTTCTTCAGTGATCTCTTCGTTATTTAGTAACGT
This sequence comes from Balaenoptera ricei, assembly GCF_028023285.1. Taxonomy (NCBI): domain Eukaryota; kingdom Metazoa; phylum Chordata; class Mammalia; order Artiodactyla; family Balaenopteridae; genus Balaenoptera; species Balaenoptera ricei. The sequence continues at coordinate 52,254,540 of NC_082640.1, read as the reverse complement.
ATTGTTTAGCCTCCATGTGTTTGTGTTTTTTACGTTTTTTTCCCTGTAATTCATTTCTAATCTCATAGCATTGTGGTCAGAAAAGATGCTTGATATGATTTCAATTTTCTTAAATTTACTGAGGCTTGATTTGTGACCCAAGATGTGATCTATCCTGGAGAATGTTCCGTGCGCACTTGAGAAGAACGTGTAATCTGCTGTTTTGGGATGGAATGTCCTATATATATCAATTAAATCTATCTGGTCTATTGTGTCATTTAACGCTTCTGTTTCCTTATTTATTTTCATTTTGGATGATCTGTCCTTTGGTGTAAGTGAGGTGTTAAAGTCCCCCACTATGACTGTGTTACTGTCAATTTCCTCTTTTATAGCTGTTAGCAGTTGCCTTATGTATTGAGGTGCTCCTATGTTGGGTGCATATATATTTATAATGGTTATATCTTCTTCTTGGATTGATTCCTTGATCATTATGTAGTGTCCTTCCTTGTCTCTTGTAACATTCTTTATTTTAAAGTCTATTTTATCTGATATGAGTATAGCTACTCCAGCTTTCTTTTGATTTCCATTTGCATGTAATATCTTTTTCCATCCCCTCACTTTCAGTGTGTATGTGTCCCTAGGTCTAAAGTGGGTCTCTGGTAGACAGCATATATATGGGTCTTGTTTTTGTATCCATTCAGCAAGCCTGTGTCTTTTGGTTGGAGCATTTAATCCATTCATGTTTAAGGTAATTATCGATATGTATGTTCCTATGACCATTTTCTTAATTGTTTTGGGTTTATTTTTGTAGGTCCTTTTCTTCTCTTGTGTTTCCCACTTAGAGAAGTTCCATTAGGAGTTTTTGTAGAGGTGGTTTGGTGGTGCTGAATTCTCTTAGCTTTTGCTTGTCTGTAAAGCTTTTGATTTCTCCATCAAATCTAAATGAGATCCTTGCCTGGTAGAGTAATCTTGGTTGTAAGTCCTTCCCTTCCATCACTTTAAGTATATCATGCCACTCCCTTCTGGCTTGTAGAGTTTCTGCTGAGAAATCAGCTGTTAACCTTATGGGAGTTCCCTTGTATGTTATTTGTCGTTTTTCCCTTGCTGCTTTCAATAATTTTTCTTTGTCTTTAATTTTTGCCACTTTGATTACTATGTGTCTCGGCATGTTTCTCCTTGAGTTTATCCTGTATGGGACTCTCTGAGCTTTCTGGACTTGGGTGGCTATTTCCTTTCCCATGTTAGGGAAGTTTTCGACTATAATCTCTTCAAATATTTTCTCTGGTCCTTTCTCTCTCTCTTCTGCTTCTGGGACCCCTATAATGCAAATGTTGTTGTGTTTAATGTTGTCCCAGAGATCTCTTAGGCTGTCTTCATTTCTTTTCATTCTTTTTTCTTTAGTCTGTTCCGCAGCAGTGAATTCCACCATTCTGTCTTCCAGGTCACTTATCCGTTCTTCTGCCTCAGTTATTCTGCTATTGATTCCTTCTAGTGTAGTTTTCATTTCAGTTATTGTATGGTTCATCTCTGTTTGTTGTTCTTTCATTCTTCTAGGTCTTTGTTAAACATTTCTTGCATCTTCTCGATCTTTGCCTCCATTCTTTCCCTGAGGTCCTGGATCATCTTCACTATCATTATTCTGAATTCTTTTTCTGGCAGGTTGCCTATCTCCACTTCATTTAGTTGTTTTTCTGGGGTTTTATCTTGTTCCTTCATCTGGTACATAGCCCTCTGCCTTTACATCTTGTCTATCTTTCTGTGAATGTGGTTTTGTTCCACAGGCTGCAGGATTGTAGTTCTTCTTGCTTCTGCTGTCTGCCCTCTGGTGGATGAGGCTATCTAAGAGGCTTGTGCAAGTTTCCTGATGGGAAGGACTGGTGGTGGGTAGAGCTGGCTGTTGCTCTGGTGGGCAGAGCTCAGTAAAACTTTCATTCACTTGTCTGCTGATGGTGGGGTTGGGTCCCCTCCCTGTTGGTTGTTTGGCCTGAGGCGAGCCAACACTGGAGCCTACCCGGGCTCTTTGATGGGGCTAATGTTGGACTCTGGGAGGGCTCATGCCAAGGAGTACTTCCCAGAACTTCTGCTGCCAGTGTCCTTGTCTTCATGGTGAGACAGAGCCACCCCCACCTCTGCAGGAGACCCTCCAACACTAGCAGGTATGACCTAGAGGGGTGGGATAGGGAGAGTGGGAGGGAGGCTCAAGAGGGAGGGGATATGGGGATATATGTATACATATAGCTGATTCACTTTGTTGTACAGCAGAAACTAACACAACATTGTAAAGCAAGTATACTCCAATAAAGATGTTCAGTCTCTATGGGGTCACTGCTCCTTCCCCTGGGTCCCGATGTGCACACTATTTTGTGTGTGCCCTCCAAGATTGGAGTCTCTGTTTCCCCCAGTCCTGTCAAATCCTGCTAGCCTTCAAAGTCTGATTCTCTAGGAATTCCTCCTCCCGTTGCCGGACCCCTAGGTTTGGAAGCCTGACATGGGACTCAGAAGCTGCACTCCAGTGGGCGGACTTCTGTGGTATAAGTGTTCTGCAGTTTGTGGGTCACCCACCCAGCAGTTATGGGATTTGATTTTATTGTGATTGCGCCCCTCCTACCATCTTTTTGTGGCTTCTCCTTTGTCTTTGGATGTGGGGTATCTTTTTTGGTGAGCTCTAGTGTCTTCCTGTCAATGATCGTTCAGCAGTTAGTTGTGATTCTGGTGTTCTTGCAAGAGGGAGTGAGAGCACGTCCTTGTACTCTGCCATCTTGAACCTATCTCCGAGAAACACCATTGTTTGATTGCTGTCTCTGTAATCTCCTTAGTTACAAATACCTTTAATCCTGTTTTGCTGCATACACTTTTGTGAAAAGCTGAGGTTTGGCAATTTACCAGTTAGCTATTGCCACAATAATGTTGCATACCCCTATGTTCATAGCAGCACTATTTATAGTAGCCAAGACATGGAAACAAGCTAAATGTCCATCAACAGATGAATGGATAAAGAAGATGTGGTATATATATATATACAATGGAATACTACTCAGCCATAAAAAATAGAATGAAATAATGCCATTTGCAGCAACCTAGAGGTTATCATACCAATTCAAGTAAATCAGAAAGAGAAAGACAAATATCATATGATATCTCTTATATGTGCAATCTAAAATATGACACAAATGAACTTATCTATGAAATAGAAACAGACTCGTAGATATACAGAACAGACTTGTGGTTGCGGTGGATGGGGTGCGGGTAGAGGAGGGATGGATTGGGAGTTGGGGATTAGCAGATGCAAACTATTATATATAGAATGGAGAAACAACAAGGTCCTACTGTATAGCACAGGGAATTATATTCGATATCCTGTAATAAACCATAATGGAAAAGAATATGAAAAAGATGTATATATATATATACATATATATATATATGTATATATATGTATATCTGAATCACTTTGTTGTACAGCAGAAATTAACACAACATTGTAAATCAACTATACCTCAATAAAATAAATTTTTTTACAAATGCTGCATAGCAAACCACCCCAAAACTTATTTTAAGCAACAGTCACCATTTATTCTCATAGCTGGCTCTGTTTTTCACTTCAGGTCTATAGATTAACTAGGGTGGCTCAGTTTTACGTATTTCATTCTCCTTGGACAAGTCAGTTAACCAGGCAAAGGCACAAAAAGGAAACAGTAGAATCTTCTTAAGGCCTACACTCAAAACTGACACAATGCTACTGTAACCAAGCAGGATCCTATGGGGCCTTCCTGGGACAGTACTTCCCCCATAATCATCTGCTTTAGCTCCTCTCTGAAGTACCTGGATAACAGTATTTGATGCACATTTCCTAAGTTGTTTTACAGATGTGAACCGCCCCCCCCCCAACAACCACCACGAAATGGAAGATGTTAACTACTTGATGACCATGAGCACATAGTCCCAGACCTCCTGGAGCCTAAGGACTGATAATGTTAACCCCTGTGACACCACCCTGTTACCTCACCATCAGCCAATCAGAAAATTATGCACGAGCTGATCACATACCCTGCAACCCCCCCTCCTTCACCTGGCTTTTTTTTTTCTTTTTAACATCTTTATTGGAGTATACTTGCTTTACAATGTTGTGTTAGTTTCTGCTGTACAACAAAGTGAATCAGCTATATGTATACATATATCCCCATATCCCCTCCCTCTTGAGCCTCCCTCCCACTCTCCCTATCCCACCCCTCTAGGTCATCACAAAGCATCGACCTGATCTCCTTGTGCTATGCAGCAGCTTCCCACTAGCTATCTATTTTACATTTGGTAGTGTATATATGTCGATGCTACTCTCTCATTTCATCCCAGCTTCCCCTTCCCCCCGTGTCCTCAAGTCCATTCTCTACGTCTGCATCTTTATTCCTCCCCTGCCACTAGGTTTATCAGTACCATTTTTTTAGATTCCATATATATGTGTTAGCATAAGGTATTTGTTTTTCTCTGACTTACTTCACTCTGTATGACAGACTCTAGGTCCAACCACCTCACTACAAATAACTCAATTTCATTCCTTTTTATGGTTGAGTAATATTCCATTGTATATATGTGACACATCTTCTTTATCCATTCATTTGTCGATGGTCATTTAGGTTGCTTCCATGTCCTGGCTATTGTAAATAGTGCTACAGTGAACACTGTGGTACCTGTATCTTTTTGAATTACAGTTTTCTCAGGGTATATGCCCAGTAGTGAGATTGTACCTGGCTTTTAAAAATACTTTGCCGAAACCCTTCCAGGAGCTCAGGGCTTTTTAGGGCATACGCCACCTGTCTCCTTGTGTGGCCCTGCAATAAACATTTCTCTGCTCCAAACTCCGTTTTGGTGTGTTTGGCCTCATTGTGCCTTGGGCACATGAACTTGCACTAACTTTCATTAACCAAAGCAAGCAGCCTAACCAAGTTCAAAGTCAAAGGATGGGGAAATACACTCCTCCCACCTTGAGACTATGGCAAGGGTATAGTTGCAAGAAGGAGTAATGGATTGGGGTCAATCATTTAGTCTACCATTGTCAGTGACTAGTAGGGAGTCCTGGATACTACCTTTGCCCTGTTTTTGCTAATAACACCTGAGCAGTTATATTGAGCAAAGTGTTTGCTGAAATAACTTTATGGTTCTAGACAAGCTAGGTGAGATTATACACTGATTAAAGGGACAAAGGTTAACACATAAGCCTGGCTAGGAAGAATGAGTAACCTCTATCAGTGAGACCACAAGAACAGCAATGTGCTAGGAACTGAAATGAAAGCCAATCATCCATGTCCTAAAATCATTCAAAATTTCTTAAATTTCTGTTGAATATACTCCTCATCATTATACATGTATACATATGTATACACACAAATACACTGAAGTTTACAATAGTATACTTTGTATATGTTTAAAGTGTACATTATTTTCACGAGTGTTGTGCTGGTTTCTATTTTATATCACAAAGTCCTGAGTGACAGGAATTGTTCACTATTTTTGTTTATATGGTAGAAACTAAATGTTACAAATTTATTCCATCTTCATGATTACAAACATTACAGGCAAGGTGGGTAAACAAGGCAAATAAAGCAATCTCTTTTCTCCTATTTAACCAGATGCAGCATTTTGACATTTTTATGATATGCAGGTTGTCTTAATTCATTGATGGCTCATTGACTTATTTTGAAATCCAGCAACAGCAAACTTTGAAATGTGGGATCTTCCTCTATAGCTACTCCAAGTTAATTCCTGAACTACACTGTGAACTCAGAAATGATATTCACTGAAACACTCTTGAAGCTTTCACATCTTAATCTGACACCTCTTATTAAGGCAGGGAACTGTCTTAAAGACTGTCTTCTTAGCTAACCCAAGGCACCAGCAATCTTTTTTTTTTTTTTCCTAAGGGTCTGGCTTTTTATTTATTTATTTATGGCTGTGCTGGGTCTTCGTTTCTGTGCGAGGGCTTTCTCTAGTTGCGGCAAGTGGGGGCCACTCTTCATCGCGGCCTCTCTTGTTGCAGAGCACAGGCTCCAGACGCGCAGGCTCAGTAATTGTGGCTCACGGGCCCAGTTGCTCCGCGGCATGTGGGATCCTCCCAGACCAGGACTCGAACCCGTGTCCCCTGCATTGGCAGGCAGACTCTCAACCACTGCGCCACCAGGGAAGCCCGACCACCAGCAATCTTAACCACTAAGTTACTATATAAAAGTAAACTGCTCCTAATAAATGGAATATTGCCTGCCATATCAGTAAACAAAGGATGTCACAGTCATCAGTGATTGCAGCCAAGGGGCCACCAAGGAAGGTGAGCTGATGACCCCTGAGGGAACTCAGGAGGGAAACAAAGAATATCTGCCATTTAGCAGCCATCAGACTGCAGCCACTCCCTAAGGTGAGCCCTGAGGAAACTCAGGATGTGAAAACACTGGATACTGGCCCCAGATAGCTTAGGTTCATATCAAAGGAATGATTTCAGTGAGCCCAGCCTCTTGCATCTTCCCATGCAGAGGAAAGCGCTAAACTCCTTAATTTGGGATTTCTTGTTTTCTTTAGTTAACAGTAATCTTTGATGTTCCGACTACCTGCCCTTTGTTGCAAACTCCTATATATCCTAAGCTCCCCCCTCACCTCCTCAGGGTTACTTGAAATGCTGCCTCCCTGGCTTGAAGTCCTAAAAAATTTCCACCAAATAAAACATAATTCTCAACTTCCAGGTTGTGAATAATTTTTTAGTTGACACTCCAAGCATTGACTGAAACTGTTGTGCCAGATCCTTTTTCTGAGCACTCACTCCCTGATAGAGAGGTCCTAACCAGCTGTTTCCATGAACAGTGACCCCAGTACAGTGTACCTACTGTCCAGAGTATAAACAAAGAGGTCAGGTAACCCTAGTCATCCTGAGTAGTTCATCAGTATTTACATACAAGGTATATTTTAAGCTGATCCCAGATCCAGTATTGCAACTGTAATCCCAAGAAGTCGTTCAGTTTTAGCACATTGAGTTCCTGCAAGATGCCAGGGCAAGTGAGAAGCCACCTCAAAGCAAAGAGTTCATCATCTTCAGAAACTTGGGGGTGGGGGTGTGGGTGGTGGTGGAGGAATAAAATTCCTCCTTCTAAACTCATCAAATCAATGGGTCTTCAGTCTTAATTGATAAAATCCAGAGTCCTCAATCCCGATTTGAGAAGCCCATTTTCAAGATGAAGAAGAGCTTTCAGTCTTCTATTTGCCATGGCCCATGAACGCAAGACCTTCTATAAGAATCTCCTCTTTTATTGCTTTCTGACACACCGCTGAAGATGTCGTTGTGCGGTTCCAGGAGCTGATCCCTTTGAAGAACTTCTAGGCAAACCGGCGGTGGAAGCCCCAGTGGTACCTCAGCGTCGCGTTGGTGCTCGTGAAGGCGGTGGCGATGGCGGCGCGCTCTGAAGTCATCGCCTGCTCATTATTTTCTCTTCCTAATTCTCAGCCCTTCTTTTGAGACACAGCTGGGTATGTTCACTTTAAATCCTTCTCCAAAAATGCCTCAAGGTCAAATTTCAAATAGGGTGGTTAAGGTAGGGCTCAGAGAGGCGTTGACGGGTGAGGAGTGGAAGGGGGTAGAGGAGGGCATCGCAGGCAGGGAAAACAGCCAGGACATTATTATAAATAACTGTGACGTCTTGTGATACTACTCAGTAAGATTCAGTGCGTGTTGGAGCCATTGTTATGATAATTCTTTCCCAAGAGGTTTTGATTCCCGAGGAGAGAACCGCGGGGGTCGGCGGGGACTTTCTTAGCCTGAAAGGTAACACCGGCAGCGGCAGGAGAAGGCTCTTTACAGCTTGGTGGGGCAGACCTTGGCTGCAACCCCCAACGGCTGGGAATCGCCAATCGGCCGAGTTCTGTTGCCCAATGTGCCCGGAGCAAGGGCCTGGGCGCAAATCCTGTTTCTCGGCGGCCCCAACCTCCTGCGACCTCGGTGTGCAATCAGTGCAAAGGTAAACATTCGATTCGGAGTCGGCTGGGAAGTCAGTCAGGTAGCCGCCAGACCACCCAGTGCGCAGCGGGCGGTGGGGCTCCCCTCAGGGCACAGCTCGCCCTGCCCTTCCCGGATCGCTCACTGCCCCGCCTTTCGGCCACGCCCTCGCGGCGATAGGCCGAGTATCTGGGCCGGGTCGCGACGCGATTGGCCGGGACGACGGGACGCCGGCCCCAGACGTGCCACGTGTACGTAAGGGCCGGCCGGAAGGCTAAGGCTGGAGCTGACGCAGCCGGGTTTGGCCGGGCCAGGCCAGGCGACGGCGACCATGGAGCGGGACGGGGATCAGCTGTCCACGCGGCCAGCCCTAGAGACCGAGGGGCTGCGCTTCCTTCACGTCACGGGTGAGTCGGCGCGGGCCGCAGGGTAGCGGGTTTGCGCCGCCACCTTCGGCGCGCCGCCATGTTCGGTGAGTCGTTCTCCTCTGCCCTCTGGGCCGGACCTGGCCGAGAGCCGGATGTTGGCGCTGCACGCAGGCCCGGGCGGTGTCCCGAAGCGCGCGTGGAGGCCCTCCCAGAGCGGTGCTTCCTCGGACGTTGCGGTCGGCCCTTTTTTGCGCGAGTCCTTTACTTTATGCGAAGCAAGCCTTCCGGGTTTGCGGTTACTGGGGTCACTCCGCCCTTGGCGTTAGCCTTCAAGCCTCAGCCCCTCGACTCCGTACCCCCACGCACGCCCCCAAAATCCGGCGCTGTATCAGCCCTCCATGGGCACCCCTTTCTATACGTAGTCTGGATCTGAAAGGCCTTTGCCCTCCTGAGTCGGATACACTTCCCTTCACCCCTCAAAACCCAGCTGGCGTGCCCCACGTCCTCCGGACTTGCCCCTCCTATTCCCCAGGTAGCTGAGAAGCCCCTTCTCAGTGATCCCTGAATTGTTGTATTTCTCGCTATTTTAACTGCCTACTTAGGTCTTCAGCTACACCGTGAAGGTTTTGAGGACAGGAGCTACGCTTATTTTGCTTTTGTTTAATTTTATAGAAAAGTCCAGTGTAGTATCATTTTTAGTTTCTTGAAAACTATTTTCTTCTTTTCAGTGGGCTCCCTGCTGGCTACCTATGGCTGGTACATCGTCTTCAGCTGCATTCTTCTCTACGTGGTCTTTCAGAAGCTCTCCACCCGGCTGAGGGCCTTGAGGCAGAGGCAGCTGGATCGAGCTGCCGCTGCTCTGGGTTAGTGCCTGATAACAAATGAAGGCATGGCTTTACGCCTACTTGTTTTAGTATTTAAAAGTTAGTCTGTTGTTAAGAGTAAGAAGTACGTTTCTGATCTGTGTGGGAAGAAAACTATTTTATGTTTAGGAAGTTGGTTTTGGTGATTTGCAATAGTGTTGTTTTGTTTTGTTTTAATTTCAGAGTTTTTGATGGGGTGAAAAACCTGCTTGATGGTGTGTAGAGCACTCACTGCATATCGTGTTGCATGGTTTTTCATTTACAGGAGAGATTAAAATGAAGACTTCACAGCTGCTCCATACTTGTGGGTCTGCCTACTAAGTCTCATTTATCTCTAGAACCATCGTGAATGACAAACTCAGCCTTAGTTCTTCACATCCACCGCATTTTAATTTTCACAACTTACTCATCAGACCTGATATCAGATTACGCCTGGCTGTTTCAAAAACTCATTCCCTCTAAAACAGTAGCTTTTTAACTAGTTAGAAGCTCCAGTTTCTGAGGACATATCTAAAAGAAATGTTAAGTGTCTTGAGAATAGCAGTATAATTAAATAAATACAAATCATTAGTCATCTGAGCCACCACAGTTACTGAGGCTGGGGAGGAAAGCAAACATAACACAAAAGTAGTCATTAGCAGAAAGACTTAGAAAATTCCTTCACTCTCCTCTCCCATGAAACCCTGTGGTCCTGCCATTATCTCAGCATTTTTGGTTGTTGGCTGTATATATCCAATAAAAACTACAAAGTACAAAGTAAATCTTGCTTAAGTTCCAGGATTTTGTGAAGTGGATGACTGGTGTTAGGGAACAGTCACTTGGTACAGCCATCCCTGGCTCTGTGAGACCTGCCGACAACTGAAGAGTAGATTTATAAGATAATGGGATGGGCATCTCAGAAGAGGAGTTTGTTCTAATGAAGCACTGCAAAAAGTATATGTGCAGTGAAAGGTGTTACCTTGTGTTGTACAATTTTGTTAGAAAAATTAGGTTAAAAAAATCCACACATTAATTTTATTGTAAGAATGATCCAACAGTTCCAAATGTTACCACAATTCACATTTCTATAAAGTGGAACTATAATTTTTTTTTTAAAGTTTTTAAATTAATTAATTAATTAAGTAAGTAATTTATGGCTGTGTTGGGTCTTCGTTTCTGTGCGAGGGCTTTCTCCAGTTGTGGCAAGTGGGGGCCACTCTTCATCGCAGTGCGCGGGCCTCTCATTATTGCGGCCTCTCCCGTTGCGGAGCACAGGCTCCAGACACGCAGGCTCAGTAATTGTGGCTCATGGGCCCAGTTGCTCCACGGCATGTGGGATCCTCCCAGACCAGGGCTCGAACCCGTGTCCCCTGCATTGGCAGGCAGATTCTCAACCACTGCGCCACCAGGGAAGCCCCTATAATTTTGTTTTTAAAGATAAAGGTCTAGTCATCTCTGTCACCACAGACACACCCCTGTGCTATTTTGGCCCCTGTTTTACGTGGATTCAGTTAGGTGACCTGTTGCCACTGCTAACTATCTGTAAGTAATGATGATCGCATATCCTTTGGATGATACTGATGTGAACATATAAGTTCTAGTTTGTTTCCTTGTTTACAAAATTAGTCAAAGCACTGCATAGTTCCCGTTAGTGCTCCTTAAACACAGTGGTCTGAGTAAAATAGAGAACTTGATTGTGTATTTATATAATTTGCTTTGTTTTCTAAGCCAGATAAAAACAGATACCTGGGGTGGTCATTTCTATTAATGCTAGCTGGAAGGATTTTTCTCTTTTTTTTTTTTCCTGTAAAAACAAGGATAAAATACCTAAAGATCTTTACCTTTTTCTGGTATAGACCTGGGCTAATTAGGTGATGGCTAATGATCAGAAAACTTTATCTTTCGTTGGTTGTCTTCTAGAGTTCTGGTCAACCTAGAGACTGGGTGTTAGGAGGTATCCAGGTTGTGGAATGGAATCTCACTGGCTGTCAGACCACTTATATTTCAGTCTCGGAGCCCATGCCAGACTCTCTGAATTGGAATTGCTCAGGGAGCCCAGAAATCTGTTTTGAACAGAGATTTCTGATGCTTTGGATATTTAACAAGGCCCATGAACTGTGGCGATGGGATAGTCCGCTGCCCCCCCCCCCTTAAGCAGTAAAATATATGCAGAAGAATAGACTTATTCATGTAAAAGTATATTCTTGCATTGCCTGACTTCTGTACACTTCTAATAATATAGACCTCAAGAGTTTCCATTTTATATTACACAAGGTGCTTTATCCCAAATTTTTTCTGACATTTTAGAACCTGATATTGTTGTTAAACGACAGGAGGCTTTAGCAGCTGCTCGTTTGAAAATGCAAGATGAATTAAATGCACAAGTTGAAAAGCATAAGGAGAAACTAAGACAGGTATGAACTGGTTTTAGTTTGAATACGTGGTATTTGAGGTTTAGTGGGTAAAAGTGTGTGTGCGCGTGTGCCCGCGCATTAGGGTGGATACAGAGAATAACTATTTCAGGCCGAATCATTTCCACTTAGCTAAGTATTGCTCAGCATGTTTTCCTTGTGCAATTTCTTACTGTTTAGGGGGGAAATACTTTTTTTTTAAAAAAATTATTTATTTATTTATTTATTTTTGGCTGTGTTGGGTCTTCGTTTCTGTGCGAGGGCTTTCTCTAGTTGCGGCGAGCGGGGGCCACTCTTCATCGCGGTGCACGGGCCTCTCACTATCGTGGCCTCTCTTGTTGTGGAGCACAAGGCTCCAGACGCGCAGGCTCAGCAATTGTGGCTCACGGGCCTAGTCGCCCCGCGGCATGTGGGATCCTCCCAGACCAGGGCTCGAACCCCTGTCCCTTGCATTGGCAGGCAGACTCTCAACCACTGCACCACCAGGGAAGCCCCTCCCAGCCTCTTTTGACGCGCAGGCTCAGTAGTTGTGGCTCACGGGCCTAGTTGCTCCACGGCATGTGGGATCTTCCCAGACCAGGGCTCGAACCCATGTCCCCTGCATTGGCAGGCAGATTCTCAACCACTGCACCACCAGGGACGTCCTAGGGGGGAAATACTCTTAAAGAAAGGTGTCTTGTATTTATGTTTTTACTTTTAAGTGGTTCCCTCACAGCAGCATTTCACCCAACAAAACTGTTTGCTGTGTACAGGAGCTGTACCACCAGACACACAGAACACACATTCAGCCTCTTGCTCCATGGTTGGTTTCAAGCCGTGCATGTCATATGACCTGGCTTGGTGGGGCCGCTCTTCAGTGGATTGAAGGAGAGCCAGGGGAGGGTGGCGATGGGCTCAACCCAGGGTCAAGATGGAGAGCAGGAGATGGAGTTTTGAAAGATTTGTTTAAAGACACATGGTTTGGTTGTAGGGGTGGTAAAAGGTTTTGGGGGGCGGGGGGAGGAAGAACCAAAGGCTGCTATTGAAGTGATGTGAGCAGCCAGGTGGGTTGTGCTGCTCTTCACAGGAGTAAGGTCACCCACCAGGTTGGACCCATTCTCTGTAAGTGAAACAACTAAGTGTAGTCTCTGCTTTCTAGTTTCAGTGCAGATGTTTCTGGGACCCTCTTTTTCTCCTCAGAAGGAAGCCAGAGAAGTTGGTCTTCCTCCTGGTCTTGGCATGTGTCTCTGGTGTTTCCAGTATGGAGTGCCTTTCTGCCAGTGCTGGGTCTGCATGGTCATCCAATACATGGCTGGTCTCCACAGCTTGGCTGGAGCCCAGAGGGAAAGGACAGAATAAGACAACACCTACTACACACATTCGGCCCTCTTGGTCACCTTTCTCAGCAGCCTTCTTCAGTGTTCAGTGGGTTGCCCATCTTCCACTTAAATAGTCACTAACCTAAAATGTATTAGCACATTGCTATTATTTATGTAGTTTTCTAAATCACATGACGTTAAAACAAATTCATGATACAAAAATCTGTACTATGAAAATTAAGTCTCTGCCTTCCTTGCTCCCCTACCTACTGCTGCCCAAGCATTCCATGGTAAGCTTTTTAGGTATTTTTCCAGAAACATTTTATCCATATATAAACACATACATGTATCATTTTTACATAGAAATGGCAGCATAGTATACATAGATGCCATTTTTAAGCAGTTTTATTTTAGTTTTTTCCTTTGCTGATTTCCAACCATTTGTTTTGTTTCTGGAGCCATAGAGTAAGTTGAATTCCTTCTACATGTCAAAATTAATGACTTGAGGGTCTGAGTTTTTTGCATAAGTAAAACAGCCTGATCATTTATCCAATTTGTTGATGTAGCTCTGAAAAAAAGCTTTTAAAAGATTTTTTAAAAAATTAATTAATTAATTGCTTTATTTTTGGCTGCGTTGGGTCTTCGTTTCTGTGCGAGGGCTTTCTCTAGTCGCGGCAAGCGGGGGCCAGTCTTCATCGCGGTGCGTGGGCCTTTCACTGTCGTGGCCTCTCTTGTTGCGGAGCACAGGCTCCAGACGCGCAGGCTCAGTAGTTGTGGCTCACGGGCCTAGTTGCTCCACGGCATGTGGGATCTTCCCGGACCAGGGCTCGAACCCGTGTCCCCTGCATTGGCAGGCAGATTCTCAACCACTGCACCACCAGGGAAACCCTAAAAGATTATTTTTAAAAATTGTAATGTGCGCCTCCTAAAATTGGAGAGGATAGAAGCCTATGTTCAGTTTTAAAGTTGTGGTTCTGTGTATTTAACAAACTTAACAAACAGAATCTGCCTGACTCACAGTTCAGTCAGCTGTCTTGTTTGTGGTCTCAGGATTTGTCAGCAGTGTTCCATTCTGGTGTTTTCCATGTTAGCTATGAGCATAAAACAACCTTCAGATCAAGAGACTGTTTCCTCTTTGACCTCCTGTACTTGCAGACAGTGGAAGCATGAAGGGACAGACATGTGGATTTAGCAGTGATGAACCCTGAAATCCATCAAGAAATTTCTGAATATGTGCTTTCTAAGGCATCTTCTTGCATATCTTTGCGATATCACAGTTTAATTGGAACCAGAATGAACTAAAGTTTGGGTCTGGATTCTACTGGGAATGAGAGAGTTAGTGACTTTTGTGTAAGTTGCAGTACCCAGTTCTTCTTCAAGGAGGAGGAAGCAGAGTTCAAAGACCCAGGGCACTGTGTTTCCCTCCTGCTTACTGCATAATTACTGTATAAGCTTTCTCAGGTGCTCATTGTTGGACATAGTTTTCTGCTGAGATTAGTTTTCCCTTACGCTTCCGTAGTATTTGACTTTCAAAGAACTTTCAGATCTGCTCTCATTGGATCCTCATAGCCTTTGAAGTAGAGGGGTTAAGTGACTTTCCTCAGGTGACACAACCAGGTAGCAACAAAGCAGGCCTGCCAGCCACGTTCACCCTTTCCAGGTCAGCGTTATTCTACGTTACCAAAAATGTCCAGTTTAGAAGAAGAGTCGGTATTCTTTTCTCCGTGACAGTTTTTGCTTTCTTTAATAGTGTACAAAAACAAAAGGTTCTGTTGGTGAGTTAAACTCACACCACTAGATGACAACTGTTTTATTAACTGAAGAAAGTGCAGGTGAAGGTGTGTTTTGAAGGATGTTTAAATTAAAAATTATTAAAATTACATTTTCTTTGAGAAAGATGGTAGCTTATGAATTCATTCTGTACAACGTGTGATTCTTCCTCAGCTTGAAGAAGAAAAAAGGAGACAGAAGATTGAAATGTGGGATAGCATGCAAGAAGGAAAAAGTTACAAAGGAAATACAAGAAAGCCTCAGGTGATGTAGCCTTCGGCCTAGTGGATTTTTTTCAAGTAGAAGATTCCTGGAGTAGAACGTATTTTGTTTTTTTTTTTTAATAAATCTATCCGTTTATTTTTAGCTGCGTTGGGTCTTTGTTGCTGCGCGCGGGCTTTCTCTGGTTGCGGTGAGCTGGGGCTACTCTTCGTTGCGGTGTGTGGGCTTCTCATTGCAGTGGCTTCTCTTGTTGTGGAGCACGGGCTCTAGACGCATGGGTTTCAGTAGTTGTGGCACGTGGGCTCAGTAGTTGTAACTCGTGGGCTTTGTTGCTCCACGGCATGTGGGATCTTCCCGGACCAGGGCTCAAACCCGTGTCCCCTTCATTGGCAGGCGGATTCTTAACTACTGCACCACCAAGGAAGTCCCTGGAGTAGAATGTTTTTAACTAGATTCTTAAGCCTGTGTATGTTCACACAGGAAGAAGACAGTCCTGGGCCTTCTACTTCATCAGTCATCCCAAAACGAAAATCTGACAGAAAGCCCTTGCGGCGAGGAGGTAAGTACCAAACATCAAAGCATTCTGAACAATTACAGGATACACTTACCTTTAAAAACAAGATTCTTTTTCCTTGTTTCATTGTCCATAAATTGAGACTAATTCCTAAGTTTAGGATTATGAAGATTAAATAAAAGAAACAGATGCAGAGCAACCCTCAGTGGCTGGAAGTCACCAACCTGCTGAGCCCTGCTGTTGCCCAGTGGGCCTTGGGCAGTGATGTGGGCTCAAGTCCTGTTTCCAGGAGGCCTATAACCTCCTTGGCCTCACAGAAGTCAGCATTTGATTGGCAGTTGAAAAAGGAGGTCACTCAAGGCCCTCAGGGAATAATTGGGATGGTTGCATTTGTATTTTAGTATTCTCACTTGATCCCACACAGTCCTGTAAGGGGAGTGGTAAGTGGGGCGAGGAATAGTTTGCACATATTGCAAATAAGTTTGTCAAGGGGCTAGGAGACAGGGGTTTTGGTCTTTCCAACCAGGGCCGCCTTGTTTCTTACAAATAACTTTCTCAAGGAGGCATGGACAGATGTTCATTCAGAGAGCTGCTGCATGCAACATCCTTGAGCCCTCTAACCATAGCAGTCTGTCCTTACCCCATCCTTAAGGACTTACACGTCCTTTTGGGAAGACAGGACTCCCACACAAATGAAAATAAGTAACCTTTGTGATCTGCCAGGAGTTCCCCGTTAATCCTGAGAGAGGGGAGGGCAAAGGCATTAAAATACTTTGTGTAGGAACCAGTTTTAGGCCAAAGACTATCCTCCGTCCGGGAGAGGGGTTTTCTGTGGGGAGGTGCTGCAGAGGCAGAGGTGTGGAAGCCTGGCTGGCCTATTGGAGGACTGTCAGGAGTCTGGAACCTGGGCTCTGTGCAGACTGGACACAAGCTGGGCTGCCCATCAAGGCTGGGCTCCGACGAAACCCAAAGCTGGCTTGCTGTAGGGAAATGGTGTGTCTGAAAAGGAAATGCTCTTTTAAATCTTTTTCTTGTTCCAAGCAAGGAATAGTCTTCCAAGACTATTTTTCAGAGCAAAGAGTGGTGGTATTTAGGGGAGAATTGTAGAAAATGGAATGCATCTGGGGCTAGGGGCTTTGTCTGGCCTGGCTTTACAAATAAGGAAACTGAGGCACAGGGAGTTAGTGACCAAAGATTCTATAGTAAGTAAGGAGCAAAGCCACCCCATTTAACGTCTTGCTGGCGCTAAAGCCTGATCAGTCAACCTGGTTGCTAAATGTCCATTAACTTTAGGAAGCTAATGAGTGGGCAGGGATGGGGTTGGGGACTGGGGCATGTGGATTATCCAGTTCTGACTGGTGGAAGTAACAAGTTCCATTCTTTTTGATTTTGTTTTTTTAAATTCATTTTCTGTAGGTTGAGCAGTTCTTATTTCAGTGTATACATTTTATTAAGCACTGCAGTTAGAAGCCTTTATATACTTAAATCCAGCCATCTTGAGAGGTTTTTTGGGCAAATTTTTTTGTGTGTTTTGGGTAGTTTTTCGTGTTTGGAGAGTTAAAACAGAGAAGCTGAATGGCTTGTTTTATTCCCACCAGAAAGTCAGTTCAAACTGCAATGACTATGTAAACTTTTTTTGTCATAATGGTAGCTGAAAGTTTTATGAAAATGTTGTGAGACTAGAATCCATATCTTTGCAGTGCTTTGCACATCAGGCTCACAATTTTATGTTTGATACAGAACATTTCCAGCACTGTTCTGCTTCCTTTCTCTTTTCACAGGTTACAACCCTTTGTCTGGTGAAGGAGGTGGAACCTGCTCCTGGAGACCTGGACGCAGAGGTCCATCGTCTGGTGGATGAGGCTAAGAATCTTGTTAGTGTTGCTTTTGACACTAGCAAGATGAATCCTTAACCCTCGACTCAATTGCCTTATGCACGCTTTTCACAGTGACTACCCAGGGGGAGGGGGCTTTCTTTCTGTTCTTAACTGCACCTGTGTCTTCAAGGGTTGAAGGCAGCATGGAGTGTGGATGTGGCCACTAGGCAGTAGTTGCAGTTGGTCACACTGCACTGAAGCCAGTGACTGTGTTCACTGATTTCATGGGTCATTGCTAGTTGATAGCTAAAGGCCTCCAAGTGATTGGCGATCTTGATAAAAGAGACCTGGCAATGATCCTTAAAGTTAACAGGTCCTTGCTGGTAGGACAGTCTCTGTGACAGGTTGCATTGAATGATGTCTTCCTTGTAAATGGTGAGCCCACCAGCGAGGATTACTGATGTAGAGAGTTGATGGGGTTGTTTCTGTATATTTATTTTTATGTACAGAGCTTTGTTAAAAAAAAAAAAAAAAAAAACTGTAAATATTAAAAAAAAATGATTGCAAGGAACATTTTCAGCATCTTTATCAAATTTAAGGAGATTTCATTATGAACTTGAATTTGTCTATCTAATATTACACAGCTTTTTGTTATTCATAACCTCCCACTAATATTACTTATTTTCCCTTCTCATTCCTCACCTGCAATGAGCATGGCAAGTGGCAGACAGCTGTAGTGATTTTCAGAGTTGGCAGGCTCCTTGGGTTTATCCACAAAATCAGGCACTTGGAGTTGAGTTTCTGAATTAAGAGGATAAAGAAACATCTTGCCTAGAGGTACCTCAGGGGCCAATGAGGTTTCTTGGAGCCCTGTGGGTCATCCCTCTTGCACTCATTTCTTATGTCCCTGTCTAGAACCTCTGTCAAGTATGCTATAAAGGGCCTGATAGTAAATATTTTAGACTTTGCAGTTGCATAGTCTTTATTTTTTTACATTCTTAAAGGATTGTTAAAAACATTTAAAAATTCTTAGCTCCTGGGTTGGATTTGTCCTGCCTGCTATAGTTTGCTGATCCCTGCTTTACGTCAAGATTGTAAGAAGGAACAAAATTAACCTGCAGAATAGTGATGATTAGCTGGGAAAGTATTCCAGAAAGGTCTCATATAAATTAATCAACTTATGTTGAGTATGTGAAATACTCTGTAGTTGTCTCTTGATATATATAAAGGAAAAATATAGTCTGGTCTTAGGGGGCTTAAAATCTCTTGGGGAAGGCTGGAGGGAGTGAAAACAGGACTTTGAAGACAGTGTGATTGCAAACAAATGGGCTGGAGTAGTCAAAATCAAGTGTTTGGGTCTGGAGACATTTGAGTGAAATTTTGAGTGGAGGAATGTGGGAGTTCCTGGCAGAAGAGAGGGTCATTGAAAACCAGGGTGGGTCTCCTGAGGGTTAGGAAAGCCCTTGAATCTTTATCTGAATTACCAGTTTTTACCCAGATTGGCTTTCCACCAGCATGGAAGACTCACAACATGGGAAGTTTTAGACTTGGGTTAAAATATTTTACCCAGGTTTGTTATTTACATATAGAGAGATTCCCTGTAGGATTTAAAGGAACTTTTAAAGAATTCTTCCTTTAATATATTTTCTGTAGCTGAAAACTTATGTTAAGCAGCTCTCAACTATTCATTTTAGAAGTGGAAGGGCATGTTTCAGTACACTATTAGCTGTGACTTTTCCCTCAAACCTCATTTTGTTCCCATAAATTTAGGAATTATCAAGTCAGGGACACATAGGAAGAAACAATGAGCTCTGTGTACCCACCTTGAATCTGGCACCATGAGGTGGTGGTGGAGGGGGTGGTGCAATGTGGAGAATTGATTGGGAGATAATAAAGGGGAGAAGGAAACTAATTTGTGTAATAGTTAGCATTTGAAGAGCACTGGCTGTGTGCCAGGCACATACATTTATAGTTAATCCTCACTACAATCCTGTGAGGTAGGTACTTCTAATTAACCTTGGTTTTCAGAAACTGAAGCTTAGAGGGTCAACTGGTCCAAGGCCCTGATCACTATAGTCTACTTTGTCCTTGTGTTCCTAATAGCCAAGGGCCATAGATAACCAAGATGGGAGCTTGATTTAGCTAATGAAACAGTTACCATGTGGAATAGTGAATACTTGGGTGAAAATTGTGTGCTACAAGTCTAGGGCAGTAAGCATTCCAGAAGGGTGGACCAGAAGAGGTAGGAGATACCTCTTTCCAGAAGAGATAGGTCCTCTGCTGATATTGAAAGAATGAGGAAGTGGGGCTAGAACCTGAGGCCCATGGGGAAGAAGGGATGGGTCAGAGCTGTGTCAAACCGGCAGAACACTGCCTCATGCTTCAATGGAGGGGCTGCAGCTGGATTCACAGCATAAACCCAGATAGACTGCCAGCAGCTTGAAACTGATGCAGTAGACACTTGAGAGCTATTAAGGTTTAAATGATGAATGCGTGACCCAGTCCATCCTGGTCATGGAGCAACATTAGTAAATGTGGGGCAAAATATGCACAGACCTTCAGCTGAAACTTTCTGGTTGCTAGAGTTGTGTCCTTGGCCAAATGCACCTGCCTCTGCAGGAGGAGAAAGGAACTATTCCCTCCTTCTCAAGGACCACTCTTCCCTCGCTTCCTCCTCTCCACCATGCCATCAAGTCTTTCTCATAAGAACAAAGCCACATCACATACCCAAAGCCCTGGTTCCCTCTGGTGCTCTAGAGTGAGCTTTGAGTTGTCTCCACTCATCAGGAACAGATTAATGCTGCTTAATGCTGAAGATGCTCTTCCTGGATAATTCTCTTTCACGCCCCAGTGGAGTTTTCGGTTTCGTCTTATTTGACCTGCCAGCACTTGACCCTCCTTGCAGCGCTCCCTTCTCTTGCCTTCCATAACACCACACTCTGGGTCTTTACTCCCAAGACAGCCCACACCTCTCTCCTGTGCCTGCCCTGCCCAGCGCTTCTAGTCTTCTTGAACAAGTTCCTGTATTCTCTCTCCAATTTCTCTTCCTCCATTTGCTGTTATATCTGTTCCACAAAAGCTCTTCTTAAGTTGATGTGTCTGATGGATCATTCTCGGCACTCATCATTTGCAGTAATTGAGCACTCCTTGAAAAACACTATTCTCTTGACTTCTGGGACTCTGCACTTGTCTGGTTTTCTCCTGCCTTTCTGATCAGTCTCTTGCTGCTTTTCCTGATCTTCCTGACCTGTAAATGCTGAAGTTAAAGAAAGTTACAAAAGGAGTTAGAAAAGGCAAAAAGGTATAAGCATCACTGTAATGCCACTCGATGTGAGTGGCATTGGAGAAACCACAAATGTATGATGTCGTGATGAGGCAAATTGGTATATGCAGCTTGAAGTAAAATGTCAGCATATTGTACCCCAATTCAAATACTGTATCTCAAAAGAACTTAGATAGAAAATGATGCTGTGCTCTGGGAAACTGAAGACTCAGAGTCAGTCTGGTGATGAAGAAGATGCTGTAAACAGCACAGACACGTGCCCTGCCCTCGTGGGCCATGTGATGTGTTTGGGGAAGATGAGTATCACACAGTTAACAAAAATAAATGACTGGAGATAGCAAAGGGTGGCAGAGTAGAAAGGCGTGAGCTCATCCCTTCTTTACACTGAAATCACAACTAACTGCTGAGCAACCATCAACAAAAAAAAAATGCTGGAACTTACCAAAAAAAGATACCCTATACCCAAAGACAAAGAAGAAGCCACAACGAGATGGTAGGAGGGGCACAATCGCAATAAAATCAAATCCCATACCCACCAGGTGGACAACCCACAAGTTGGAAAATAATTATAATACAGAAGTTCTCCCACAGGAGTGAAAGTCCTGAACCCCACTAACCTGGGGGTCTGGCAATGGGAGGAGGAACCCCCAGAGAATCTGACTTTTGAAGGTCAGTGGGGTGTGATCTCAGGAATTCCATAGGACTGGGGGAAACAAACTCCACTCTTGGAGGGCACACACAAGGTTTAGTGCACACCAGGACCTAGGGGAAAAAGCAGTGACTGCATAAGAGACTGGGCTAGACCTACCTGATAGTATTGGAGGGTCTCCAGCAGAGGTAGGGGACGGCTGTGGCGACAAAGACATTGGCAGTGGCAGCTCTGGTGAGTACTCATTGGTGTGAACCCTCCAGGAGGCTGCCATTTCCCCCCCAAGACCTAGCCCCACCTAACAGTCTCCAGGCTCCTCAAGCCAAACAACCAACAGGGCTGGAGCACAGCCCCACCCATCAGGAGACAGGCTGCTTGAAGTCTTTCTGAGCATAGCCCTGCCCACCAAAGGGACAAGACCCAGCTCCACCCACCATAGGGCAGGAACCAGGCCCTCCCACCAGGAAGCCTGCACAAGCCCTCTTAGCCTGCCTCATCCACCAGAGGGCAGACAGCAGAATCAAGTAGAAATGCAACCCTGCAAGCCTGTAGATCAGAAACCACAATCACAGAAAGTTAGACAAGATGAGACGGCAGAGGAATATGTCCCAGGTGAAGGAACAAGATAAAACCCCAGAAGAACAACTCAGTGAAGTGGAGATAGGCAATCTACTGGAAAAAGAATTCAGAGTAATGATAGTGAAGATGATCCAAGATCTCAGAAAAAGAATTGGAGGCACAGATTGAGAAGATACAAGAAATGTTCAACAAAGACCTAGAAGAAATAAAGAACAAACAGAGGTGAACAATACAATAACAAGTAAAAACTACACTAGAAGGAATGAATAGCAGAGTAACTGAGGCAGAAGAATGGATACGTGACCTGGAAGACAGAATGATGGAAATCACTGCCATGGAACAGAATAAAGAAAAAAGAATGAAAAGAAATAAAGACAGTCTAAGAGACCTCTGGGACAACGTTAAACACACCAACTATTGCATGTTAGGGGGTCCCAGAAGGAGAAGAGAGAGAAAGGACCTGAGGAAATATTTGAAGAGATAATAGCTGAAAACTTCCCTAACACTGGAAAGGAAATGGTTACCCAAGTCCAGGAAGCACAGAGAGTTCCAGGCAAGATAAACCCAACGAGGAACATGCTGAGACACATGGTAATCAAGTTGACAAAAATTAAAGACAAAAAAATATGAAAAGCAACAAATAACATACAAGGGAACTCCCATAAGGTTTTCAGCTGATTTCTCAGCAGAAACTCTGCAGGCCAGAAGGGAGTGGCATGATATATTTAAAGAGATGAAAGGGAAGAACCTACAGCCAAGAAAACTCTACCCAGCAAGGCTCTCAGTCAGATTCCATGGAAAAATCAAAAGCTTTACAGACAAGCAAAAGCTAAGAGAATTCAGCACCACCAGACCAGCTTTGCAACAAATGCTAAAGGAATTTCTCTAAGCAGAAAAGAAAAGGCCACTACTAGAAACAAAAGTACAAATGGAAAAGTTCACAAGTAAAGACAAACATAAAGTAAGTGTAGGAAATCATCTGCACATAAATATCAAAACCAGCAATTGTGAGAAGAAGAGAGCACAAATGCAGGATATTGGAAATGTGTTTGAAATTAAAAGACCAGCAACTTAAAACAATCTTGTTTATATATAGACTGCTATATCAAACCCTCATGGTAACTGCAAACCAAAAAACTACAATAGATACACACACACAAACGAATCCAAACACAACACCAAAGTTAGTCATCAAATCACAAGAGAATAGAACAAAAGAGGAAAGGAAGATAAAAGACCTACAAAACCAAATCCAAAACAGTTAAGAAAATGAAAATAGGAACATACATATTGATAACTACCTTAAATGTAAATGGATTAAAGGCTCCAACCAAAAGATACAGACTGGCTGAATGGATACAAAAATAAGACCCATATATATGCTATCTACAAGAGACCCACTTCAGATTGAGGGACACATACAGACAAAGTGAGGGGATGGAAAAAGGTATTCCATGCAAATGGAAACCAAGAGAAAGCTGGAGTGGCAATACTCATATCAGATAAAATAGACTTTATTTTTTTTTATAAATGTTTAAATTTATTTATTTTTTTATTTTTGGCTGTGTTGGGTCTTTGTTGCTGTGCTCTGGCTTTCCCTAGTTTGGAGAGCGGGGGCTACTTTTTGTTGTGGTGCGTGGGCCTCTCATTATGATGCCTTCTCTCGTTGTGGAGCACAGACTCCAGGCACGCGGGCTTCAGTAGTTGTGGCTCCTGGGCTCCAGAGCACAGGCTCAGTAGTTGTGACGCATGGGCTTAGTTGCTCCACGGCATGTGGGATCCTCCCAGACCAGGGCTTGACCCGTGCCCCCTGGATCCTGAACCACTGCGCCACCAGGGAAGTCCCAACAAAATCGACTTTAAAATAGACTGTTAAAAGAGATAAGGAAGGACACTACATAATGATAAAGGGATCAAACCAAGAAGAAGATATATCAATTGTAAATATATATGCATCCAACATAAGAGGACCCCCAATATATAAGGCAAATACTAACAGCCATAAAAGGAGAAATCAACAGTAACAAAATAATAGTGGGGACTTTCAACACCCCACTTTCATCACTGGACAGATCATGCAGACAGAAGGTTGATAAGGAAACACAGGCCTTAAATGACACATTAGACCAGATAGACTTAATTGATATTTATAGAGCATTCCATCCAAAAGCAGCAGAATACACATTCTTCTCAAGTGCACACGGAACATTCTCCAGGATTGACTGCATGCTGGGCACAAAATGAGCCTCAGTAAATTTAAGAAAATTGAAATCATATTAAGCATCTTTTCCAACCACAATGCTATGAGGTTAGAAATCAGTTACAAGAAAAAAACTGTAAAAAACACAAACACATGGAGGCTAAACAATATCCTACTAAACAACCAATGGATCACTGAAGAAATCAAAGAGGAAATCAAAAAATATCTAGAGACATGAAAATGAAAGCACATGATCCAAAACCTATGGGACGTGGCAAAAGCAGTTCTAAGAGGGAATTTTATAGCAATAAAATCTTACCTCAGGAAACAAAAATCACAAATAACCTTATACCTCAAGCAACTAGAGAAAGAAGAACAAACAAAACCCTAAGTTAGTAGAAGGAAAGAGAGCATAAAGATCAGAGTCGAAATAAATGAAATAGAAATGAAGAAAACAATAGAAAATATCAATGAAACTAAAAGCTGGTTCTTTGTTTTTTGGGGTTTTTGTTTGTTTGTTTGTTTTATTTAACACATCTTTATTGGAGTATAATTGCTTCACAATGCTGTGTTAGTTTCTGTTGTACAACAAAGTGAATACATATATCCCCGTATCCCTCCCTCTTGAATCACCCTCCCACCCTCCTTATCCCACCCCTCTAGGTTGTCACAAAGTACCGAGCTGATCTCCCTGTGCTATGCTGCTGCTTCCCACTAGCTATCTATTTTACATTTGGTAGTGTATATATGTGGATGCTACTCTCACTTCACCCCAGGTTCCCCCTCCCCACCCCGTGTCCTCAAGTCCATTCTCTACGTCTACATCTTTATTCCTGCCCTGCCACTAAGTTCATCAGTACCTTTTTTTTTTTTTTTTTTTAGATTCCATATATATGCATTAGCCTATGGTATTTGTTTTTCTCTTTCTGACTTACTTCACTCTGTATGACAGACTCTAGGTACATCCACCTCACTACAAATAACTCAGTTTCATTTCTTTTTATGGCTGAGTAATATTCCATTGTATATATGTGCCACATCTTTTTTATCCATTCATCTGTCAATGGACATTTAGGTTGTTTCTATGTCCTGGCTATTGTAAATAGTGCTGCAATGAACATTGTAGCACATATCTCTTTTTGAATTATGGTTTTCTTAGGGTATATGCCCAGTAGTGGGATGGCTAAGTCATATAGTAGTTCTATTTTTAGTTTTTTAAGGAACCTCCATACTGTTCTCCATAGTGGTTGTATCAATTTACATTCCCACCAACAAGCAGGAGGGTTCCCTTTTCCCCACACCCTTTCCAGCAATTATTGTTCCTAGATTTTTTGATAATGGCCATTCTGACCCATGTGAGGTAATACCTCATTGTAGTTTTGATTTGCATTTCTCTAATAATTAGTAATGTTGAGCATCTTTTCATGTGTTTGTTGGCCATCTGTATGTCTTCTTTGGTGAAATGTCTATTTAGGTCTTCCACCCATTTTTTAATTGGGTTTTTTGTTTTTTTGATATTGAGCTCCATGAACTGTTTGTATATTTTGGAGATTAATCCTTTGTCTGTTGTTTCATATACAAATATTTTCTCCCATTCTGAATGTTGTCTTTTTATCTTGTTTATGGTTTCCTTTGTTATGCAAAAGCTTTTCAGTTTAATTAGGTCCCATTTGTTTATTTTTGTTTTTATTTTCCTTACTCTAGGAGGTGGGTCAAAAAAGATCTTGCTGTGGTTTATGTCAAAGAGTGTTTTTCCTATGTTTTTCTCTAAGAGTTTTATAGTGTCTGGTCTTACATTTAGGTCTTTAATCCATTTTGAGTTTACTTTTGTGTATGGTGTTAGGTAGTGTTCTAGTAGTTTTCTGGTGGCATCTTTAGGATTTTCTATGTATAGTATCATGTCATCTGAAAACAGTGACAGTTTTACTTCTTCTTTTCCAATTTGTATTCCTTTTGTTTCTTTTTCTTCTCTGATTGCTGTGGCTAGGACTTCCAAAACTATGTTGAATAAGAGTGGCAAGAGTGGACGTCCTTGTCTTGTTCCTGATCTTAGTGGAAATGCTTTCAGTTTTTCACCATTGAGAATGATGTTTGCTGTGGATTTGTCATACATGGCCTTTATTATGTTGAGGTAGGTTCCCTCTATGCCCATTTTCTGGAGAGTTTTTATCATAAATTGTGTTGAATTTTATCAAAAACTTTTTCTGCATCTATTGAGATGATCATATGGTTTTTATTCCTTAATTTGTTAATATGGTGTGTCACATTGATTGATTTGCGTATATTGAAGAATCCTTGCATCCCTGGGATAAATCCCACTTGGTCATGGCGTATGATCCTTTTAATATGTTGTTGGATTCCGTTTGCTAGTATTTTGTTGAGGATTTTTGCATCTATGTTCATCGGTGATATTGGTCTATAATTTTCTTTTTTTGTGATATCTTTTTCTTGTTTTGCTATCAGGGTGATGGTGGCTTTGTACAATGAACTTGGGAGTGTTCCTCCCTCTGCGATTTTTTGGAAGAGTTTGAGAAGGATAGGTGTTAGCTCTTCTCTAAATGTTTGATAGAATTCGCCTGTGAAGCCATGTGGTCCTGGACTTCTGTTTGTTGGAGGCTTTTTAATTACACTTTCAGTTTCATTACTTGTGATAGGTCTGTTTATATTTTCTAATTCTTCCTGGTTCAGTCTTGGAAAATTGTACCTTTCCAACAATTTGTCCATTTCATTGTGGTTGTCCATTTTATTGGCATATAGTTGTTTGTAGTAGTCTCTTATAATCCTTTGTATTTCTGTGATGTCAGTTGTGATTTCTCCTCTTTCATTTCTAATTTTATTGATTTGCGTCCTCTCCCTTTTTTTCTTGATGAGTCTGGCTAAGGGTTTATCAATTTTTTTTTATCTTCTCAAAGGACCAGCTTTTAGGTTTATTGATCTTTGCTATTGTTTTCCTCATTTCTATTTCATTTATTTCTGCTCTGATCTTTATGATTTCTTTCCTTCTACTGACTTTGGGTTTTCTTTGTTCTTTCTCTAGTTGCCTTAGGTGTAGCATTAGATTGTTTATTTGAGATTTTTCTTGTTTCTTGAGGTGAGATTGAATTGCTATAAACTTCCCTCTTAGAACTGCTTTTCCTGCATCCCATAGGTTTTGGGATATCGTGTTTTCATTGTCATTTGTTTCTATGTATTTTTAAATTTCTTCTTTGATTTCTTCAGTGACCTCTTGGTTATTTAGTAGCACAATGTTTAGCCTCCATGTATTTGTGTTTTTTACAGTTTTTTCCCTGTAATTGATTTCCAATCTCATAGCGTTGTGGTCAGAAAAGATGCTTGATAGGATTTCAATTTTCTTAAATTTTCCAAGGCTTGATTTGTGACCCAAGATGTGATCTATCCTGGAGAATGTTTCGGTGTGCACTTGAGAAGAAAGTGTATTCTGCTGCTTTAGGGTGGAATGTTCTATAAATAACAATTAAATCTATCTGGTCTATTGTGTCATTTAAAGTTTGTTTTTCCTTATTTATTTCCTGTTTGGATGGTCTGTCCATTGGTGTAAGTGGGGTGTTAAAGCCCCCTACTATTGTGTTACTGTTGATTTCCCCTTTCATGGTTGTTAGCATTTGCCTTATGTATTGAGGTGCTCCTATGTTGGGTGCATAAATATTTATGATTGTTATATCTTCTTGGATTGATCCCTTGATCGTTTTATAGTGTCCTTATCTCTTGTAACAGTCTTTATTTTAAAGTCTATTTTGTCTGATACAAATATTGCTACTCCAGCTTTCTTTTGATTTCCATTTTCATGGAATATCTTCTTCCATCTCTTCACTTTCAGTCTGTATGTGTCCCTAGGTCTGAAGAGGGTCTCTTGTAGACAGCATATATATGGATCTTGTTTTTGTATCCATTCAGCCAGTCTGTGTCTTTTGGTTGGGGCATTTAATACATTCACATTCAAGGTTATTATCGATATGCATGTTCCTATTACCTTTTTCTTAGTTGTTTTGGGTTTGTTATTGTGGGTCTTTTCCTTCTCTTGTGTTTTCTGCCTAGAAAAGTTTCTTTAGCATTTGTTGTAAAGCTGGTTTGGTGGTGCTGAATTCTCTTTGCTTTCGCTTGTCTGAAAAGCTTTTGATTTCTCTGTCGAATCTGAATGAGATCCTTGCTGGGTAGAGTAATCTTGGTTGTAGGTTTTTCTCTTTCATCACTTTAAGTATATCCTGCCACTCCCTTCTGGCCTGAAGAGTTTCTGCTGAACAATCAGCTGATAACTTTATGGGGATTCCTTTGTATGTTATTTTTTATTTTTCCCTTGCTGCTTTTAGTATTTTTTCTTTGAATTTAGTTTTTGTTAGTTTGATTAGTACGTGTCTTGGTGTTTTTCTCCTAGGGTTTATCCCTCAGGACTCTGCACTTCCTGGACTTGCGTGACTATTTCCTTTCCCACTTTAGGGAAGTTTTTGACTATAATTTCTTCAAATATTTTCTCAGACCCTTACTTTTTCTCTTCTTCTTCTGGGACACCTATAATTTGAATGTTGGTGCTTTGTTGTCGCAGAGGTCTCTGAGGTTGTCTTCAGTTTTTTTTTTAAAAAATTTTTGCACTTTATTTATTTATTTATGGCTGTGTTGGGTCTTCATTTCTGCGTGAGGGCTTTCTCTAGCTGCGGCGAGTGGGGGCCACTCTTCATTGTGGTGCACGGGCCTCTCATTGTCGCAGCCTCTCTCATTGCAGAGCACAGGCTCCAAACGCGCAGGCTCAGTACTTGTGGCTCACGGGCCTAGTTGCTCCACGGCATGTGGGATCCTCCCAGACCAGGGCTCGAACCCGTGTCCCCTGCATTGGCAGGCAGATTCTCAACCACTGCGCCACCAGGGAAGTCCCTGTCTTCAGTTCTTTTCATTCATTTTTCTTTATTCTGCTCCTCGGTAGTTATTTCCACCTTTCTGTCTTCCAGCTCACTTATTCGTTCTTCTGCCTCAGTTATTCTCTTATTGATTCCTTGTAGTGTGTTTGTCATTTCAGTTATTGTTTTGTTGTTCATCTCGGTTTGTTATTTAGTTCTTCTATATCTTTGTTAAACATTTCTTGTATTTTCTCAATCCGTGCCTCCATTCTGTTTCCGAGATTCTGAATCATCTTTACTATCATTACTCTGAATTCTCTTTCAGGTAGGTTGCCTATTTCCTCTTCATTTATTTGGTGTTATAGGTTTTTACCTTGCTCCTTCATCTGTGACATATTTTTTTGCCGTCTCATTTTTTTTTTTTTTGATGGGTGGGATTGTGTTCCTCCTGTCTTACTGGTTGTTTGGCATGAGGCTTCCAACACTGGAGTTTGTAGGCTGTTGGGTAGAGCTGGGTCTTGGTGCTGAGATGAGGACCTCCAGGAGACCTCACTCTGATGAATATTACCTGGGGTCTGAGGTTCTCTGTTAGTTCAGTGGTTCAGACTCAGGGGTCCCACTGCAGGAGCTTTGGCCCAACCCCTGGCTCGTGAACCAAGATCCTGCAAGCCATGTGGGGTGGCAGTTCACTTGGGGGTCCTCCCATCTCCTTGGGCATCGAGGTCCCCACCAAAGCTGGTTCTTTGAAAAGATAAACAAAATTGATAAACCTTTAGCCAGACTCATCATGTAAAAAAGGGAGAGGGCTAAAGTCAATAAAATTAAAAATGAAAAAGGAGAAGTTACACCTACATCACAGAAATACAAAGGATCATAAGAGATCACTACAGACAACTATATGCCAAAAAAATGGACAACCTGGAAGAAATGGACAAATTCTTAGAAAGGTGCAATCTCCCAAGACTGAATCAGGAAGAAATAGAAAATATGAACAGAATAATCCCAAGTACTGAAATTGAAACTGTGATTAAAAATTCCCACCAAACAAAAGTCCAGGACCAGATGGCTTCACAGGTGAATTCTATCAAACATTAGAGAAGAGGTAACACCTATCCTCAAACTATTCCAAAGAATTGCAGAGGAAGGAATACTCCCAAACTCATTCTATGAGGCCACCAATACCCTGATATCAAAACCCGACCGGAACTTCCCTGATGGTCCAGTGGGTTAAGACTCCATGCTCCCAATGCAGGGGGCCCTGGTTCAATTCCTGGTCAGGGAACTAGATCCTGCATGCCTGCCACAACTAAGAGTTCACATGCCGCAACTAGGAGTCTGCATGCCAGACACAGGGAACTCTGCTCAATATTCTGTAATAATCTAAATGGGAAAAGAAGTTGAAAAAGAATAGATATGTGTACAGGCATAACTGAATCACTTTGATGTACACCTGAAACTAACAGAACATTATTAATCAATTATGCTCCAATATAAAATAAAAGTAAAAAAAAAAAGACTGTACTGTGATGAGGGCTACAAATGGAAAATACATATCACAATGAGAAATGATCTGACTTGGGGGGGCCTAACTTACCTATACTCTGTAGCCACGGATTCCACTTTTGTGAAATGTAAGAGTTGCAAACATTAGGAAGTAATTTAGAGATGAAATAACTTCACCGCAAACCAGGAGAGTCTTTCTAGTTTTCAGTGTTAGTACTTGTTCCTGACCTGCTTCTCAGTAGAAAGTCCTCCTTGGGGATCTAATGGTAATGTGAAAACACAGACCTTAACAAATGTCTTAGGGAAATTTATTGGCCCCTCACTGCCTTTTTAGCATCACAGGAGGAAGTAATACAATACCATGAGACCAGCTTCAGGAGTAAATTTCTGCAAATGTTGATATAGGGTAAGCCCCCTTCATTTTAAAATATTTATTCCAAACCTCCTTTCAGTTTATTCCAGACCTCTCCTCACCATAATCAAAACAATTTGTAAACCCCATGATAAAAATAGGACTTGTAATTTAAAAAATGCAAGAGAAGCGAGCTTGCCAGTGCAACCTCTGATTTGGAAGATGTAGTCCTTAGCTTCTTCAGTGTCCCAAACCACTCTGGACTTGGTGAGTTGAAACAACCACATATCCCTACGATTCTGCTGGGCTTGGCGCAGTTGATCTTGGCTGCACTCACTATGCATCTGTGGGTCAACTTGTGGGTCAGCTAGAGAACTAGCTGGACCCAAATGGCCTCACTCATGTCTGGCAGTTGGCTAGCTATCTGCTGGAGCAACAGGTGTTTCTTGATCTCTAGCAGGCTACTCGGGCTTGTCCACATTGTGGTTCAATTCCAAGAGCAGTGCCAAAGCATTTCAAGTTTCGGTTTGCTTCACATGTTGCTACCATCTCCTTGACCAAAGCAATTTTAAGGCTAGTTCTGTTGCAAAGGATGGAGGAAGACTCCACCTCTTGATGGGAGGAGCCATCAAGCCACTGTGCAAGGGTAGAGATGCAGCAAGGGGAAGAAACTAGCCCTTTGCAATAGTGGTGTAAATCCTCATGGGTCTTGTAACATCCACATTTTAGTCTCTGAAATTTCTCCAGTCTGGAGCAAAGCTGCCCCAACCCAGTCCTTGAGGACCATTCCCAAGATTTACAATCAAGAGAATTGTTTAGCACACATGAAGAATCCTGCTCTGACAAGTACACACCCCAATCCCAAAAGGAGTCTAGATGATGGCCTGCATGAGTCAGGGCTCCAGCAGGGAACATGGCACATTCAGACTGGGTGACTGAGGAGTGGTCAATAAAGGAGCTATTTGCAAATGTGTGGATGGGGTTTAGAGAAACTTACCCCAAAACTGGCTTCAACTCTTGGTAGGTGTCGAACCAAAAGATACAACCAAGCCAAAGATCAGGAGAAGGAAGGATTTATTACTTGCAGCAAGTAAGGAGAACACTGGGGATCATCCCCGAAGTGGTGTCTCCTAGAATAGCAAAACTGGGGAAGTTTTAAGCTAAGCATACCTGCATATTCATGAAGAGGTTTGGGCAGTTGACAGAGTCCAAGCTTTAGCTGTTTGAAGTCAGAAAACATCAACATCATCATCCCTTAGGTTCCAGTTGATCTGGTGGTTGAGTACTTCAGGCTAATCTTTACCATTGAAACAGAACTGGGAGTGTTTACACCTGATATATTATCTTTGCTGTTGTTACTTCTCTTGCCTGATAACAGTCGTTTCTGCGTTCTTTTGTTCTCTTAAGATCATTAATTACTGAGACACGTTCAAGGGCGAGCTTTGTGGCCAGGCTTAGATCACAAAATGGCTTAGGTCAAAAATGGCTTCTGATGTTAAGAAAGCCATGCCTGGTTCTCTTTCTTTCTACCTAATCTGCTTACAAAACCAACAAGGGATGGGCACAGCTAGCAACACTGGGGAGCCATTGATAGTCTCCTCTCCTTTGCCCTCTCCCCACCTAGCAAACCAAAGGTCTGCAAAGAGAACAGTTACCAGAATCTGCACAGACAGTCAACTCGCAGTGACCCAGCCAGAAGGAGCTGGAATACATACTGTGACCCCACTCTTCTCTCACCCACCAGTGCCTCTCCTTAGCTGAGCTGGAGCCCCTGGGGATGGCGTTAATATCTGCTAAGCTGGTTTACTGATGATCGGACTCAAGGTGGCTGTTAGTAGTTAAATTGTGTACCCCCAAAAGGTATGCTGAAGTCCTAACCCTGGGAATGTGTGACCTTATTTGGAAATAGGGTCTTTGCAGTTATGACCAAGTTAAGATGAGGTCATACAAGGTCATGTTTAGGATTGGGGTGGGCCCTAATCCAATGTGACTAGTGTGTTAGTCTGCTAGGGCAGCCGTAACAAAGTACCCCAGATAAGGTTGCTTAAGCCACAGAGTTGTATTCTCTCTCAGTTCTGGAGGCTGGAAGTTGAAGATGGCGTCAGCAGGCTTGCTCTCCTCTGAGGCCTCACCCCTTGGATTGCAAGACAGCCGCCCTCTTGCTGCCTCTTCACATGGTCTTTTTTCTGTGGGCGCTCATCTGTCTTGTTTCTGTGTGTCCTAATCTCCTTTTCTAAGAATACCTGTCAAATTGGATCAAAGCCCTCCCTAAAGGCCTCATTTTAAAATAATTACCTCTATCTATAAAGACCCTATCTCCAAATGCAGTCACATTCTGAGGTACTAGAGGTTAAGGCTTCAGCATATAAATTTGGGGGGAACACAGTTCAGCTCATAATAGTTGGCATCCTTATAAGAAGAGGAGAAGAGACACAGACTCAGAGAGAAGAAAGCCATGTGAAGACGGAGGCAGAGACCGAGTGATTTAGCCACAAACCAGGGGATACCTGGAGCTACCAGAAGCTGAAAAAGGCAAGGAAAGATCCTCCCCTAGAGGCTTCAGAGGGAACATGTCTGTGCCAGCACCTGAATTTTGGACTTCTAGCCTCTAGAACCATGAGAGAAAAAAATTCTGTTGTTGTAGGCCATCCAGTTTGTTCTAACTTGTTATAGCAGCCAAAGGAAGCCATAGTCAACATGGTCGAAATGTTGGAATTTCCCAGACATTTAACAGAGGATGTTTCAAGAGACACAAATGTTGTGTGGATCTACTCTGTGCACACCCTAATGATACCCTCCAGCGGTGGCCCAGAAGATCCACCATCAAAGCATTAAAAAAGGTGTTGTTAAGGGGGGAGCACCAGCATTCTTGAATTGCACTGGTGGTGTTCAAAAGGACTCGAGAATAGTGGATATTTTTCATTTGCCCTTCAATATCCACTCTCCACCCCATTCTTGCCCCAAGAGGCTGACCTGTACAAGCTACAGACAGCTCATATATTTAGTTTATTCAAGCTAACCTCTGGGAGTGTAGACTCTAGGCCACTTGACTACAGGCTTCGAGTAAGGAGTCTAATAGAGTTGAACATCATTCCCAGGTGCTCCAGCCAACACATTAAACCCTGAATTTCATTTTGAGAAATTTAGCTCCCTCAAGCCTTCTTCTGATGTCCTTGGAGTCCACTACCATGGTTCTTCCAGACTCCTGCCAGCACAGATGCCTGAGGCCCTGCTTCACTTTTTTTTTTTTTTAACATCTTTATTGGAGTATAATTGCTTTACAATGGTGTGTTAGTTTCTGCTTTATAACAAAAAAATATGGAACGCTTCACGAATTTGCGTGTCATCCTTGCAGAGGGGCCGTGCTAATCTCTGTATCGTTCCAATTTTAGTATATGTGCTGCCGAAGCGAGCACCCTGCTTCACTTTCAGTGTTTAGCTCTGCTCTCCATGGCAGACCTCATATTTGTTCATCTGAGACATGTTGGAATCAAACTCGTCCTATGGGCCTGGAGGCACTGAGGGGTGATGGGAGCAAATCCTGAGGGTAATAGGCATCAGCCAGAGAGGCACTCCCCCAGGAGTGTTCATTGAAAGATATAGATGCAGGGGAGGCTGGCTAGGGGCTGGGGTGCAGGGAAAGACAAAATTCGCAGCCTTTTGTCAACCCACATCTCAGGGTCCCCTTCTCTCCCATCAGTTCCCTCAGCATAAGAGACCAGACAGGGCTATGCATTTAATTGGCAATGCAGCTCTGCAGCCTTTACAGTCAGGCCCTGGACTGGCTTCCACCATTTCTCTCCTGCAGCTACAGAGGATGGGGGATTCCATCAGAGCGTTCTGATTTCCAGCTGGGCTCTGCATTGACTGTAACTGCCTTCAATTTGTCCTTTTCTCTGGGTATGCACTCAAGGGCCATCAGAAGCAGCCTACTGACCCCACAGTCTTTCTAATCCCTCTCGTTGCCCTTGTGACTGTCTTACAGCCCTTTGCTCTCCCATTGCCTTGCTCTCCCCTCCTGTGCCATCACCAGTGAACGCCTGTGGTGGGTTACCAATGTCCCACTGCTCACTCCTTAGATATGTGAGCAACCAGTTCCCGAATCCCATTTTGAGGGTCTGTTTCCAAGGCCCACTCCTGGCACATCCTTTGTATGTATGAGATGGGGTCCTGGGTAGAAACAGATGGCACACACAAACTGGGTAATTGAGAAGATCCTAATAAAGGGACTGCTTACAAAGGAGTGGGCAGGGTGTTGGGATGTGAAGAAGGGAGGGTGTGGTAGCCGGCAACCTGAGGGAGACATTACCACCACTAGGCCAGAGGCAGCAATGGGGCGAGTAGAACTGGAGCCCTGAGCAGAGGGATCACAGAGCACTGTACCACGTCCTACAAATGCTCTGCCTTGGGGTGGCTTACACTAAATGGTATTAATACAAGAGCAATGTATACTGAGGGCAAAGAAAGGAGGGCAAAGGCCTCAGGCAGCTCCTGTTAATGAGTATTTAACATGCTTCCGAGTTTCTTAGCAGCCAAGGCCAAAAGGGAAACACAAATTTTTTGCTTCTCATTACTAAAAAAAAGAAAGATGTCACACCCTTTGCTGGAAGAAAGTTTATTCTGGTATTAAATTTTAAAACAAATTTCAGACATAAAAATTTAAATGAAGAGATACAGATGCTAGAAAGAATAGTCAGTGTCCTCAAGAACAGGTTTATGGCAAATTCAAACATGGTTTTCAATACAAACGAACCAAGAACGCTGGTCTTTCTTGTGAAGATGTAACTTGAATGTACACTGCAGTGGAGACAATATTTGTGATTGGTCATAACTGGATAGGACAACCAGTAGGCTTCAGCTTATTGATAGGTAGTAGCTGCTGGAGTTGTGTGTGGAGAATTGCCTGGTTCAGAGGACAATGATTAGATGCTACCACAACCAGTGGACTGGGATGTGGAGATATGCATAGAGGAAATAACCCAGCCCTGGGCAAGCTGACATGGGCCAGTGATCAAATTCAGCTTAGGAAAGAATCTATGCTACCCAACAGAGTGGATGGATAGCCTTACCCTTTTATACAGAGATTTTCAATCACTCCTGCCCTCACTTCAGCATATCTCTCCCTATGTCCATGAAAATCCCCAGGTTTACCCACAGTTCCCAGCAGAGTGGCTATAACTACACACTTTCTCCACTCGCAGAAACCACAAGTGAATGGAAGTGATGTCACAGTAGGGATAACCTCATATCTATTTTAATTTACATTTTTACAAGTAAGTAAATTTATAGGTTCTGTGTTTTATGTCATGTTTATAAAGGCTTTGTCTACTCCAAGATTATCCCATTCTACCAGTACCTAGTTGTTGAAACTTTTGATCCCTCTGGAAGTTACTTTGATATAAAGATGAAAAAGAGATCTAACTTGTTTTTTTCCCAATTGCCACACAGTTGTTCATCTTTCCTTCACTTTTATACCAAATCTCCAGATTTATTTAGATTTACTTTGGTCTCTATTCTGTTGTATTGATCTCTATATATGCATGCATTGTGTCCCCACCCAAAGGTATGTTAGAGTTGTAACCCCCAGAACCTCAGAATGTGAGCTTATTTAGAAATAGGGTGTTTGTTAGTTAAGATGGGGTCATACTGGAGTAGGGTGGGCCCTAATCCAAATGACAGGTGTCCTCATAAGAGAGAAATTTGGATACAGACACGAGACACACAGGGAGAGCCCCATGTGAAAATAGGTGGAGGTTGGAGTGACGCAGCTGCAAGCCAAGGATTGATGGTCACCACCGAGAAGCTAGGAGGAGGCAGGGAAGGATTCCACACAGTGTCTCAGAGGGACCTTGATTTTAGACTTCTAGCCTGCACAACTGGGAGAGGAGAAATTTATCTGGTTTTAAGACACCCAGTTTGTTATGGAAGCCTTAGAAAACTAATAAAATGAATCAACACCATACTTTAATTTTAATTAATTAATGAGGTTTTAATATTCTTTAGTGTGAAATGGGGACTGTCATCCTTCATTGCTCTTTTATGGAATTTTTCTAATTATTTGTTTATTTTTAATTTTTCTATATGATCTTTAGGAACAGCTTGTCTAGTTTTCCCCCCAATAAATACCATTAATATTTTTATTGCATTTATATTGACCTTTTAAAAGTAATTCTGTGAGAATCAGCATTTTTATACTATAAACTCTTTATGTCTAAGGGCATAATTGATAAATATGACCACATAAGAATAAAACATTTCTGCCTGACCACAACAACCACAAAGTTGAACAACAAATTGGCAAATCATGAACCAATAAAAAAGAAGACTAACAAGTCAATAGAAAAATATATTAAGAACACAAATAGTGTGCTTCATGGAAAAGAAAATTCAAATGGTTTCTAAAGATATGAAATGATGTTCAACCTTACCCATATATAAATGGAAAACAATGAGATATCTTTGAAATTCCTTTTTTCCCCCTATCAAACTGGAAAATGTAAAAAAAGTTTAATAATATATATTGGCAAGGGTGTGGGAAACCAGACACTCTTAAATCTCATACATTGTTGATGAGAGTGCATGTTAGTACAACCTGTACAGAAAGCAAATTGAATATATCAGAATTTTAAACTCTTTAACTCATTATTTCTTCTTCTAGAAACGTATCCTAAGATGAATGCATTCACACAGAAGGTGTGTAAAAGAATATTCTTGGGTACATAGTACAAAAGATTGCTATACCTAATATCATTATACAATCATGGAATATCTGTACAGCAGAGTGCTAAGTAGCTGTGACTGTGAATGAGCTAAGTATGGCCATAGAAAGCATTATATTAAGTGAAGAAAGTGGGTTGCAAAACAGTTTGTATAGGATGCTGACATTGAGTTTAAAAGGGGGGATACACACACACACATACACACATGTGTTTGGATACGCATAGACTAATCTCTAGATCAGTACAAAGGAAACCGACTGAGGTGTGTGCTTCTGGGGAAGAAAGCTGAAAGGTTGAAGAGCAGAATGAGAAGAAAGACAACATTTCCACCCCTTTCTACCTTTTCACCCTTTTCATCCTTTCTATCTTTTTAATTTTATCCCCATGTGCATACATTACCCATTTAAACAAAAAATGTAAATTTTTAGTTTTTAAACACCTTATTGAAATATAAAAATACATACAGAAAGGTGCACACATAATAAGTGTGCAGCTCAATGAATTTTCACAAGGTGATTACATCCAAGTAACCAAGGGCCCCAAACAATATTTTGGGTTTTTTTTATCTTTTACATTAGATTTTCAACATTATTCAGTTTATTTTTTATTTTATTTTAGTTTTTAATATTTATTTATTTGGTTGTGCTGGGTCTTAGTTGCGGCATGCAGATCTTTATTGTCGCGTGCAGGATCTTCTGTTGTGGCATGTGAACTCTTAGTTGTGGCATGCATGTGGGATCTAGTTCCCTGATCAGGGATTGAACCCGGGCCCCCTGCATTGGGAGCATGGAGTCTTAACCACTGGACCACCAGGGAAGTCCCTTAAACAATATTTTAAATATAGATTTAACCCATTCACAAATTTCAAGAGCTTGAGTATTATTAGTAAACATATTTATTTGAAAAATATGTTTCAACCACTTACAAACTTCTAGAGCTTGGCTATTACTAGTGAAAGACAAAACTACTTTTGGAAAATGCCAAAATAATATTAATGATCATAACAGGAAGCCTTTGCATTTGTCAGGTGCTTCATAGATTTCAGAGCACTTCACAGCCTTTCATTTACTGGCCCAGAGAGAGAGACAGGGTCAGAATTATTACACCCATTTGACAAATGAGGAAACTGGTTCTAGAAGGAAAGGGGAT
Organism: Balaenoptera ricei; assembly: GCF_028023285.1. Taxonomy (NCBI): domain Eukaryota; kingdom Metazoa; phylum Chordata; class Mammalia; order Artiodactyla; family Balaenopteridae; genus Balaenoptera; species Balaenoptera ricei. The sequence goes on along the minus strand of NC_082640.1, from coordinate 52,216,066 downwards.
TTGCCCTAAGGGAGAAGAATGCTGGCATGCCAACAGGCTTCCCTGAACCCTGCTGCCCCAGGTGGGCTGGGGTAAAACCACAGAAAGGAGACAAAAGGAGGAGACCTAGGAATGACCTTGTTACTCTTGTTCTATCTGCACCAGTAAGTAAAAACTAACATCTAGTACCTCACAACTCACAAAGTGATTTTACATCCCTCATGTGGTTTAGCCCTGTGAAATAGATTACTCCCCCCATATGATCCATGAGAAAACTGAGATTCAGAAAAGCAAAGTTGCTTGCTCATAAGTGGCAGAACAAAATTCAAAGAAAGAAAAAAAATTTTACATTGTACAAGCCTCACAACTGACATCTGCTGCTGTGACCCTCAAGTGGGGGGCGGGGATCCTGAGACGAGAGTCTGGCAGTTTGGTCATCCTCTGTCTTTTCCTACATGTTCCTGTAATAGAAGACTGGGTAATTCAGGCTAGCTTTCTTTCTGAAAAGAACTTCTCAAAGCTGTACAAGATAGTTTGAACATTTTTTTTTTTAATAGATTTTTTTTTTTTTAATTTTTATTTATTTATTTATTTATTTCTGGCTGTGTTGGGTCCTCGTTTCTGTGCGAGGGCTTTCTCTAGTTGTGGCAAGCAGGGGCCATTCTTCATCGCGGTGCGCAGGCCTCTCACTATCGCGGCCTCTCTTGTTGTGAAGCACAGGCTCCAGTCGCGCAGGCTCAGTAGTTGTGGCTCACAGGCTTAGCCGCTCCGCGGCATGTGGGATCCTCCCAGACCAAGGCTCGAACCCGTGTTCCCTGCACTGGCAGGCAGATTCTCAACCACTGCGCCACCAGGGAAGCCCTGAACATTTTTTTTACATCATGCATTTATTAGGCCTAGATGTGGGAAGAAAGTATGGGAACATAGAAAGATGTACAAAACTCTAGTATCTTTTTTTGTCCTGGGACATTTGTCAGTCTATAAGAGATGTCTGAGAGGCTGGCCCCTCAAGACTAGAGAACATTGTCTGAATCTGGGGCCTGCCAAGGGTGGGAACTTCCATGATATCTTAGTGTTTTCTCTTTAGTTAACTAGTTAACAATTCTTTTTAAATTAAAAAATTTTTTTAAAATTATTTCTTTTTAATTTTTGGCTGTGCTAGGTCTTCGTTGCTGCGTGTGGGCTTTCTCTAGTTGTCGTGAGCGGGGGCTACTCTTCAATGCAGTGCACGGGCTTCTCATTGCAGTGGCTTCTGTTGTTGCGGAGCAGGGGCTCTAGGTGCTTGGGCTTCGGTAGTTGTGGCACGTGGGCTCTAGAGCACTGGCTCAGTAGTTGTGACACATGGGCTTTGTTGCTCCACGGCATGTGGGATCTTCCTGGGCTAGGGATTGAACCCATGTCCCCTGCATTGGCAAGTGGATTTTTAACCACTGCACCACCAGGGAAGTCACCTGATTTTAAAATCTTATTTATTTATTTTATTTTTTATTTTTGGCTGCACCACGTGGCTTGCGGGATCTCAGTTCCCCAACCAGGGATTGAACCTGGGCCACCACAGTGAAAGCACCAAATTCTAACCACTAGACCACTAGGGAACTCCCAACAATTCTTTATATTAAGTCCTCTCTTTTTGGATTTCCACTTCCAGCCAAGATAGGATAGCAGTGACTGGTTTTACCCACCCACCTGAAACAACCAAATAAAATAGATAAGAGTTTCAACATACTAGTCATCAGATAATGAAAGACAGTGATCCTAGAAAGAGGGGGATAAGCACAGTGGCTACATTGTTGCTCCAGTTTACTGCCTTCAAAGAGTTTCCAGGACACAGTATAGGAAGAGTAAACTCCAGTGGAACCTCACTCCCAGCACTGAAAAGACAGAGCTGAAAGTTGGGAGAGACCCAGGTGGCTAGAGTTTGCAAGACAGAGTACCAGAAAAAAAAGAACTATAGACAGAACTCTGGAGAACTGCAGAGGGTCCCCTTCAAACATTAGCAAAGTACTCTCCACAGATGCATGTGAGAAAGTTATGTGAGGCTGGGAAAAGAACCCCCAAAAGAACTTGAAGCAACAGTATCTGGCACTCACATAGGTCTAGGAATAGTTCCTGTTCCCACCAGCCAGACTGGAAAGCCTAGTAATTAACAGGATGTTGGGTAAAGTACGCAGGAAAGTCTTACCTCAGTGACAGGATAATTGGTCCTGCACTGAGCACCACCCTAGCCCTGCCTAACAAACTGTAAAAGCAAGACCCAAAAGGATTAAACTGCTTCCTGGGAAATTAACTGCATCCCAGACCAAAACTCAAGATTCAAAGGAATACAGAATATCCAGCACCAAATGAGGTAAAATTAATAATCTCTGGCATCCAAAGATTACCAGACATGCAAAAAGACACAAAAATATGACCCATAATGAGGTGGAAACAGTTGAAACTGATTCACAATTGACAGAGATGTTAGAATTAGCAGAGAAGAACATCGAAACAGTAATTATAACTGTATTTCATATGTTCATAAAGTTAAGTAGAGACATGGAAGATATATTTTTAAAAGGCTCAAATAGAACTTCTAGAGATGAAAACCACAATGTCTGAGTAGAAACATATACTGGGTGGCATTAACACTGCATGGGATTAGACATTGCAGAAGAAAAGCTAGTGAACTTGAAGGCAGGGCCATAGAAACAATCTAAAATGAAACCCAGAGAGAAGAAAAGAATTAAAAAAAAAGAAAAGAAAAGAAAATGGCATCAGAGCTGTAGGGCAACTTAGAGTAGCAATATTAATATGGACAATTGTAGTCCAGGGGTGGTGGAGTGGAGGAGGAGGTGGAGAAAAAAGATTTGAAGGAATAATTGCCAAAATTTTCTAAAATTTTATGAAGACTGTAAAAGTCACATATCTTTCAAGAAACTATACAGACACACATCATAAACAAATTGCTGAAAGCCAGTGATAAAGATAAAATAAAAAGGGAAAATCTTTAAAGCAGCCAGAGAAAAAAAAGACAGTACATACAAAAGAACAGGGACGACAGTAGGTTTATTGTCATAAACAAAGCAAAAGTGTAAAGGGGTCAGTTCATCAAGAGGACACAACAATCATTTATGATTGTTTATGTACCTAATAACAAAGTTTTACTGGAACCTGATAGAATTGCAAAGAGAAATGGACAAATTCATAACTGTAATCATAGCTGTCAATACTCCTCTCTCAATACTGATAGAAAAAGTAAAATCAGTAAGGATATTTTAGACAGCACTATCAATCAACTTGATCTGACACTTACAGAACACTCCACCCTAAATCAGCAGAATATACATTCTTTTCTCACACACACATAGATGTGCACATAGAACATTTCCCAAGGTAGACAATATTCTGGCCATAAGATAAGTCTCAGAAAATGTTTAAAGATTCAAGTCATAGAACATATTTTCTGACTGCCATGGAATTAAATTAGAAATCAATAAGAGAAAGATATTGGGAAAATCCATTTCTCAAATATTTGGAAACATCTAAATAATCCATGAGTCAAAAAATAAACCAAAGGGGAAATTAGACAGCATTTTCAACTAAATGAATATAAAAATACAACATTCAAATTGTGGGGTACTGCTAACATAGTACTTGTTGGAAAATTTATAGCATTAAACACCTGTATTAGAAAAGAAAAAGGTCTCAAATCAGTTACCTCTTCTCCTATCTCAAAAAACTAGAAAAATAAGAGCAGATTACACCAAAGTATCTAGAACAAAGGAATTATTGGGTTGGCCAAAAAGTTTGTTCAGGTTTGTCCATTAACCTGAACGAACTTTTTGGCCAACCCATTAATAATGATCAGAGTAGAAATTACTGAAAAAGAAAACAATAGAGAAAATCAATAAAACCAAAAGCTGTTTCTTTGAAAAAATCAATAAAATTGAAAAATCTCTAACTAGACTAATATGGGGGAAAAAGAAATTAATTATCAATATCAGGAATGAGGAAGATAATATCACTATACATTCTGTAGATATTCAAAGGATAAAGGGGAAATATTATAAACAACTTTATGCCAATAAAGTTGACAATTTAGAGGAAATGAATAAATTTCTTGGAAGACACAAACTACCAAAGATTATTCAAGAAGAAATAGATAACCCGAATAGCCCTACATCTATTAAGGAAATTGAATCCATAGTTTAAAACTTTCCCACAAGGAAAATTCCAGTCTCAGATGGCTTCCCTGGTACATTCTACCAAACATGTAAGAAAGAAATAATACAAATTCTACACAAACTCTTGCAGAAAATCGAAGAGGAGGTAACTTTCCAACTCATTCTGTAAGGATAGCATTACCCTGATATGAAAATCACACAAACATATTACAAAAAAAGAAACTATAAATTAACATTCCCCAAGATATCCCCCATGAACATAGATGCAGAAATTCTAAATGAAATTTTATGAAGTTGAGCTTTACAAAGTCCTATAATTTATGAAAAGAATAGAGAGTCCATGACATAATGACCAAGTGTGGGTTGTTTCATATTGAAAACCAGTCAGTATAATTCACCACATTAAAAAACTAAGAAAGAAAAACCATATGATCTTCTCAATAGGCAGAGAAAAAGCACTTAACAAAACTTAACACCAGTTCCTAATAAAACTCGGTAAACTAGGAATAGAAAGGAACTTCTTCAGCTTGATAAAAGGCATCTACCAAAAACCAACAGCTAACACCATACTTAATGGAAAAAGATTGAAAGCTTTCCCTCCAAGATCAGACATTCCCACTCAACGCTGTACTGGAGGTTCTAACCAGTGCAATGAAACAAGTATAGGAAATCAATTGTATCCATATAGGGAAGGAAGAAGTAAAACTGTCATTATGTGCAGATGATCTGATCATCTATGTAGAAAATCTGATGGAATTTACAAAATGTTATTAGAATTTTTGAATTTAGCATGGTTGCATGATTGATCAGTATGCAGATTTCAATTGTATTTCTATATACTAGCTATAAACAACAGGAAACTGAAATTTTAAAATGATATTTTCATTATCACCAAAGCCAAGAAATATTTAAATCTGAAAAAATATGTAAAAGATCTGTATGTTGAAAACTATAAAACTTTGCTGAGGGAAATTAAACAAGACATAAATAGATAGTTTATGTTCATGGGTCAGAAGATTTCATATTAAGACAACATTTTCCCCCAAATTGATCTAAAGAGTCCATGCAGTATCAATCAGAATTTCAGCAGGCATTTTCGTAGAATTTGACAAGGTGATTCTAAAATTCACACAGGATGTGTAAAGTATTCAGAATAGTCAACTTCAAAAAAGAACTAAGTTGGAGGTTTAACATTACCTGATTTCAAGACTTATAAAGCTACATTAACCAAGACAGTGTAATTGGCCTCAAGATGAATAAACAGATCAATGGAACAGAGTAAAAAAATCTAGAAAAAATCTGCAATTCAGTGGAGAAAAGATGGTCTTTTTTCAATAAATGGTACTGGGAAAACTTGATATCTGTATGGGGGAAAAATAAACTTTGGTCCAGATCTCATATAAAAATTAACTTAAAATAGTTCATAGACTTAAATACAAACCTTAAAACTATAAAACTTCTGGAAGAAAATGGGAAAGAAAAATCTTTGTAAATCTTGAGTTAGGCAAAGATTTCTTAGCTGCAACACGAAAAGCACAATCTATAAATTTCTGCACTTTGAAAGATACTGCTTAAGGGGATAAAAGGAAAATCCACAGACTGAGAGACTATATTTGTAAATCATATATATGGTAAAGGACTTTTATTCGGATTATATAAAGAACTCTCAAAATTCAAGAATAAGAAAATAAACAACCCATTTTTTAATTTTTAAAAGTCTTTAATTATTTACACCTTAACACTTCACATGATTTATATTTTTCTTTTTTTTTAACCACCTTATTTTTGAGTGTACAATTCAGCAGTGTTAAGTATATTCACATTGTTGTACAACAGATCTCTAGAACTATTTTGTCTTTCAAAACAGAAACTCTATCCATTCAACAACTATTTTCCATTCCTCTCCCCCACCTGCTGGCACCCACCCTTCTACTTTCTGCCTCTATGAATGTGACTACTCTAGGAACCTCATATAAGTGGAATCACACAGTTTTTGTCCTTTTGTGACTGGCTCATTTCACTTAGCAAGGTTCCTCAAGGTTCATCTGTACTGTAGCCTGTGACAGGATTTCCTACCTTTCTTTAAAAATTGAAGTATAGTTGATTTATAATGCTGTGTTAATTCCTGCTGTACAGCAAAGTGACTCAGTTATACATATATACATTCTTTTTTTTATATATATTCTTTTCCATTATGGTTCTATTTTTTTTAAGTGGGCGAAAGCATTGAACAGATAGTTTACCAGGAAGACATGTAGATGGGTATACAATGAAAAGATCCTCAGCATCATTAGTCATTAGGAAAAAGCAAATTAAAACTACCATGAGGTTCTGCTACATACTTATTAAAAAGGCTAAAATGACTCACTATTCCAGTTGCTGGTGAGGATGTGAAAGAGGTGGAATTCTCACACACTGCTAGTAGGAAAAAAAATGGGAAAAGGTTTGGCAGTTCCTTAAAAAGTTAAATCACACTACTGTATGATCCAGTTGTTCCTCTCATAGGTATTTGCCTAAGGGGAATGAAAGCATGTGTCCATATAAAGACTTCCACATGAATGTTCATAGCAGCTTTGCAGGTAACAGCCTAAGTCAAAATCAGTGCAAATGTCCATCAGCAGGTGAATGGATAAATGCTGGTATGTTCACAGAATGCAGTGCTACTCAGCAGTAAAGTGGAATGAACGATTGATCCATGCAACAACGTGGGTGGACTTCAAAATAATTTAATGTGCATGAAAGAAACCAGATTTTAAAAAGTACATACTGTATGATTCCATTTATACAAAACTATAGAAAATGCACACTAATCTATAGTGATCAGTGGCTGCCTGAGATGGAGGTTGGGGGCAGGGAAGGAGTAACTTTTGGGAATGACAGATAAGTTCACTATCTTGATCATGGTTGTCTCTGTTCAGATTGCTATAACAAAATACCACAGACAGGTGGCTTATAAACAACAGAAATGTATTTCTCACAGTTCTGCAGTCTGGAAGTCTGAGATCAGGGTGTCAGCATGGTTGGGTGAGGGCCATCTTCCGAGTCTCAGACTTCTCATTGCGTCCTCACCTGGTGGAAGGGGCTAGGGAGTTCTATGGGGTCCCATTCACAAGGGCTCCACCATCATGACTGAATCACCTCCCGAAGGTCCTACCTCCTAATACCTTCACCTTGGAGGTTAGGATTTTACCATAAGGATTTGGCGGGGGACACAAACATTCAGATCACAGCAGTGGTGGTGTTTTCATAGGTGTATAAAAACTTAACAAATTGTACATTTGAAACACATGCAGTTTATTGTATATCAATTAGATCTCAATAAAACTTAAAAAAAAAATTCTCTCTGTTCAAATGACTGGCAAGGTTTCTGTCCCCTGACTAGACCCTGATGGCACAGGTGGTTCTGGTAAGGGATCAGAGCTCTCTGTGGGATCTTTGAGTCTTTTTCAGTTTTGCTTTCTTGACATCACAAAATTTGACAAAGGAGTAAAGCAGAGGTGGTTTGGGCCTGGCGTATGTTCCAGGCAAGTGTCATGCACAGCTCCCATGTCTGAGCCTAAGTAACACATCTTCTCATCCTTGCTTCTGATGTTTACCCTCTTGAAACTTGGCTTCATTACAACGAAATATTTAGAAATAAAGTGTATTTGCAATGGCATAAATGTTCATTTCTCATTAAACCAAATGAAGCATTGATTGGAAAATGTCACAAAACCCAGAAAATATACAGCAGAAAACAAATTATACTAGTTCAGTTAATTTCCTTCTGTTAACTTCAACATCATTGAAATGTCCTGCAGCAGGGCCAATTGTAGCTGAAGGTCACTTTCAGTTTTGGTAATGAAAGAACGTTATCTATGAAATTTCTGTTGCATTTGCTAGGCAGGAGGCCACACCTTCAGAGCACCCTCTGAATTCAGGGGTAGGTGGGAACCTTTCTTGGGGGGACACAACCAAGGCAAACGTGTGCAGATGACCACACCACCAACAGTTCATATGCGTGCAAAAGGATTGAAGGTGGCTTTTTGAGGAGAATTGCAAAGAAAACATTTGGACCTCCAGGGTCTGCAGACAGCCTCTCCAGTGTGAACCCCTCTGCAGCTGTGAACCTGGGCAGATGAAGGAGGACATCTACTCCCATATACAATCAATTTACACTGGCTGATACTTTTCATCTGTTGGGGAAATTGACCAATTTCCCGCAAGAAAGCAGATATCCATGGATCTCAAAACTGTTTGGGTATCAGAATCATGAGGGGGAAAGTGGGGCTAAACCTACATTCCCCCAGAGTATCTCACTCAGTTTCAAAATGCAAGGGGTAGATTCTAGCTGACCATTTAGTTCAATTCCTATCATTTTACAGTGTCACCAGCTAGTTAGCCACAAATCAAAGGCCAGGATATCACTTTGGAAAATGCTGGTAAAAGTGTTACCATAAAATAAAATATCTGACCATTATTCTCTTTTGAGTCCAAGATTATAGACTTTCAGGTAACAGAAATAACTCCATATCACAAGAGGGCGCCATTGTCACAAAGTTCTAGAGCTGCTCTTGGTTTTCTTGTTTGGTGCTATAATAGCCTAAGAAAATTTTGAAAGAATGATTTTTAAAAAAATATGTTTGGGGTGGGGGGAAAGACATGGCACGAGGCCCTAAGATTATGGAAGATCCAAAAATTAAGTTCAAGGAGGAGCCAGTACAAAACAAGTGGAGAAAGAGATTCTGAAAGGAATATAGGCATGTCTATTTTGATGCTTTGAGAAGGCTCTTAATATTTCCATGTTGGAAGAACATTTATAATGATATGCTAAGGAAACTGGAAGTAAAAGTTCAATTAGAACTTGGAAATTTTCATTTTAACCAGTTGAAAGAAAATACTTGGTGGATTCTTGCTTACAGTCCGAGACATTCTGGGCCAGGATGTTGGCTAATTGGCTTGGTGGCAACACTCACGATGTGGTTAATGGGCTCCAGTTTCCACTTCCATTAAACAAGAGCAGTTGCACCAAATAAGCTGTCAGGGAGAATCTATGGTCTTAGCGGTCAATGCCCTACTAATAGCATTTTAGGGCTTCAACTTGTGGGAAATTGGTAGCTTTTTTGGAGGGTTAGATAGATAATACAGTCACATAATAAAAAATCAGGTAGATATTCAAAAGTGTCCATTGGGAACTCTGGCTCATGTCTCTCCTTTCAACCAGACCCCACCCCCACCCCCCAGGTTTCACTTTTATTTCTTGTGCATTCTTCTAGTGTTTTGTTATTAAAAAAACAAAAACAAAACTAGCAAAATTCTTATTCTCTCTGCTTTCTGTCCTACACCTAGTGGCACTCTCTCCATCTCAGAAGGCAGAGGGTTTCCTCGCCCTGTTTTACATCTGCAGAGTATCTCATTCTCTGATGGATACAGCGTTGTTTACTTCTCCACTCCCCTCTAAATGGACATAGGTCTAATCTTTTACTATCACAAACAATGTGGCAGAGAATAACCCAGTACAAGTGTCATTCTGTACTGGTATGACTGGAGGAAAAATTCTCAGAAGTGGGGTTGCTGGGTCAAAAGTAAATGCATTTGTAAGTTGCAATTGTGATGAAATTGCCCTCCAAACAGGTTGCAGGACTTGGCTCTCCTCCCAGCCTGTTTCAGAGCCTCTTTCTCCAGACTCCCCAGGAGAATGTCTCATCCCACTGTGTTTATTTTAAACTCCTGTGGAGGCCTTACTACCGTGTCTGATAACAATCCTTATCACCCATCACTAGGTGATAGAAGTGTTTATGACCCTAGCCCAGGCGTGATAGCGTAATAACAAGGCGTGTGAATGATTAATGTAGTGGGGTCATTTATCAGGTTTTATGGTGTTAATGTTTTCTGATCCTTGCATTGAACTTTATGTGTTTATGGATCTGAATTTCTGCTGCCTCAGTTTATAGCTTAAACCTTCTTCTGCAGCTTGAATTTTCCCCCCATGCAATTTTATGCTTCACTAACTAGACTGCGAGTAAAACAAAGAGAGTTTGAGTTGCACCTCTGGAGCATTTCCACGAGGCCCCCAGGCCTGATCACCACTGTGTGCAGCCCTCAGGTGGCAATGCTGCGGGCTAGCTGACCAGCGCCTGGTGGTGGTGGGGGGGGCACTCCTTCCCTCCTGAGAAATGGAAGCTTTGTCTTTGTGCAAATGCTCCAGCTGTGGAAACTCTGACACCGCCTTAAAGATTAATGGCATTTCTTGGCAACGGATGGGAAAGACAAACTTCTCTGCTACACAAGGATTAAGTGTTAGACTAGAAGCAAACTGTCCCCAGCCTCTGCAGTGAGGTTATCTCCCAGAGAACATTCAGGCAGTTTCCCAATAGTGCCCGTGCTGGCGGCAGCCAACGTTTTCTAGTTAGTAAGATTATATCCCATCCGGCCAGCACACAGAGTGGTGCTAAATTTCTTCTCTGTGTCTCTCTCCCATACACAGAAACACATGCACTTGTGTGAGAAACACACACATACTGACTCAATATCTGACAGAAAGAATGGACAGAGCTGATAAGCAGACCAAGGAAGCATGAAGAACATTCTAGCACAACCAGCGTCACATCTACTAGTGTCTGGAAGCCAGAACATAAGCCATATCACTTGCCCTTTCCTGCATCTGGCTGGAAATGCTGCAAATAGAAGGAAACATTGAGCAAAATTCATTAGCTAATGAGGACCTTAAATGTCAGTTTAATAGCAGCATTAATAATAAAGTAAAATTTTATTGGGTTAATAGAGGTTAAGTGGTAATATTAGTAAAATGGTCATTATAGATTTTCTTCTTTGCAGGCAATGAACAGAGCCCTCTGAAAGCATGGATTATAACTCCCTCCTCCGCATTCACTGATTCTTAAAAGAGCCATTTCTAAAGGTTTTTAAAAATTGTGAACATTTTTTGCAGGGCCCCCTGTTTAAGGCAGGAGTCCAGGAGCTGTGTCTTTAAAGAAGCCCTTACAGGGAACTCTGTCAGTTGTTCAAGGCTTGCTGCCAACAAACAATTGAGGTATTTACCAAGGGTTTCCAAGAAATTGCTGCAAATTATATGAAATGTTATACCTGTAACAGGCGTTCAATATATTAAGAACAGGAAAAAAAAATGTAACTCGTGTGGGAGCAGAGTTGCAATTTGCGAGAAAGTGTTCAGTAATGTAGGTTCATGCATGAAAACAGAAAGGAAGTTAGATGATGTGGCACTTCTGGCCAAATTTCTCATCATCTGTCTAGAATCACTGAGGAGAAACTTCTAGCATGATATAGTGCAGGGGTCCCCAAACCCTGGGCCACGGACCAGTACCTGTCTGCAGCCTGTTAGGAACCAGGCTGCACAGCAGGAGGTGAGCGGCGGGCGAGCGAAGCTTCATCTGCCGCTCCCCATCGCTCCCCATCGCTCACATTACTGTCTGAATCCCCCACACCCCCTGCCATCTGTGGAAAAATTGTCTTCCACAAAACTGGTCCCTGGTGCCAAAAATGTTGGGGGCCGCTGATCTAGTGGAAAGACCCATTTAGAGACAAGGAAACTAAGACCCTGAGGGGTCTGCAGCTTGTCCAGGGAGGACTCCCTCAGTGCAGAAGGAAGCCCAGATCCCACACTTGGTGGGAGTCCCTGATCCAGCCCAGGCCCCCTGGGGGGGGGTTGTGCCTTTAGGAGTCTTCCTCATTGAATAACTCTATCTGATTATGGTTAACACCACTCCTTTTTTAAATGAGAAAGATGGTTAATGACTCCCTCAACTTAACAGAGAGGGCTCCAGGGAGGAAAGTTCTTTCCTCAGTTTCCTCAGGTGAAATGCCTATAGAATCTGATCAACCAGACTTCTCACCTTTACAAATAAATAAAGGAGAGGAAGACATGGGGAGTGAGGACCTGCCTCGGCCTTGAGGGGGTTCTGGGGAGGGTGCATGTGTGTGTGCACTGGAGGCAGGGGTCTCAGATGCACGCCCTCTTCCCAGATCCTTGCTGGTGTTAGCTGTGTCTGGGCAGGTGGGGCCGGCCTCTGGATGGACCTCCACGCTGGGCTTTCTTGTCTGGCCCTTTGGGCCTCTGGCTGTCACCGAAGTCCTTGGTTCTGGGCATTTGCCTCCAGCTGTGAAATCCCCCCATGTAGGAGAGTTCTGCCTCCTGATCCAGGCCTCTGAGGGGGCCCTTGCTGGGACGCTTGTGGATCCCTCTCCAGGAGAACTGCCTCAGCTAGACCATCCAGCTGTGCAGGAATTTCCCCTCCATCTCCCCACGCTGTACTTGGGAAGCTGCCCCAGCCCCATTGTGAAGGCTCCTGGAGCCCCTGGCCAACTTCTACAGGACCCTGCCCTCCCTCTTCTCCTCTTGCCCTCCCCTAGCCTGACATCCCCTACTTTTCGTGGGATGACTTCACCTGTGTCATAGTCTCCTTGACCCAGGTGCTCTAAACCTTCAGGTCCAGTCATTATGGAAAATAGGGTATCCTCTCTACATTATGAAAGACACACTCCCACTGAGACTGCAGGTATGCAGGTGAGGCTGCTGACCTAGGAACTGAGGGACACCTAGGAGCCAGGAAATGGAGGAGGACAAAACATTTAATTGCCATCACACATTTATGTACTTTTTATTAGATTTTAGTCTAGATGAGGAAATAGAGAAGTTTACAGCAGGTCAGCAAATATTGAAATCATTATGTCATGAAATTGAACATCTGTATCTTGCTAGATTTGTGCTTTATAGAAATCACTGTGAATTATGGAGCTGTTGCTGAATTTGGGGGATCTGGTGACTATTCGGCATTTGTGGCTTATGGTCTTACTGGAAACCTCTTTGGGTGATTTTCAAGTCTGTAATTAATGGTTACGTGTTCTGTATTTTTCTCAAGACCACTGTTGGAATCCTGTGTTCACTGAATAACGAGTATTTTATTTTTAGATGTGGATCACCTCCTAGGGAGGGAGCCTGTGGGAACGTGGGTAATGAACTATTTCTGACATAAATCACAAGTGCCAAAGAAAGTGCTGATATCCAAAGAATAAACAAGAGTGACCACCATTCAATTGCAGAGATGATATCTCTCTCACAAGGTGGCACTTTAAATTGTGTAATATTTCAATCTTTTGGTCATCTTAGCAATGAAGAAAGATCCAAAGTTTACCCCAAGCATGCTTATTTTCTGTCCCTAATTCATGGGTTCATTTGATTAAATGAAGGGAAGCTGTCAGGCCCAGGAAAATACTTTGCTCTCTGGGAGTTTCATTAAAAAACCCCAATACACTGGTGACAAAGTAATAACACTAATATTTACACAAACATTTGTTGTATGGGCACTTCATCAGCTTTTGTTACCTTAGCTGCGTTTTGTTTGTTTTTGTTTTTTAAAGAGGAAATGTGGAGCTTCCCTGGTGGCGCAGTGGTTAAGAATCCGCCTGCCAGTGCAAGGGACACAGATTCAAGCCCTGGGAAGATCCCACGTGCCAGGGAGCAACTAAGCCCATGCACCACAACTACTGAACCTGTGCTCTAGAGCCCGCGAGCCACAACTACTGAAGCCCAAGCGCCTAGAGCCCGTGCTCCACAACAAGAGAAGCCATCGCACTGAGAAGCCCGCACGCCACAAAGAAGAGTAGCGCCCACACACCGCATCGAAGAGTAGCCCCCACTCGCCGCAACTAGAGAAAGCCCGCCCGGCAGCAAAGAAGACCCAACGCAGCCAAAAATAAATAAAATAAATAAATTTATTTTTAAAAATAAGAGGATATGTGTAAAATTTAAAATCCATCATAGAGAATCCGGTTCTCAAAACCTGTCTTTAGAAATCCATGGCACTTTTACGGACAGACTATGTTAAAATATTGACAAAGATTCAGATTAGAGATACTGACTGTCCACATAGACTGTAAATACAAGAGCATTAACATTACCTACTATTTCTTCAACATACATTAAATGCGGGTAGTGTTAGGAGCTTGGACATTAAGTATAGCTTTTTTTTCAGGTTAGAAACTAGTGGCAGGGAACAAGGTAACTGAATTCACGGTTCATTCTCCAAGCGTGCACGTCTCAAACGGCTCCTGAACTGTTTATTCTATACGTGCTCGCTCCTACCCACACAGCGGCGCGAACAAAGATACAGTGTGAATTGGGCAGACGCAGGCAAGGTAGCCGGTGAGGTCCGCCTGGCTGAGGGCTGGGCATGGGGAGTGGGGTTTATCTGAAGACAGTCTATGCAGGAGGAACGAGTGGTTCGTGGAGAGTTTGCGGACCAAGAAGTCCCTTCTTAAAAATCCCTCCTAAGATTCACGCTACCGAAGCATCTTGCAGAACGGGACAGCCGGCAGGCACGGCCCCTCCGAGGGGATACCCTCGGGCCGGTGCTGGGCGCCGCTGCTGGGAGTCCGAGAGCTGGCCGGCGGCTGTGTGGTCGCCGAGAGGCTAACGGGCTGCCGGGCGCCGCGGTCCAAGCCCCCGCCGGCGCCGAACCCGGCCCCACGCCCCCTCCACCCGGGCGGCCTGGCCGCAGACCGCGCGGGCGCGGCCGGGCGGGGCGGGGCGGCGCGGCGCGGCGCGGGCTCCGCGCCCGCCCAAAGGGTTGATTTTTTTTTTTTTTTTTGGTCAAACTTTGGCCACGTGAACCGCCCTCCATTCACTTTTGCGCCAATCGGGCGACGCGGACGGATCCCGAGAGGGGCCAGGCTCCGCCGCCGCCGGGGCCGCTTCATAACGCGCCGTGCGTGACGTGAGGCACTCCTGTTGCAATGGCGAGCTAAGCCGGAGGATGTGCTGCGGAGGCGCCGGCCACGAAGAGGACCGGGGCGGGCGCAGCGCCAGCGGAGCCGAGCCAGCTGGGGGACGAGGGCTGGGCGGGACGGGGGCCCGGACTCGGCTGCCACTGCTGTCGCCGTCGCGCTGGCCACTTGACCCGGAGCGCGAGCGGGAGGAGCCGCCGCCGTCTCGCGCCCGAGCCGCCGCCGGCGCGCGCCGGGCATGGTCCCTTCTTAAAGGCACAGGCCGCGGCTGTGGGGGTGGGCGTGCGGAACAAAGCGCCGGCGCGGGGCCTGCGGGCTGCTCGAGGGCTGCGATGGGCACGGCGGGCCCGCGGCGGCCTCGGCGCTGCCCGGGCCGGGCCTCGAGGCGCTAGGGCGGGCTGGCCTCTGCGGGCGGGGGCGGCGGGCTGAGGGCGCGCGGAGCCTGCGGCGGCGGCGGCGGCGGCGGCGGCCCGGCGGGCGGAGCGGCGCGGGCATGGCAGTGCGCGGCCGGCGCGCCTGGCTCAGCGTGCTGCTCGGGCTCGTGTTGGGTTTCGTGCTGGCCTCGCGGCTCGTCCTGCCCCGCGCCTCCGAGTTGAAGCGAGCGGGCCCACGGCTCCGCGCCAGTCCCGAGGGCTGCCGACCTGGGCAGGCGGCCGCGGCTTCCCATGCCGGCGGGGCGCGCGGGGATGCGCGCGGGGAGCAGCTCTGGCCGCACGGCAGGGCCCAGGATGGCGGCCCGCACGACAGCAACTTTCTCTTCGTGGGAGTCATGACCGCCCAGAAATACCTGCAGACCCGCGCGGTGGCTGCCTACAGGTGAGCCCCTGGTCTCCGGGCACCGCCTCCTGCATCCAGCATCCCAGCGGACTGCCCAGCGGGTCCACCTGTGGCCCGTGGGATCGGGGTGCCCCGCGGGCGATGTCGGGCATTGGCAGCAGAGGTCAGAGGCGGGATGGTGAGCGCAACGCTCAGAAGGAAGGGCTTTGGGGTCAGACGGACCAGGGTGGCCCCTCTGGGTGTGGTCCTCACCCTGACTTTCTGCAAGGGACTTCATCTTTTCTTGTCCGAGTCCTCGCCTTTGTTAAATGAGCCCGAATGAACATTTCCCTCGTAAGGTTGTTGGGAAAACTTAGCACAGTTCTTGTGATAGTGATGGCAGTGGGGATTACTATTTGAGCCTTTGAAATCTTCACCTTTAGCTTTGTAGAACTAGAGCCGATGTTAAATGAATCTAGTTAGAGTCCTTCCACTTGTAGGTTTCACTGTTGGAATCATTTCGGTAAATGGAAGCGGGTACCCATTGCACTCTCAACCCCACCAGTCTGTTGAATAATTGGAAAGAGAACCTTTGGGAAAAGCAGTTACTGGCCCATGGTAGATTTGGTGTTAACTAGCCCAGTTGAGTGATGTGTGTGTTATCCGGTATCTGGGCTCTGGTTGGCCATATGAGTCAGAAAAGTGGCTGGAATCACGTTCAGGATTAACAAAGGGATTAGCCAAAGTAATCTTTAGAAGCGAGAAAGAGAGATGATTTTGGAATGGCAGATTTGTATTGGAATGAACTTGAGGTAGAAGAGGGATGTAGATTCAATAAAGGGATTTAATGGAAACCTTATATGTGTGAAGTACAGAAATGCTTACTCTACAGATAAGATTTGGGATTCATCCAGCCACAGAGCAAACCAATGCGCGGGAGGTCATCTGGGAATGGACTCTTAGAGCAGTCATTGCTGAGCAAGGCCAAGCTGGTTGCTGTTGGTTCTTAATTTATAACCAATATCTTCTTTATAACTTCAGCTTTTTTTTTTTTTTTTTTTTTTTTTTTTTTTATTTTTTTTTATAACTTCAGCTTTTAACTCTAGTTCTGGTCTAAATTTTCGGGCATTAGATGTTGTGAGGGGAAAAGCATATATGGATCTCCCTTCCTTTAAGGGGGGAAGTAAAGGACTGAAAAGGAAGATGAAAGAGCAGTAGAGAATGTCTGCCCTTTCAGTGCATTGATTCCTCATTCCTGTGTGTTTCCATTAGGATCTTGTTTAAGTTCAGAGCCCAGGTTCTGCCAGCGAGGGTCCTGAGTGCCTGAAAAGGTTAGAAAAGGTAGCATAAATTTGACTAAGATCGTGATTTGGGAACCCGCAGATCAAGGTTTTCTCCGAGATCTATCATGAATTATCTGGAATTTTATACGAATTGTGTTTTTTGTTGTTTTTTTTGCATTGAAGTATAGTTGTTTTACAGTGTTTCAGGTGTACATGTGCTTTTTGAAAAAAGAAATGTCTACATCAGAAAATGAGGATGAGCTGTTGACAGCATGATTTTGAAAGTAAATCTACATGACTCCAGTTTGGTGACAAGTCCTTTGAAATCACAACTTTGGGACAGTTACCAAAGTAGTTTGTTCAGATAGTAAACGGTGTGATTCCCTGCCCCCCAAACAAATACATGTTCATAGATACCAAATCAATATATACAGACTAGTAGGGGTCCTGGTACACCAGCAATACTCAGAAAATGTATGGCAAACTGGACTTACTATTTAACACCTCGGGATGATCTTTTCCCAAAGCCCATGCTTGAGGCTCTACTCTTGGCCTCCTTTCCAAATCTCCTACCTCATCTTTTTTGGAGGTAGGATTTTATCTCATTGTTTATTTTCTTTAAGGCAGTTAGGGAAAAGTAGAAACACAATTTGCCCTCTGACCCTTCTTTGTGGCAACTCTGCCTTTTTGATAAAACCCTTACCAGGAAATGGTGTATACTATTTAGTAATTCTGTCAGCTTTCCTGCATACCTTTTCCTGTATCTCTCTGATCTTAAGGAGTCATATTAGTTGGAGCCTGGGGGTGGACCTGCTTTGCTGGTTAAGGTCCTCTGCTTCTCAGCCTGTCAACCCTGTGTTTAGACTGGCTGCAGGGATGGCACAAGACAATTTTAGACTTCAGGAACTTTTGGGGAAGGCCAGAATTGGGATGGAGGTTATAGGATGTAACTTATGATTATGGCTTCGCTGTGCTTTGCAGCCTGGGCCAAAAAGTCCACACTCAGCTCTTAAATTGGTAATTTCATGCAGTATACAAGTTGGCTTGAATCTTCTAGCACAAGGTAGATCTCTAGTTTGGCACTGAGTTTTACATCTCCCCTGAAAGGCAAATTCATTCTTTAGCTTAGAAAAAAACCTCAGTGTTTTTTGTTTTTGTTTATTAAAGTTAAATTATTGTTTGGCTTGTGGGTTGAAGGGGATGGCAGTGTTTTTAGTAAGATGGTACTATGATGTACTTTTATGCTAGGATATTGAAAATGTCAGAATTCAGATCTAGGGACTAGAAACTGTCTGAGATCCAGAAAGGAGCTAAAGCCTTCGAAAAATTCAAGGCGATACACTTGTCTGCACTAAAGTTGGTGCACTTTAATGATCGAAGAGCCCCATCATTACTGACTTTTACTTTTTAGACCTGCCATATGCTTACAGTGGGGGAGAGGGATCACCAAGAGATGTTAGCAGCGCAGTGACAGCTGAAAGCAGGCAAGAAACAGATTTTAACAAGCAGGCAAAACAAAACTCAAAGTGTAGCCCATCAGAGACAGGCCAAGGGTAACTCTCTCATAGGCACTGAGCAGATACCATAGCTGTTAAATTGACAGGAGTGATCCTGGTTCATCAGAATGTTCCCATACACTTAGGGTTTGTCCCTTTGTTCAGCAAATACATGCATGGCCCCTTGGGTCTGGACTCTGAGTGTTGGGAAACACAAGAGTGAAGATGCTTGTTCTCATGGAGCTTCTGCTCTAGTGGGAGGGACAGACACTAAAAAGAGGGTTTCAGCTAGTGATGGGTGCTGTGAAGAAAATAGAGCAGGGTAAGGGCAGGGTGGGGTGGTGTCTCTCTCTGTTAGGTTGTTGGGGAAGGCCTCCGAGAGTGTGGTGTTTGGGCCAAGATCTGATAATGAGGAGCCTTTGTGGGAATGTCATTGATGAGCGTGCTAGGCAGAGGGAAGAGTTGGTAAATTACAAGGCAGGAACCAGTTTGGAAAGGAACTTGAAGAAGGTCAATAAAAAGAGGATGAGGCCGATAGTGTCTGGTCTTATGGAATTTTACTCTAAGTGAATTAGAAATGCTTTGGAGGATTTAGATGGGAAAGGGAGGGCTTGCATTATATTCTGAAAAGTTAATTCTTGCTATTGTGTGGAGAATAGATTGTAGGGGAGTAAGGAGATGTTAGGAGATGGTCCAGGTGGAGATGAGCATGGTTGGGCCTAGAGTGGTATTAATGGGGATGGAGAGAAGAGGATGGTTCCAGGATATATGCTGGAGCCAGAGTTGAAGATGTGTTCACAGAATGCTTGTGAGGGTTGAGGCAGAGAGGAATCAAGGATGACTTCTAGGATTTTGCCTTGAAAGAAAGGGTGGGTGTTGGTGTCATTTACTGAGATGGGAAAAACTAGAGGAGGAATAGATTTAGGGGGAAAGAGGTTAAGTCAGCAGAGATCTGGTTTTGCACAGGAACAGGTGGATGTATCCTTAGCTTTATAAATGCAATGAATTTTAAAAAGAATTGAGAAAAGATTTATATCTGAAGTGATTACAGTGTGGGAGCTCTGAGATTGTCTTAAACTAAAATTCCCTTAGTGTTCTGGGTAGGGTGGTGTTCTACAAATAAACATATAAGATTTTTTTTTTTTTAACTCATCCACAAAGTATTTGTGTTCTAGGTAATTTCACTTTAAAATGGTACAGTGATTCCTCCAAAGTTATTATGCTGGTTAATGACAAGTTCATCAGAATCCCTGGCTGGGTTCCTTGTGTCTTTTGTTATTAGCTGCAATTTGTATTTTTTCCATATTTTTTCTTTTTTCTTAGTTACATCGTTTGATATACAGAAGTTAGATGTCCATGTAGTTCAGTCTTTTCCTTTCTGGTTTTAGGGTTGTTCTCCCCATAAGCTCAGATAGTTTATTGCCCTGGAGAAGTTTTTTTTTTTAAGTAACATGTTTCTGATTCTAGAAGGGGTACAAATCACCTCAACCTCATTTTTACCCCAAATGATACATTGTCTCAGCACCATCTGTTGAATAAGCTCCCATTTCCCTACCAATTTGAAATGCCATCTTCATCATACTCAAAATTCCTGGGTATGTTTTTGGACCTGCTCTTTTGTTTCATTGATCTTTCTGTCTTTTCTTGTGCCAGTACTACCTGTTGAAGTTATTGGAGGTTGAATAATATTTTAATATCCGGTACACAAGTTCTCCTTTGTTACTCTTCTGTTTCAAACATTTATTGGCTATACTTACCTGTTCTTGCTAGGAGAGTTTTGGTGCTAGATTTTTTTTTTTTAAATTAATGGTTTGATAAAAAAGAAAAAGCATTCATATTTAGCTCTTTAGTCCATTTTTGTGCCCAGAACACTAAGCTAATCCAACACCTTTTATTTATCTTGATTCTCGCTTCCCTTGCGCTGAAGACGGGAAACTGTTTTGTTCTTTCTCAGGAGAAAGAGGTGATGGTTCCCCTTCTTTGCCCCAGGAGTGATAAAGGGCGCTATTAAAGATTAGCATCAGTCTATAGGGAACTGTGGGAAGAAAATTTGAGAAACACTAGCTTTAGATATAGGAATCTTATTGCAAAATGTTGTTTTATCAGTTAATGGCCTCTTCCTAATGCTTTAAATAAAGGTAGACTGTTCCTTTTACCAACCTTAATGAGCAGATCTCAGAGTTCCTTCTTTCTTGAACTCAGTAAACCATGTTTATCTTGAACCAGTTTAGAGCAAGGCTTGCTTTCTCAGATAGAATTCAGGTTGGCAAAAAAATTACTGAAAGGCTTCTATAATCCAAATAATCAACCTGTAAGTGAACTTTTGGGGCACAACCCATTTCATGTTATAAATTACCTGTATAAGAAAACTGGTGAAAATTGTGGTCCTGAAAATGACTTTAGTATTATATGTCATGGTTCCAGGTCCTGATGGTCTCAAACAGAGTATTCCAAGGATAGTTGTAGTTGTCAATAGAAGAGTATACATGATTGTGTTTTTATTGCATTGGCAATTTCACTTTTCCCCATCCATTAATTAAGCTGCAGTTTTTGAAAATAGATTAATAATTCCATTCCTGCAGAGTTCATCATCTAGGGAAGGAAACAAACAATACTATTGAGTGATAGGGCTCACAGGGTGCCTGGACTAATTACTGTGTGGGTACAGAAGAAAGAGGCCTGCACT
This sequence comes from Balaenoptera ricei, assembly GCF_028023285.1. Classification (NCBI taxonomy): domain Eukaryota; kingdom Metazoa; phylum Chordata; class Mammalia; order Artiodactyla; family Balaenopteridae; genus Balaenoptera; species Balaenoptera ricei. Next base: position 52,194,963 of record NC_082640.1, on the reverse strand, counting down.
GACTTGTGAAGGGGATCGAGGTGGGTCTCACTCACATTCTTACCCCTCTTCCCTTGCATAGTCTTGAAGGATGAGCAGGAGTTTTTGAGGCAGAGATGACAACAGGTTCCTGGAAATGTGGAATAGCAGGAAGTAGTGAAGGGATGATGAGAAAGGGCTGGGATCTGAGAGCTAGTAATTCCATTAGAAACTTTTCCAAAGGAATTTAAAGATGTGTTCAAGGATGTATGTTATGAAGTGGAAATTGCAAGTATCTTTGGTGTCCTGCATTAGGAGCTATGGACCATAATTGATTTCACTAATTTGTCCATACTGTGATCTACTTCTCTAACCTTAAAAAATGATGTGGCCACAACACTGTAAAGCAACTATACTCCAATATTAAAAAAAAAGAGGAAAAAAAAAAAGATGTGGCTGAAATGTGTTTATTGGAATGAAGGGAGGTTCATAACATATCCAAGTGAGAGTAGGTTTTAAAATTGTATGCCCAGTATGAGACCATTTTAAAAATCAAATGAAATAAACGTTTGTGTTTGTGTGACATAGAAAAGAAAATGTAAAAGAATATACATACCACGATGCTGAATGATTTTTCATATTGGCACTTTCTTGTATTTTTGAGTTTTTCTACAGTGAACGCTTTGTAATAAAGCTACATAACTACAGTTAAAAAAGAAAAAGGAGGTGACAGCTCTTGGGAGGAAATGTGAGTGAAGTTTTGAGCGTGTTAAATTGTAAGTACCTGCAAGACTGCTGAGCATAGATGGCATGTTGGCCCTGGGTTCCCTGGGGTTTCAAGTCACGGTCATTCTTGTTTCAGTAAATGACAGTTACTCCTGCCCCAAAATGTAGGGTTAACACATGTATTTGGTTATTGTAACTGTATTTCCTCAGTTACTGTAACTTCACCCTTCCAGATGATACTTGGGAGAATCAGGTGACAGCGTTTTTTTTTTTTTTTTTTTTAATTTATTTATTTATTTATTTATGGCTGTGTTGGGTCTTCGTTTCTGTGCGAGGGCCCTCTCCAGCTGTGGCAAGCGGGGGCCACTCTCCATCGCGGTGCACGGGCCTCTCACTGTCGCAGCCCCTGTTGCCGCAGAGCACAGGCTCCAGACGCGCAGGCTCAGTAGTTGTGGCTCACGGGCCCTGTCGCTCCGCGGCATGTGGGATCCTCCCAGACCAGGGCTCGAACCCGCGTCCCCTGCATTGGCAGGCAGATTCTCAACCACTGTGCCACCAGGGAAGCCCGACAGCGTTTTTAATGTGAGGATTTTTGTATATTCATATAAGTATTCAGTGCCTTCATCTATTATTGTCAGTGTCTTTTTGGCTTCTGGTTCTGGATAGAATTGGAGGAACAAGAAACTAAGTTACAGTGTAAAAGTAGTGAAACTGTTCGTCTCACCTTAATTCAGTGTCATTTCCTGAAGCGTTCAGGGCTGCTATATTTTTTCTGTAGTTGAGTACATTTTTCTGTGAATGATTAAAAATAAGGTGTAGACTGCTCTGATTTGATGTGAACTCTGGGCTTGCAAAACCCGAGAATTATTGAAAATGTAGATACTAATGCCATTAAAATGATTGTCTTGTAAATTGAACCTAGGTGCTGATTTTCTGTTAAACTTTGTTCTGTGTGTTTCCAACCTAATACCAGAAAATAATTGGGCAGGATTTAGAGTGGCAGAGGGACCCACACATGGAATGAGGGTTTCAGAAAGTAACGTTTGAATGAAGTCTTCTGGCCTTCGAAACCAGCCCAAACTCTGAAGGTGTCCTTGACAGGCAGGTCTCAGCCAGGCAGACAGAGTGGGAGGAGGTGGCTGAAGTGGGTGTAAGCCTTCTCTTATTATCTCTGACGACTGTTTTCTCAGCCTTAGCAGTAGAGGTGGGACTGCAGAACAAATGTGGGCAGACAGGTGTGGGGATGAACAAGCCAGTAGGCTGGCCAGTGGAGGTGTTGGAGTCAGACCCCACTTGCGTCCTGGTTTCCACATCTGTTAGCCTTGTGATCTCGGGCAAATTACTTACCTGGCTCTGAGCCTCAGTCTTCTTATCTGTAAAACGTGGGTATCGGTGCCTCTCACAACTTGTGGAGTTGTCATAAGGTTGAGTCTGATGCCCTCAACACACTGCCCTGCACGCCATGACTCCTTTTGGGTGTTGGTGATTGGGAAGCTGCCTTGATGCCAGGGAACACCTCAACAGAGGAAGAAGACTGGCTTGCACAGGAGTTGGCTGTGTGGGTTCAGGGTGGTTTTATTGTTTACATTAAACAACACTGATTTTTTTTTCTTAGAATTATATTTGAAAACTAATTTTGTTTATGCATGATTAAGAATTAGTTGTGTATTTACGCTTTTAAGTGTACAGCAGCAAAATATAAACTATCAGTGTATGCAAAGTAGCTCTCTAAGACTTGAAGCTTTGGAAATGGACCACAAGATCAGAATTTGCCTTCTGCCGCTAACGCTCCAAATTTTAATTCTTGTGTTTCAAAGAGAGCGTATTTGTGGTCTCTTTGTTGATGAGTATTTCTATTGTTTGCTGTGAACCTAGGCTCAAAGGGCAGGTTGCTCTTAGCTGTTAATACCTTGGAACTGCCTCCTGGGCTAGTGCCCAGGCCGTTGTTGAGGTGGGAAGCTGTAATCCACCCTCCAACATCTTTACTGGGGGAAGGGGGCAGGAAGGCTCTTTAATGCTTGCTTTTACGTTAAGTCTAGTTTTCAGGATTAATGGTAAGGAGTCTAATTTGATTTTTCCCAACATTTATGATCCCCGTTATATATTTCCCCACCTACTTCTAAAAAGAATTTGAGATTGCTCATATCATAAGGTCATATCCAGTGAGACAGTTAAAAATTTTAAAAGAGGAAGCCACATATCCGGAAACCACATACACGGAAGGGGGAACCTGCAGCTAAGTACCCTGACTGCAGTGCTCCTGGAGCTAATGGGCTGAATAAGGCTTGTATATCCTGCCGGGGGCATTCCTTCAGTTCCAGGAAAGGCCTTGAGTCCTCACTGGGTAGACTGTCTGGGAAGACCTCAGTTCTCCCAGGCCCGTGGCTGCTCTGACTGGCAGTATAGAACTGTCCTGCGTGTACTTTTTTGGGAGGATGAGCTAAGATTACTGCTCCGTCACATGGTGCCTCCTATAAGGGTACTCAATACATTTGCTCCGTTTCTCTACCACAGATGCAGGGGAGAAACTTCCCTGAGGTCTTAGTATCTGGAATCATTATGTCACTTAACCCTGAACAGTGAGACACAGTCTTGTGACTTCTCTTGGTTGTCTGCTGGAAGGCTTATAACTGAATTTGGCCCCGTGTTAACAGACATAGAGGCCACGTGACAACAGATAGGGTTTCCCCCCCCCCCCACCGCCGTCCCCCAGCTCACTGGCTCTGCCTGGCCGTGGGTGTAGAGGTGGGTGGGCAGCCCCTACCCTGATTTTGCCCTCCCTGCTACAGGCACCACCTTCATGCCTTGCTCCAACTTTCCAACTTTTGTTTTTCTTTCGCTTAATTTTCTTGTTTATTCTTTTCATCCTGTGTGCATTTTGGTTAAGTTGTCTTAAATCCTTTCTGTAATAGGGAATAATATAAATGTATACATTTAATTTCTGTTATCTATCAGTTCTGCAGGGGAAAACTATATTCTCCCTTCCTTCCTTGACTACAAATTCTGAGGTGATTTGATCATATGAGTCTTTTCAAACTTAACCACTGTAACCATCAGACCACATATGTAATAGTGATTTGAGGGGACTCACAGAAAATCTCCCCTTCTTATTTATAAAGCTTATTGTAACTATTAAAGTTTAGAAAATGTGAAAGAAAGTACTCAATCTTACTCCATTTTTCTTTTAGTTTTTTCCATTGATTAGAGTAAAAAAAATATTTTTATTACACAAGTAAAATTATCTGTTAAATATTTTTATTTCTTTGGATGGTTTTTAGTTTAAACCTTTCTCCTGGATTTAAAAATTTTTTTTTCCCTAACTCTATTTGTTGTAGAAAACATGAAGAAAAGTAAATCCCTTCTGATCCTCTATCCAAAAATAACCATAGTAAACACTTTGGTGTAGAGTTGTACTTTATTTTATTTTGTATGTGTACTTTTGTTCCCTTATTAATCCATATCACAAGTATTCTATTGTCTGCCTTTAAAATTTACCTGTATATTATGAATGTGTACCCAGGACAACAGTCATGCTGTAGATGTGGTTTCGTACAGAAATGTATTTTATGTAGTTTTTCTTAAAATGACATGAATAGAAATGGAGACTGTTATTAAATCCTAACTCAGCAAAGGCAATCCTCAGCGAAGCTCATGTCCAGCTGCATGACTTAACTGTGATTTAGCTTGGTATAGGGTCAGTGTTTAGAAGCCTGGAGGAAAGGAAGGTTATTAGCTTGGCGCTCTCAGATTTCAGTTGTTTTTATCTGTGCTTTAGCAAGAGTTGGTTATCAGTCCATTGAAAAGTGAGCTTTCCGGCAGGGGCCCTTGCAAATGTTCTGTGGTTTCAATTAAGTGAGAGCTCTTTGCTCCCAGTTACAAATGTGTTGATGGCAAAGTTGACATTTGCTTATGAAAATTAAGGAGGCTGACCTGTTCTGTCTCAGAAGGGGGGCCAGTTTGCTTCTTCAGTACCAGTTCCCTCATTTCTTTGAAATTATTGATGTCCTCCCCCTGGCTTCCCCAGGGTGGTGAATCATGATTTATGTTCCAGAACTGTTTATGGAGCTATTTAAGCTAAAGGTACCCTAAGTAAAAAGATCATAATTTGTCAAGATTGAAGGATTTACAAAAGCTCCATATTAAGAGACTTCCCTCAAATCAGCAGTCATTTAAGAACAGAAAAAGGCAACATGAGGTTTTTCCTTGGGTTACCTGAAAAGGAAAAGATAATAATCAGTGGAGTTACCTTAAAATTGTAGAGAGGCTTTTAAAGATGGTTTGAGGTTAGATTGTCTGTTTTTAAAATTAACTGGTTGCTCTTCCTGGACAAATTACACCATTTCAAGTTATAGTTCAAGTATTAATCACATCACTGATGGTTGTACTGCTAGTGCTTCCATCGCTATATTCTATCTGGGGTGGCATATAGGAAGCAGAGCCAGACAAAATGAATTTCGATCCTCAGTCTAATATGAAAGATTCTGGTGTTTTAAGTGAGAACGCTTTTAAAGTTTAAAGTCTTTTTAGACTTCTACCCTGACATTGTCTTGAGATTGATAGTATGATAGAACTCTGTTATATAGCTTGAGTGTCAGGTTTTTAGCCAGAAATAAGAGAAGCAGCATTCTTCACAATGCCTTCACTCTGGTGTGTAATCTTGAGACTGACTATTCCAAGTTCAGCCCACACTTTCCTGTCTCCCTCATTTTTCTTTCAGTACCTTATTTTATTTGCAAACTCTTGTCTTCCCTAATAAGTCACACTTATGTAATGCTTACCTCATGCCAGGCTGACTTCTAAGCACTTTTAGATGTAATAATCCATTTAACCCTCACCACAACCCTATAAGGCAGGTACTATTATTATCCCCAGTTTACAGATAAGGAAAGTGAGTCACAGAGTAACTTGCCCAAAGTGAAGCCAGGATTTTCACCCCAATAGCCTGATTCCAGAGTCCATGCTCTTAACCATCACACACTGTATTGTGTGTCAAGAACAGGTTTTTCCTCTGAATGTAAGCATTGTCTTACCGACCCCGTATTCCAAATAACCCCATGATGCTTTAGGATTTTAATGGCTTCTGGAGTTGACTTACTTTAGTACTACTTTGAATGTGGTATGTATTATTAATCACAGAAGCAGTTGGGTAGAAGCTAAAGCTAAGTTGATTTTATTCACTACCCTTTTAAAATCAGTTGTAAGATACTACAGACTATTTTGTTTACAATTATTTCAGAAGTACCATGAACGGTAGTATATTTCAACTCCAGCATGTCTGTGGATTTTACCTCTTAATAATTATATTCTGGTTGTGTTTTGATTAAGTTGCTTTCTTTCTGCACGTAGGAATGTTAGTGTGCCTCACCTGGAAATTTCTCAAAGATAAGAGACAACTGGTTTCTTGCCCTTTTGCGTGCGCACGCTCATATATATGCACGGCATCTTTAAGTCCCTTATTTCACACGAGTGAGCAGTATTTATTGAACTCTATTACATGCCAAGGACTGAAATTATTTATGTTTTTGAAGAATTGTTCTGCCAAACAAAAATCATTTCTACATGAAGGGAGGAATAAGGGGCTTCTTGACTTGGATGGGGGATCTTCTTGGTATAACTTCGTTATCACTGACTTCCCCAGACTGGGAAATTGTCTCCCTCCTGATGATGGTGCTATGTCAGAAGAGTGCATTTAAGTTATATTTTATGTAGGTTGGGGTTCATTCCCATTTTAAAATGGACTTTTCTCTTTACAGGAGGGGTTGATTTCTCTTTAAATTAATTGCCTCGTTCCTACTATGTTTACATCCTTTTTTTCAGGAGCAAATCCTTTGTAAAAATGAAGTACAGTACCTGGTATAGCATCTGTAGTCCCATCAGGTTTCATTATGCCGAATTCTTTGTTAAGGGTTCTGTAAATGGCATAAGACATGTAGGTCCATTTAAAATCCATAGGCATTAAGGAAAAAAAAATTACAACTACTGTATTACATCCATTCTAAGATGCACTTTTTTTTTTCACATTTTAACATCTCTGAAGTGAGGATGCATTTTACAGTTGCTCTCATCATGTGATTATGATTGGCTATACAGGCATACCTCGGAGATACTGTGGAAGTTCCAGAGTGCTGCAATGAAGCAAATATCCCAATAAAGCGAGTCACAATTTTTTTTTTGGCTTCCCAGTGTATATTAAAATTATGTTTATGCTTAACAGACTGTGGTCTGTTAAGGTGCAATAGCATTATGTTTAAAAAGCAATGTACATATGTTAATTTTAAAATACTTTATTTCTAGACCTTTCTCACCTTCTGAGATGGCCCACATTCTGTCTGTGGAGTGTGTTTCTCTCTAAATAAATTCACTTCCTACCTATCACTTTGTCTCTCACTGAATTCTTTCTGCGATGAGACGTCAAGAACCTGAGTTTCATTAAGTCCTGAAACCAGGAAAAAGCTGAGAAGCAGACCTGGGACCCGGGATTGCTCAGACCACCTTAAGTCAGCCTCACGACCCCAGCTACTCTGGAAATTCCTTTCTCCGTGGTGGTTGGCTGGGTGCAGCAGCCAATCTGCCTGTGGCGCTCCCACATGGGTCCGTGAGGTCACAGTGAGCACTGGCCAATGGGGATCAAGGAACCGGCAACCAATGGCAGAAGGTGTTAGGATCTGCTGGGCCAATGGGAAGGCAGCGAGGCGCTCCCGGCTGGGTATGGAGAACGTGGCTCCCGCTCCCTAAGAGAAGCTGAGACCTTCGTGGTCATCTGATCCTGGCGGGTTGGGGGGACTCCGGCTCGGTTAGTATCCAGAGAACAGGGAAAAGCGAGCCACCAAAAAAAAAAAAAAAAAAAAAGTTTATTTCTAAAAATACTAACCATTAGCTGAGCCTACAGAGCCTACCATCAGCCTCTTTTTGCAGTAGGAACATCAAAGATCACCATAACAGACATAGTAGTAATGAAAAGTTTGAAATATTGTGAGAGTTAAAATTGTGACAGAGACATGAAGTGAGCAAATGCTGTTGGAAAAATGGCGCCGATAGACTTGCTCCTGCAGTGGCTTCCTGCTGCTTTAAAGCATAAAGGCCCACATCTCTGGAGGGTTGCTAGGCCTTGCAGTTTTCCCCCATCAAGACAGCCCCCCCCCCCCCCCCCCCCCCCGACACACACTCTGGGTCTGCTTCTCATCCTTGATGTCACCAGCCTCAGGGAAGCATTCCCCGCTCCGTGTGTGGTTGGTGTCCTTTGTTTGCTCACCTTTCTTGGATAAATGTACGTCTGGCCTCATGTCGACTCCACATCAGCTGCAGGGTCTGTGTTTTGCTCACCGCTGCATCCCTGTGGCCTGATGCATACTTGGCACTTGATGAGCATTCCAAGAAAATGTGTTGAATGAACAATTTTTTTTTTTTTAATTTTTTGTTTTAGAGGGCGGAGGAGTTTGTAGGTAGGGAGTTGGTAGTATCAGAGAATTAACCTGAATATCTAGACTTGGTGCCTTGGCAATTTGGTTTTCAGCCATAGCTAAAACATAGTTATCCGGGAAATATTTTAATACTTCATCATTCTTTTTCATTGGGATTCTTTTGAAAATGAGTTAGGACTTTGCAATATCCGGTAGTGTGGGCTTCCGTTAAGGGGAAGCTTTTTATCATCCTTTTGAATGTACATTCAAAGTGATTCAACATGAATCAAGATATGGGAATTTATGGAAATGGGAAGCCTGGAATAAACTGTTCCCTCACTGATGTTTATTTTAATTCCAGAACATGGTCCAAGACAATTCCTGGGAAAGTCGAATTCTTCTCTAGTGAGGGTTCAGACACATCGATCCCAGTTCCAATAGTGCCACTACGGGGAGTGGACGACTCCTACCCACCCCAGAAGAAGTCTTTTATGATGCTCAAGTACATGCATGACCACTACTTGGACAAGTATGAATGGTTTATGAGAGCAGACGATGATGTTTACATCAAAGGAGACCGTCTGGAGAATTTTCTGAGGAGTTTGAATAGTAGTGAACCCCTCTTTCTTGGGCAGACAGGACTGGGCACCACGGAAGAAATGGGGAAACTTGCTCTGGAACCTGGTGAGAACTTCTGCATGGGGGGCCCTGGTGTGATCATGAGCCGGGAAGTTCTCCGGAGAATGGTACCACACATCGGCAAGTGCCTCCGGGAAATGTACACAACCCACGAGGATGTTGAGGTGGGAAGGTGTGTCCGGAGGTTTGCAGGGGTGCAGTGCGTCTGGTCTTATGAGGTAAGAACAGAAGAAAATCTGTTGATTTTGTTACTAGTTCTGGACCAGTCATAGGAAACTATTAGTGATAATGTCCTCTTTAAGGCTTAAAAATTCATATTAAGTTATACATTTTTACCTTAGTTCTTTTAATTTGAATTCTCTCTTATTACTTTTTCTCTTGGTTTTTAGAACATACCTTATGTACTTTTGTCCTAAAATCTTAGTTAATAATGGCATTTGGGACCCAAAGAAAAGGGTTAATACAGGTCACAGTGATACTTTCATGATTTTCCAGAAGATTTATCTAATCTGACTTCTGATTTTGCAGATGTGATTATAAGAGTGTCCCTTTTCTCCCAAAGGTCTGACTTCTCTCATCAGGTCACGTTGACCAACACAGTTTAGAAACTTACATGTTTTAAATTCATAAAATGAGTAATGATGTAAAACAGCCAATAGTATTTGGCTTTGCATTTATATTAAACCTTGACTTTTTTACAGTTGTTATGATCTGTGAGTTTGCAATATAGTTGTTCCTTTCAGAATAGGCAGTTTCCAACTTATATTGATACATCGGTGCAATTTTTTGAAGGAAACCTACTTGGGGATGTTTTCTCTTTAATAGTTCTGGAGAATATGAGTTAGCTTTTGACTTTTCTTTGTTTTTATTGGCAGATGTGCACCTCTTGCCTACAGTTGCAGGATGTGATATTAGTCAGAATGGAAAAAATGATTTAGGTTGTGTTGTGTTTAGATTGATACACTATTGATAGTTGTGAGGAGCAAAGGGAATTGCTAGACCTTTGCCCAAGAAAAAGAAATGCATTTTCAGATGTAAACTGTTAGCTTGTCTTCTGAGTTAATTTTCTAAAGTGCTTGTGTGAAGAAATGGTATTCTTGCCTGTACTTGCCTTTCTCCTAGACTTCTTTTTAAATGTCTCCTAATCACACTATTTCTTTAGTTTGAACTTTTAGGGAAGTGGACATTTTCGAGTATACAGGATGTAGTCTTCATATAGTTTCCAGTTATAAAAGAAACATTTTAAATCCCAAATGTGATCTGAGTGAACACTCTAATCTCTTTGTGTACCTCCCCCGCCTCCCCATGCATGGGCCATTGCTCACTGGATCTAGGGGGATTCTGTTTTCATGGATTTTTGCTGCTAGGAAAGCTGTTTGGAGATTTCGTGCAGTTTTAAGCACGATACAGCTGGCAGTATTCCTGCATTTTTCCCATCCTTAATTAAGTAGTTATAACCTTAACAAGTTTCATTATTCTTAAAATGTGTAATGCCTTGTGTATTTTGGAGTGCTTTATGCTGCGCCTGATCTCTGAGAAGCTAGCCTTCCTGCTAGAACTGCAGAGGATAGGCCTACCTTTGAGAGAGAATTTTTAAAAATCTGTTTTAGTGTTGTCATGCTGTTAGATCTTACACGCTGATAGATGGACGCCAACAGAGTCAGTACCTTGAGTTTATCAAGAACTCTGACCTAACATTAGTGCCAAGATAGAGTGAGAAAGTATTGTCCTGAGGGTGTAGGGGTTGGGAGACAGTTTTGGGGCTATTTCCCTTTATTATGATGTAATCGCCAAAGTTTTCTAAGGCCTGAAGTGAGGGTGCTGGGAATCATCCTGTCTGTACACTTGGAACTGCCGGTTAGACTTGACGCATCTGGTAAATGACCTTATTAGCTAAAAGGATCTGGTGGGGGAGGAAGCTCCTTCCCTGGGTCACTCCCTGTCCTTGCCCAGGATCTCCTGAGTCAGCTTCAGATGCTGTCGCTACTGCTTTGCATTTCTCTAAATGCCTGATGACACAGTTTTTTCTAGATACTGCTGGCTTGATCTCCACAGGGCTTGTACCAGATGACTCTCCTCTTGTGGGAGAATATCTTTTCCCAGAGTGTGGCTTGCAAATGTGGTATTTTTATTATATGCAAATTGTGAGTTTAAGTGTAGTCTAATTTATCATTCTTTTCCTGTGTGGTTTGTGCTTTTCATGTCTTAAGAAATTCTTCCCTTCCTTGGGTCACAGGAACTTTCTATACATTTTTCTATAAATTTAGTTTTGCCTTTCACATGGAGTTCATCCTTATCATTTTTAAGAATTCTATTGGGACATTTATCATTTTATTAGACCTTTGATTTCTTTTCCATTTCCTTTTTTGTTCTAACAAAAAAGGCTTAAGAGGTTCTAACCTAAGTCATCATTAGGATTTATCATTGTGTTCACCACTCAGGCGAGATTAATACCCTCATGTGGTTGAGGAACTTTTATTAAACTTTCTGTAAATGTAGTTTCTCCATTAAGGCTCACATTATGAGAAATTATTGAGGTGGAATCTTATGTTAAAGACAATTATGTTAAGCTTTGGGTCTTGGAAGGTACTTATTTAACTCTATTATAAACCTAGCTAGAAGGTGTAATTTTTTTTTTTTGCAAGTCCCAGATAATGTCTTGGGATTACACTTACATAATTAAAGTGGCTCCTCAGGAACAACTGTCATAATCAAAATCCAGATTCATTTCTAAGCTTGTTTTGACTATTTTTTTTGTTTTTGGCCGCACCACACATCATGTGGGATCCTAGTTCCCCAACCAGGGATTAAACCTATGCCCCCTGCATTTGAAGCACAGTCTTAACCACTGGACCACCAGGGAAGTGCCTGTTTTGACTATTATTGGTGGCTAATTATAAATACATGACTTTAAAAACTTTATTTGGAAATCATTTTCATTTCACAGGAACATTACAGGAAAAAAAAAAGTACAAGGAACATCCATATACCTATACCCAGAGTAACCTGTTATCGTTTTACTCCATTTGTGCTGTCATTTGCTTGACTGCCCCTCCACCCTCTTCCAGTACAGAGACATAGACTTACCTAACCACCATTTATGGGTAGCTTTCTTTGTGGCCCTTTACTTTAAATAATGTCAATGTATTTTGAGTACAAATAGAGAAATTCTCTTATACCACTACAGTACAGCTTAAGTAAATTTAACATAATGTTGTCTCTAGACTCAGTAAAGTCCTGGTAACAGCTCTTCCTTCTCCATTACAGGCTCCAGCCTGGGGTCTTGCATTTGATTGTCATGTCTCTTTAATCTAGGATGTTTGCACAGCCTCTTTCTTTGTCTTTTATGACCTTGGCATTTTTGATAAGTGACTTTAAAAATTTCATTTTCATAATGAAAAAATGGGACTGCAATATGGTAACCCATTAGGTGGTTTTTAGTAATGCTTGTCAAGGCTTATTAAAATCTCCCACTGTGAGGACCCAGCAGCAGAGAGAGTGTGGGCCTTGAGACTGTTAATACTGGTGGAAAACAGGTAGGAGGAGCTGGCAGGCCTGACTCCCCTTTGTCACATGGGGTCAACATCACTAACTCAAGTTATACCAGTTTTTTTCTTTTTTTGAGAAACATTATTGAACAATTTGAAACAGTAATTTATTTTATTTAGGCAAATCTATGAAATATTATACTACTCTTTTAATAGGAGGGGACAAAAAGAAAGTTGACCTAAGTAATCTATTCACTTTATTTTTCTTTTCTTACTGAAGTATATATATATATCATACCTTTGGAAAAGTGCACAGATCATAAATTAGTATAGAGCTCAATGGATTTTCACAAACTGGACACAGCTATGTAACCAGCATCCAGATCTTGCTTTTATTATTTTAACTCAATGTTTGACTAGGTAGAAAATAATCATTACTAATGAAAGTTTGCAACAAGCATAGATAGATTTGGCAACTTAAAAAAAAGTTTATCTTTTTAATAGCTAATGCTGTCACATGGTTCAGAATTCAAAAGTGCAAAGGGTTTACAAGGATAAGTCCTCCCACCTCTATCTCCAACCACTGGGTTCCCCTCGTGAGTCAGCCACCATAGTGCACCTTTACAGATACACCCTATGTGTATATAAGCAATTAAGTTTGTATATCTTTCCCCTTTTATATGAATGTTAGCATGTTTTATATACTATGCACATCTTGCTGGTTTTCACTTACATGTCTTGGAAGATTTTCCTTTTGGTACATAAAGAGCTTCATCTTTTTTTAATGGATATTCAGGCTATTTCCAGGCTGTATTCAGCAGTGTTTCTAACCAGTCATTTATCCTAATGTTTCCCAGTCTTTTTTACATCATGGCACACATGTTGAGGCAACTGCTTCGAGAGGGCTCCTGCTACCCCATCCCCTAACCACTCTACCCGCCCTCTGCAGACCCAAAGGGATTGTTATTTGGCACATCTAGAACTGTTTGGGATACACCAGTACACCAAGACACACCAGTTGTGATGTCTGAGTTAACCAGTTAGTATTTATTAAGGGGTCATTAATGGCCCCAGTACTGCCCTCCAAACTGGTAGGAAATTGCAAAAGAAGAATGAAAGATGAATGGCCTTTTTCTCCCTCAAAGGCTTTAGTCAAGTTGAGGAGACAAAAACATATATGTTCATGAAATAGTTGAAAAAAAACTTAAAGGTGTAAAACCTTGTGATGCTGATTTTAAATATAAAACAGAAGGGTAAGATCTATGATGCTCTTTTTTTAAAAAATTTATTTATTTTTTAGCTGCATTGTGTCTTTTCTGTGCGCACAGGCTTTCTCTAATTGTGGGGGCTACTCTTTGTTGCTGTGTGCGTGCTTCTCATTGCAGTGGTTTCTCTTGTTGCGGAGCATGGGCTCTAAGGTGCGCGGGCTTCAGTAGTTGTGGCGCGTGGGCTCAGTAGTTGTGGCTCAGAGGCTCTAGAGAACAGGCTCAGTAGTTGTGGTGCACAGGCTTAGTTGCTCCGCGGCATGTGGGATCTTCCCGGACCAGGGCTGGAACACATGTCCCCTGCACTGGCAGACGGATTCTTAACCACTGCGCCACCAGTGATGTCCCTATGATGTTCTTTTTATAGGAAGGCATATCACCAAGGGGAATTGGAGTTTAGAGCAAAATATGTGAAAAGAGAAGTTCTTCCTTATTAGTCTGACTGGCTTTTAAAGGAGTACTGAACATCCTTACATCAGAAGCCTGAGATTTTTTTCTTTAATCATAGAAGAAATAATGTTTCTTAACTGCTAGGTGTCTTAGAGCTGGTTTGTGTTATAGGGGTGCCTTCCTCATTCCTTTAGGCTGCCCATTAACCTTACCTGGCCAAGAACCAGGCAGGCCTCTAAATGGCTAGAATAGATGCTCAAGTACTGAGCACTAATGCAGCCTGTTTCTTCAAGGCAGAGCCCTTCATGGTCTTATACTGAGCCTTATTCTTTTGTTCTGGCAGTTTGGTGGTTCAATTTCCAAGCCCCTGATAGATTAGAAGGGCAAATTAGCACCCCCAAAAGGAGGCTACTATGTAAGGACTGTGTCAGCAGTGAGTGGGAAAGGCATGAAGGGAAGTGAAAAATAAGAGAAAGTAAGGCGGCTGTGAACAGCACAGCAGTCTAAGACCAATCACTGTGTTACTGATTTCTATCTAATTTCATTCCATATGGTTGGAGAACATACTTTGTATTATTTCCAATTTTTAAAAATTTATTGAGTCTTTTTTATGGCATCACATATGGTGTACCCTGGAGAATGTTCCATATGTACTGGAGAAGAGTGTGTATTGTGCTCTTGTTGTGTGGACTGTTGTCTAAGTCTAGATGATTTTTATGTTGATCAAGTCTTCTCTTTCCTTGTTTGTCTGGCTAGTTGTTCTATCCATTATTAAAAGTTGGATATTGAAATCTCCAATATTATTGTTGAATTGTCTATTTCTCCATTTTATTATATCTGTTTTTGCTTCATACATTTTGGGGCTCTGTTAGGTGCATATATGCTTATAACTGTTAGATCTTCCTGATGGCTGACTCCTTTTATCATTACAAAATTTCTTCTTTCATCTTTAGTAACAATTTTTGTCTTAAAGTCAATTTTGTCTGATATTAGTACAACCACTCCAGTTCTCTTTTGGTTACTGTTGGCATGGCATGTCTTTTTCCATCCTTTCACTTTCAGCCTATTTGTGTCTTTGAATCTAAAGTGTGTCTCTTGTAGAAAGCATATAGTTGGATCATTTTTAATCCATTCTGCCAGTTCTGCCTTTTAATTGGAATGTTTAATCTATTTACATTTAATATCATTACTGATAGGGTAGGATTTATGTCTCTCATTTTGCTATGTGTTTTCTATGTCATGTCTTTTTTGTTCCTCCATGTTGCTTTCTTTTGTGTTAAATACATATTCTCTATACATTTTCACTCTCTTGTCATTTCTTTTACTTTATTTTTTGTTATTTTCTTAGAGGTCACCCTGAGTATTACAATTAACATATTAACTGATAACAACCTAGTTCAAATTAATACCAACTTAATAACAATAGTATATGAAATCTTTGCTCCTGTATAGCTAATTTTCCCCTCAGTCCTTAATGCTGTTATTGTCATACAGATTATATCTTTCTACATTGTATGCCAATCAACGTAGATTTATAATTAGTGCTTTATGAGGTTGTCTTTTAAACCAGATTAGAGAAAAAAAGACTTATCAATACAAATTTAAAAAATACATTTATATTGTCTTTTTACAAAAGACAATATAAATTGTCTTTTTACCTGTATAGTTACTCTTATTGGACTTTTTATTCCTTGTATTTGAGTTACTGCCTAGTGTCTTTTCATTTTAGTTTGAAAGACTTCAATATTTCTCATGTGGCAGGTTTGCTAGTGACAAATTCTCTCAGTTTTTGTTTGTCTGGGAATGTCCTAATTTCTCCTTCACTTTTGAAAGATGCTTCTGTTGATACAGAATTCTTGGTTGAGTCTTTCTCAACATTCTGAATGGAGGCTTTCCGGTATCCATGGTTTCTGATGAGAAATCAGTTGTTAATCTTACTGAGGATCCTTCCTATGTCATAAGTCGCTTTGAGATTCCCTCTGGTTTTCAGGAGTTTGATTATTTGTCTGCATGTGGCTCTTTCTGAGTTTACCATACTTGGAGTTTATTGAGTTTCTTGGGTGTGTGGATTGTTTTTCATCAAATTTGGGAAGTTTTCAGCCATTATTTCTTCCAGTAATCTTTCTGCCCCTTTCTCTTTCCTGCTCTTTTCTGGGACTGCCATTATGCATATGCTCAGGCTCTGTTTATTTTTCTTTATTCTTTTTTCTTTCTACTCCTCAGATTGGATAATCTCAATTGATTTACCTTCAAGTTTGCTGATTCCTTCTTTTACCTGTTCAAATCTGTTGTGAATTTTTCATTCCAGTTATTATACTTTCCAACTACAGAATTTCTGTTTGACTCTTTTTTATAATTTCTCTTTCTTTATTGGCTGCCTTTTCCCCCTTTTTATGAGCAATACTTCCTTGTTTCTATGCATGTCTCATAATTTCTAGTTGGAAATTGGATCTTTTAAATAATATAAACCACTTTGGAAATCAGATTCTGCCCTCTCTCCATGGTTTGATGATGTTGCTGTTGTTTGTTTAGTGACTTTTTAGAACTTATTCTGTAAGGTCTGTATTCTTTTTGTGTTTGTGGCCACTAAAATCTCTGCTTGGTTTGCTTAGTGGTCAGCTACTGATTGCATGGAGATTTCCTTAGGCGCTGGAACGAATAAGTTTCCCAGTCTTTGCTCAGGGGTTCTGTGTATCTGTTCATGTTTGCCTTCAACACTCACCTGACAGTTTTCAGCTCTTCCTTAGCTGCTTCCTGCTTGTGCAGAACCTCAAGGTCAACCAGAGATGAGTGCTTAGGGCCTTCTCAGGTCTTCCCTGGGCATGCACACAGCCCCATGCATGTGCATGGCCTTCTGGATTCCCAGAAATATGTTAAAGCTTTTCAAAGCCCCTTATGGACATCTCATACCCCAGCTTTTCTCTTTAAGCTTTTTGGTTAGCCTGTTTTGTCCTGTTAGCCACTTCCTCAGGCAGCATGATGTTCAACAATTACCTGTGATTGTTTTTAACAAATATCTCCCCCCTTCCCCACCAAGAGGCTGTTTGCAATGGGAGAACTCTGGGTCAGGTCAAATAAAGACAGCCTTGCAAGTGAGGTCTTCTAGGGAACCACTAGACAGGTCAGATAATGACAGTTCTCTGGGAGTGGGGTTTTGAAGGATCACCAGCCCCATTCTGCTCCCTTCCATGGCTGCTGGTTTCCACCGTGACTGTGGACTGTTGATTTTCAAACTTACCACATTGCTAGGGATCTGGGAATGGAAATAGGGCAAGTTAAAATGTCACAAAACTCACGGTTCTTACCAAAATTTCGCTGTTATTCTTGCATAAATGCTTCCTGGATTACCTTTGACTAATATCCAGAGTCCTGAAAAGGTTGCCTGAAACAATTTTTGCCCATGATGTCTTTGCTTTTGTAAAGGAGAGAAGTTTTGGAGTTCTTTACTCCACCACTTTCATTGATGTCACCTAAGACTGTTCATTATGGGGCCTTAGCTTCACAGCTTAAATTTTGCTTGTTCACAATCAGATAAATCACTGAGTATCCTCTTACCCTCACTGAAGAAGTCAGGAAATTGTATCCTAAAAATTAGGAAGACTTCCAACCCATCAGTTACAGTATTCACACACATTCATTTTTCAGATTAAGTTTGAACGCCTGCTATGACCAAGAGACTGTTCTTGATGGAGGCAGCAGTGCAGAAGGCGAAGGCCCTGCTCTCTTCCGTTCTAGTGGGCTGCACCAGGTGTAGAGAGAGAGACGGTGAGGGCCAGCGTGTGTATGGCGTGTTTAAGACGAGTGAGGGGACCGCTGTTGCCCCAATGGCGTAAGCAAGAGGAAAGAGGTGAAGGATGAGGCCAAGTGGCACAAGTGCTGGGGGAAACAAGGTAGTGAGTGTTGAGGACATTTTTTAGGGCACAAGAGGCCTACGTTTGAATCACAATTGATTTGGCTTCATTCTTCGCCAGGTGCATGATCTTGGACAGCGGGTTCCCTGCCTTCACTGGACCTTAATTTCCTTTAAAAATGGGATAAGAAATTGCCTACCATGTAAGATAGTTTCAAGGATTAATTGAGATGATGCATATTATCATAGGTAGTGCTTTGGCACAGAGGGAAGGCTCGGGAAATGCTATTGGGGGATATCCTCAAGTGTCTGAAAAACTAAGCCTTTCAGAACTCATTCCCTGAGCACTTTGCATAGATTTTGACCTATATCAACAAATACTTGAATATGATTTGTAGTAACAGTGTGGTCTTGGAATCTCTGTTTGCTTTTACAGTTCTGAGAAGACTATTCTGACAGAACAAATCAAAGTTTACCTGAAATGGAGAAGTCAGTTGCTTTGGACCTGTAATTATTTTAGTGGCAAGACAAAACCTTCCATAGGTACATAAACACCTCTGAAACGGTTTCACTGTTTAATATATCAGAGTCTTGTGGTTGTGAGGTGTGGATCTAAAGGCAAATAGATACGTCTTCATTATGTTCAAGTTGGGTAGGAATATCTTAAAGATATTCTAGGCTTTATATATTAACCACCTTTCTTACTGGAAGCTCATAATGAGGCATATTTAACTTATGTTTAGTTGACAGAAAAGGGCTCTTAGCCACATTATCAGGAGATGGGATCCATATATCCTTTTCTTTATCTTAAAATATAGCAGAAGAACATTTCCTGTATAGTTGAGAAGATTGAGATCACAGATGTCATCACCCCAATTCTGTAATAAACCAACAATCTACTGTCTAAGTCGTATCTAAGTATTCAAAGTGCTGTACAAACCATTTTGAGATAACAAGAATAAAATGAGCTCTAAAACTTACTATCACTATGTGAAAATGGACTAATCTATATGAAAAATACCTCACTACCTAATAATAGTAAACCAACAATAAACCAGGGCAAAATAATATAAGCTATACAGGAAAGTGTGGAGGGCCTGTGGAACAGTTAGAGCGGGGCAGGATGAATTGGGGGTCAGTGTGGAGGAAGCTTGTGTTGTCTGGGTCACCTCCTTTTCTAAAGGTGGCTGGATTTCTAGACTGTTATGAACAATCAGGATAGTGTCCTGTCACATTTGTATGAGGTCTCAGGATGGCAACAGCAAAGCTTTTTGAAGTTTTTAATTCCAATATTATCTTTTCGAACTGATGAGACTTTCTGGTCTCCAAAAAGTGACAAGTGATGAACAAAGGCAAGAATGAGCCTGATGTCAGAGGTGCAGCTGCTAAGGTTTAGGACTATGTTGTAGATCAGTCTTTCTCAAACTTGAGTGAAGTGGGACCTTCTTTCAGTGGGAAAATTCTGGATCTCTGCATGTTTATGTTCATATGTGTGTCTGTGTGTGTGTCTGCACGCACACACATGTGAGTCTGTGTGCATGTGTGTGTGTGCATGCGTGTGTGTTGTGTGTGTGTGTGTGCTTCAAGCAGTAGCATTGCGTGTAGTTCTTATATCAGGTTGCTCTTTCTTAAAGAGAAGCCATCTACAAGAGAATCACTTGAGGTGTTTGTTACAAAGCACATTTCCAGGCCCAAACCCAGAAACAGCCTCTTGCTGGTGTGGCCTGATGATCTGCACTGTTTACAGGCTTCTCTGGTGATTCTTCTCCTTGCTCATGTTTAAGAACCATCAGTGCCATTTATTTACCCTTAAAACATTTCTCATGATCCATGTTTTGGAACTAAGTAGAGACCACAGTTGTTTTAGTTAATTGGCATCATCACATTTAGCCCCTGTCCTGTGCAGAGCTTCATCCTGGGTAGTGGAGAACACAGAAAAGGAGTTTAGACCTTTGTCTTACCAGTAAGGAACTTAGAGTCCAGTTGGTAGGGAAGCCAAACTTGGCACATAGTATCCCCTCATCATTTATGTTTGGCAGGCTAATGCTTTATGTATATTTTTCCCTTCTTCCCCTCTCTAAGCCATGTTAATTGCAATTTGTGTAGCCAGATAAAAGTCAATGATGATGAGTGCTGGTCAGCAGTAAATCCTGAGTAATGAAAGGGAAGAAAGCTCTATTAGATGCAATGATGAAAACAAAGAACTTTTGGCCAGAGATTAAACTGACAAACACTTTAAAGCTAAAAGTAAATGATATTTTAAAATATCATTTTTTGTCTCTGCAATTGCTGATTTCACAAATGTCTGTTTATGTGTTCTGGTTATAAATCTTTCTCAAGCCTCAGCTTTCTTTTTTCTTCTTCTTCTTCTTTTTTTTTCTATTTTAAGCCACAACTTTTGTTAGTTGCCATGAACCATAACTTGAGGTTTGTTTATCAGACAAATTTCAGTTTGAAAAAAGTAGTTGCAAAGTATTTATTAATCACTGTGGTGGTTTTAACAGTCACAAATTATATGATAATCTTCCCTCCTGGTAGTGGAGCTTAATTTCCCTCCCCTTGAATGTGGGCTGGACTTGGTGACTCATTTTTAAATGAATGGAGTAGGGGAATGGGAAAAATAGTAACTTTATAGTAGAAAAACCTGGCAGACACCAGGGATGGGATGGGATGAGAAGGCTCTTCACCTCTACCTTAGTCCTCCCCTAAAGCCATACCTCCAGTCTAGTCAGGAGAAAACATCAGACAGACCAAGTTGAGAGACATACTGTAAAATACCTGTAAAAATATCTTCAAAAGTGCCATGGTTGTGAAAAGCAAGGAAAGACTGAAGAGCTGTCCCAAAATGGAAGGGACCAAGGAGACATGATGACTGAATGCATTGTGGGGTCCTGGGTTGGAAGAGAAAGGAAGGAAGGTCTTGGAAGACCTTTTCTCTTCCACATTGGTGGAAAAACGAATGAAATCTGAATAAGGCCTGTAGTTTAGTTAATAGGGTTGTATTAATGTTACTTTCTTCATTTTGATATGTGTTGCATAGTTATATAGGATGCTAACATTAGAGGAAGCAGGGTGAAGAGATGGGAACTCTCTCTACTGCCTTTACAACTCTGCTGTAATTCTGAAATTATTTCAAAATCAAAAGCAGTTTGAACCCAGAGATGATCTAATTGGACACAGAAGTGAGGTTGCCATCTCTGCCACTGTGTCGCATTGACTGCTCAGTGCCCTGGGGAACAGGGTGAAGCCATAGAAGACTAGATCTTCTGTGAGTCTAAGTGAATATCGTGCAGGATGTGATTTTTAGCTTATTGACTTCTAGGAAATCCAAGACAGAAAGGCCTTTGTTTGAGAGGGCTGCAGACTTTTAACCCTCATAAAGAGCTTATCATTTGAGCAAGCTTATAATGTACCGTGTTATTACTGTAAGAAATTTGTAATGGTACCATTACAGCAAAAATTTTCCCTGGCTAAAAAGAATCTTTCAGCATTCACTCAGCAATTTAATGCTAGCATCCTTGCTTATATCATCATGGTTAACCCTGTAGTGTTCTGTGTCTGTGTTTTCTCTTTGTGAACCCTTGCAGGGATAAATCAGTACAGTTATTTTCTTTGATGTCTGGCATTTATTTTCAAACAATTTTTCTTTTGAAAAATACTGTAGGTACTACTTTTCCTTTCGTATATGTTAACATCTGTGCATTTCTCTTCAACAGGAACACTTGTTTAAAGACATGAGGCTATTTTTATTTACAACAATGTGGTTTATTTAAGACAGAAAGATGAGTCCATTCTTAATTCTTTTTTACCATGGAAGGAACACTTGTTTGCTTTTTAGGTTTTTATAAATTGATTCTGTAATAATTTAGAATTCTGGTTGTTTTATTAGGGTCAGGTGGGTATGAGATCCCAGATGATGCAAGCATACTTAAATTTTTCTTAATGGTTAATTCATTGAAAAAAGTATCTACATGCCTTCTATGTGGCAGGCCCTGTTCTAGATGATGGGGATGCAGCAATGAGTATAGTAAAGCGTGCTCTCGTGACACATTTACTTCTCTATGGGGACATCAGAGAATAAGGAGACAGATGTATACTGTCAGGTCGTGCTAAGCCCTCTGAAGAAATACAAGCACGATAAGGGGATAGAGTGATGGAGGGGCAGGAGAATGCTAGTCCAGCTGAGAACGTAAGAAGCGAACCTTGTTATATCCAGGGAGGGTCATCTTCAGTAGAAGGAATGGGGCGTGCAAAGGAATGGGTCATGCAAAGCCCTGGGGCAGAGAATGTGTGTGTGATTAGGACAAGGGGGCCAGGTGGCTGGAGCGCATGAATGAGAAGGACCAGATCCTGTAAGGCCTGTCCATGTTTAGGGCTCTGGGTTCCATACTGAGTGATCTGGGAAGGCACTGAGGGGTGGGGGCAGAGGAGTGCAAGGAGTTAATGTTTCGAAAGAACTCCTGGTTTGTGGGCAGCAAGAGTGGGAGCAGGGAGATTGGTGAGCAGGCATGTCTGGCAACCCAGAGAAGAGGGAAGGATAGCTTGGCCCAGGGTGGTAGCAGTAGGAGTGGGGAGAAGTGGTTAGATTGTGGATGAATTTTTGAAGGTAGCACTGATAGGACTTGTTGAGGGATGAGATGTGGGGAGAGAAAATAGTTGCCTGAGCAGGTGGAGGGATAGAGTTAAGGTGATGGGAAAGACTGGAGAAGTTCAAGCTAGAAATACCAATGTGAGTCATTTGCATCTAGCCATTATTTAAAGCCAGAGGACAAATGACATCTCCTAGGGAGTTAGTGGAGATAGAAGAAGGGCCCTAGGGCTGAGCCCTGGGGTTGCCAGGGGTTAGCAGTCAGAGATGGAGAGGATCCAGCAAAGGAGACTGAGCAGGGGAGGCCAGTGAAATAAGAGGAAAATCTTACCTTTGATTGATGTTTACTTAGTTTGAACCTGCAATGTTTGAACACCCACCATTTAGGTACTTGTTATAGTTGGCTTGAAAGGTGGTGATATGGGAGGTTTTTATCAAAAGTGAACATTGTCTTCTTTAAAAAGAGAATTTCCTGATATGGGAGGTGTGCTGGCACAACGATGAGGAACTTTTTTATCAGCTGGTGACTGATGTGCGGGAATACTTCTTGAAACTAATAAACCTCAGGGGCAGCCTGAGAACCAGTGGATCACAGATGGCTGGTGGTCAACACCCGGACAGAAGCCAGAGCATTGTTTGCTTGGAGTAGTAAGCTCTGGGGCTTGTGTCCCTATGTTACAGAGGTTTTATTTATCATGAAATTTGACATTCACTTACATTGATTTAAAACTGCATGGTTTTGCTTATTTTTAAAAAGATAATCCACTCCATAGTATTGCATGCATCATCAGGGAATCTCTGCACAACCTTTGCTAATTGATAGAGAAATCAATTAGGGGCTCAGCCTTTCTGTTATAATTTTTGGCTAATAAAACTTGCTAATCAATGGAAAGCTGGATGATCACCAAGTGATCTAAGTTGTAATAGTTATGGTAGATCAGTAATGTTTCCTAGTGGGCACTTAACTTATAAGGCAGAAATCACTATTAATTTCAGGAGAGAGTTTTAATTGAACATTGATTCAGTTAAGCCACTGTAATAAATAATTTGTTTTTGGAGGGGAGTGAGGTTTAAAGGATATTTTATGCTTTAAACTCTGGTCTCCAAGACTGTTTACTCGTCAGTGAAACAGGGTTAGTTAACTCATCCAGGGTCATACAGATGGTAAAGTGCTCAATTCAGAATTTGAATCCAGGCAGTCTAACTGCAGATCCTGCATTTCTAACTCTGATGGAATTACGTTTTCTTTTTCTGTATAATGCACTGCACTTTACCTTTTTATTGTAAGTATTGCCAGTATTCATTTGAAAAGAACCAATAAAGTTCAGTTGTCAGGTATCTTAGACAAGGGGAAAATTTTTGTGGTTCTTACATTTCTTTAATTGGTAGGATATTTTTAGTATACTCATGTAATACTAAAACAATGTTTAATGGATAGCAGTTAGACCTCAGAGTACTCTGTTACTTTTCTTTGAGACTCTTGCCAAGCCAGTGTAAATGGTTTAAAGCAGTGGTGTAATGGGTTTAAAGTGGCGGACCTCAACATAAGAACAAACTAAAGAGGAGTTTGATTTCCAATCCCTAGATTTATTCTTAGGAAATTTTCAATGTAAAAGCAGCAGAGCAAACATTCCTGGATCAGTTTCTTGAGAAATCTTTAAGATAGTCCTAAAATTTCTCAAAAGTCTCTTTAAAGATGCTGGTCAGGATCTTCCAAAACAAGTCCTCTGAATTCTGTGGCCTTGATGAAGGTGTTTATTAACTGTAAGTTGAATTTTAGAAAGTTTAAAAGATGGCAATATTTCGCATTTGCAGTTGAATTTGTATGGTATACTGTGGTCATCCCTATAGAAAGAAAAAAGCTGACAGATCCTTGGTAAGAAATCTTCATTCTCTGCTATAATTTTGTAGGAGAATCCATTAGATTAGCATCCTGATTTACAATATGTGTAGTAGGCCACCCAAAGGCATCAAGTCCCAATCCCTCAAATTGGTAAATATTACCTTATTTGGAAAAAGGGTCTTTGCAGATGTATTTAAGCTAAGGATTTTGAGATAAGGAGATTACCCTGGATTATCCAGGTGGGTCCTAAATGCCATCACAAGTGTTTTTATAGGAAAGAAGCAAAGGGAAATAACACAGACACATAGAGAAGACAGGCAGAGATTGGAACCGTGTGGCCAGGAGCCCAGAATTCCAGCAGCCACCAGAAGCCAGAAGAGGTAAGGGCAGAGTCTTCCCCAGAGGGTGCACAGCCCTGCTAAATTTTGGACTTCTAGCCTCCAGAACTGTCCTTGTTGTGTTAAGCTACCCAGTTTGTGGTCATTTGTTACAGCAGCCTAGGAGACCAATGCAGTGTGTTGCCCAGAAATGCTGCCCCTGGAGAGGGCAGGACAAAGGCTCCACAGTACCATCATGTGACTGTGTGGCCAAGGAGAAGCACTGTCTTTCTCTAATGTGGGTGTGATGAAACCTTTCTCACAGGTGTGTTGTGGTAAGTACTTGCACACAGTAATGGCCACTCGTATTGCTTGGTTTTTGTAAAGCAGAGATTTTCAAAAATGGGGTCCCCAGACCAGCAGCCTGAGCATCACCTGGTTCTCAAGTCCCACCCACTTCCTGTATCAGAAATCAGAGCCACCGTGCAAACTTTAGTGTGTATCAGAGTCACCTGAGGGGCTATTTTAAATTGCTGAACCCCATCCCCTGACCGGAATCAGCAGGCCTAGCTAGGGTGGGGCAGGAGAATTCACATTTCTAACAAGTTTCCAGGTGATTCTGATGCTGCTGGTCCAGGGACCACACTTTGACAACCACTGGTGTAAGGTTTGGTGTGAGTAGAAAGATTTTTGTTTGTTTGTTTCATTTTGTTTTAAAATAAGTTTTTGACTTTAGGACAGTTTTGGATTTACAGGAAAATTACAAAGAAAATGCCATACTTTATTCAGATGTCCTAGTTTTTTACTTATTGTCTTTTTTCTGTCATCATCTCTCCTTATGCTCCTCTGCTCTATGGCAGTTTCTCAAGCCTTCCTTTTTGATCTTGACAGTTTTGAGTCAGATATTTTGAAAATGCCCCTCGATTAGAATATATCTGATGTTTTTCTCATGATTAGGCTGAAGTTAGAGTTTTGCTTTTTTGTTTTTTGTTTTTGTTTTTTAATTAATTTATTTATTTTATATTTTATTTTTGGCTGCATTGGGTCTTCGTTGTGGGGTTTCTCTTGTTGTGGCGAGCGGGGGCTACTCTTTGTTGTGGTGTGCGGGCTTCTCATTGCAGTGGCTTCTCTTGTTGCGGAGCATGGGCTCTAGGTGCGCGGGCTTCAGTAGTTGTGGCACACGGGCTCAGTAGTTGTGGTTTGTGGGCTCTAGAGTGGAGGCTCAGTAGTTGTGGCGCACGGGCTTAGTTGTTTTGCGGCATGTGGGATCTTCAAAGACCAGGGCTCGAACGTGTATCCCCTGCATTGGCAGTCGGATTCTTAACCACTGCGCCACCAGGGAAGTCCTGGAGTTATTTAAAGGAAGACCACGGAGGTAAAGTGCCACTCTCATCACATATCATCACATGATTTATCACAGTCGATGTTGACCTTGATCACCTGGCTGACAGAGTGTTAGGTTTTTCCACTGTAAAAATTCTTTTCTCCCATTTCCACACTGTGCTCTTTGGAAGGAAGTCAGTAAGCACAGCCCCACTCTTAAGGAGTGAGGGGTTATGCTCCCCCCGTCCTGAGCTTGGAGTATCTACATATATTATTTAGAATTCTGCACAGATTTGTCTCTTTTCTCCCATTTATTTATTCAGTTATTTTTTTTATCCCCTAAGGACTCATGGATATTTATATTTTGGGTTATATACTACTTGATTTGGTTGCTAAAATTGTTCCAGGTTTGGCCATTGGGAGTTCTTTCAATTGGATTCCCTGCCTATCTCCCAAGTACTTTCTTACTTTCTGGCACTAGAAGATGCTGCAGGCTCATCTTGTAAATTTTCTGTCCCAGCCTTAGAATCAGCCATTTCTTCAGGGAGCCTAGGCTCCTTCTATTGGGGAATGGTGTTAGAAACCAAGATCTGGATGCTGGGTGTGCTTGTTGCTGTTGAGGTATCATTTGCTCCTAGGCCCTCCCTTCATACAAACAGAGCAAGGATATCTATGTGTATATACTGACCCACATGTACATACACATGTCTATAAATATTTCTGTATGTAACAACCTGTATCTATATTAAACTAAACATGAGTTGATACTGATATCTCCAGCTGGAATCAGCACCACATGAATCACTCTAGCCTCCTCTCTCTGCTTAACTGTAACCTTCCCACTACAGCAGTGAGAAACCTGGCTCTCACCATCCACCATCCCTTTGCTTAATTGCTCAGTTCCCTCCCTTGACCTCTTAAATGACTTTAAATGCTGTAAAGTTCCATGGGTTTTGACAGATACGTAGTGTCATGTGTCCATCATTACAGTATCATATTACCATATAGAGTAGTTTCCCTGCCCTCAAAAATCCCTGTGCTTCACCTGTCCAATGCTCCTCCCTCCCTCCCTGCACCCTCTAAGCCCTTGGCAACCACTGATCTTTTTACCAACTGTATAGTTTTACTTTTTCCAGAATGTCATATAATTGGAATCATATACTGTTGTGTAGCTTTTTCACACTGGCTTCTTCACTTTGGAGTATGTATTTAAGATTCATCCATGTCTTTTTGTGGCTTGATAGCTCATTTCTTTCTATTTTTTTTATTTTTTATTTTTTCATTTCTTTTTATTGCTGAGTAATATTTCATTGTCTGGATGTACCATAGTTAATCTAGCCATCTATTGAAGGACATTTTGATTGCTTTTAGTTTGGGCGATTATGAACAAAGTGGCTCTAAAACTTTTGTGTGCATGACTTTGTGTAGACATAAGTTCTTAAATCAGTTGGGTAAATATCTAGAAGTGTGATTGCTGGATTCTATGGTAAGAATATGTTTAGCTTTGTAAGAAACTGCCAAACTGTCTTCCAAAGTGGCTGGCCCATTTTTCATTCTCACCAACAATGAAGGAGAGTTCCTGTTGCTCTCTTCCTCTCCAGCAGTTGGTATTGTCAGTGATTTGGAGTTTAGGTGTGTCACAATGTCTCACCGTTGTTTCAGAAGAAATTTTTAGTACCCTATTTATGGATTAGTCCAGGCTGATGTGCTTTTGTTTGGTACTGTATTTCTGTTTGTAATTTGGGCAAGTAGCTCTTTCCATTTTTGTACTTTTATAATATTAAGGTTGGACAGGTTTATGCATGACTATAATGAGGATATGGAAGATTGTTGAATTGATCTCTGAGGTTGGGTTTGATTCCCCCCCCCCCTTTTTTCACTGTTTGTTCATGTGCCTTAGGCATTTAGAATATTAATACAGAGCACTTAACCTTAATGGTAATGGGCAAAAGTTTTTAGAACAAGTCTGAGCAACTTACAGGAGATAATCACATTCCATGTTTCATACCTGGGTAACTGTTAATAAGGTGAGAGCGATTTTGAAGAGACATACAGGAGTTGTTCATTATTTGTTCATTCAGCAGTAATCATTAAATGCCAACCAAGAGATAGTGGTGCTGTACGACTGGCAGGGGTTCTGAGGGGAGTAAATATGTACCCATCCTTGTTGTTGCGGAATTTTTCTAATGGTAGAGACAGATGATATATAAACTTTTGTGATTCATTCAATACTCAGCACAATTGACACTTTAAAATATTTGTGTGTTTGCTATGCTCCTGGCACTCAGTGAGGCACAGTTACCCCTGTGGTATCCCGGAGGTCCTGTCCTCTGGAGTATGCATCTTTGCGAGGGCTCTATTTGATTAACTGCAATGAGGGTGCCCCTGTGCAGACAGTACAGAGAGAGAGCTGTGTGCATGTGGGGCAGGCATACCTGATGGGGCTCTGGGAGAGGTGTCTAAAGGGTGAGTACAAGTTCCCCAGATTCAGGTGGGGAGGGGGTGAGGTGAGCCATGTAACCAATTGGAAGGTGGCCAGGTTGAGGGTAGTCACATGATAGAGCCAGGGAATGTACATGAATCAACCCTCTTTTTGATATTTTCCCCCAACAGAGATGGTTTTTATGCTTCACATCCCATTCCCTTCCCCTCACAGGCAAATAAAGTGCCAGTGATATAACTGAATGCACGTCTTGTAGAGACTGGATTTTTTTAGATGATATTTTTGCTGTCTGATAGAAATAGTACAGACTGATATAAGGATCATCCTTCATTTTAGCCAGGCGGAGGTTTAAAGATGAGTAAGACAGAATCCTGCTTTCAAGGAGCCTGTGGTCCTGCAGGGGAGAGATCATATAATCACACATCTCAGTGGGGAGTGCTGACAGAGCTAGGAACGGGGTGTTCTAGGAAACCAGAAACTGACTGTTCGGGGTGGAGGAGTTGGGTGGCAGGGAGAAGTTCACATGGGCAGAACTGTTACCCAGTCACAGGGGTGGGGCATCCTGTCAAACGGAGCAGTAAGTATGAAGTCACAGGGATATGGGATAGTCTGACCTGCTGTGAAAACTACATGTGGCTTAGTATGATTGGAGTGGTAGGAAATTAGACTGGAAAGATGGATGAGCTAAAGTGGTTAGATTTTATTTTAGGGGGTAAGGGTATCCAACATGCAGCCTGTTCTTTGCCGACTGCCTTGATATTTCAACAAAAAAATCTTTTACCTGATTAGCTAACAAGTAAACTAACAGACCTTTGTATGGAAAAGCTGAGCTTTGTGTAACAAATAAAGTAATTACAATGAAGAGATTAAAGATTTCCACAGTTTATTTATTCAAAGGGAGCTGTACATGCCGAGTTTACATTGCCTGATACATCCAAGGGAACTTGTGCAAATCATATCATCCCACGGTGTGACAGAAGGAAGGACTCTAAATTTTCCTCATGATCCTGACAGTTACAAAACTATGTGGGCGAAGTCGGTGCAGAATAAAGTGTGTTTTAGTGTAGTTGAAAAGCTTGTTGTCTTATTGAAGATGTTTACTGAGCTACTTCTGCTCCAAGACAGGAGGATCATAAACTCTACCTCTTAACCTTAACTTCCTGTGGCCAAGTGTGTAAAAAACCTGACCAATTTTAAGGTACTATCTAATCTCAAACTGTGCAATGAGTAAATTACAATCAAATCTTGTACCAAGGTTAAAAAGAGATCTTTTGAGCTTTATTTTTTTCCTTTCCATGCTTTTTACTTGAAGCATTCGGAAAGTTTTACCAGGGTTAGTGAGTAGGTGGTAAGAGAGATACTGGACTGAAAGTCGAAGACAAGGACTTGGAGAATTTTGATCGGTATTTTAACAGTACTCTGTAATGATCTTAAAGGGTCTAAATTACAAAGTTGGAGGCAGTTTTTATACTTTCTATATTGAACTTGCTATTTTAATTATCTTTTAATATAGGTCAATCACATGCCAGTAGACTTGTCTTTAACATACTGTTATAGCCACTCCCTCCCAATAAACTGAAGCATGCCTAAGCGAATACCTCTATGGGAGCAGTTTCTGACTTGACTGTTTGTGTATCCTATACTGGAAATTTAACATAGAAAATACAGAAAGATTCATTTTTACTGCCTTTTCTCCTCCTTTGTTGACTTCATGCAAACATACCTCATTATTGCTGCATAGCAACTGACTGTGATTTTTGTTTAGCAGGTTTTTTTTCCTATGGAACTTTGAATTTGTATAACAGTTTCCACTCTTACGTATCAGTGATAAAGGTTTTTACTTAACCCTTTTTCCTTAAAACAGAAAAAGTTCATGGCATACAGGTATACATCTCTTTGTCATTTTTCTGTAAATCTGTATAAATTGAAATTTTATTAAAATGGGTAGCATTTTTTTTAACATTTTTATTGGAGTGTAATTGCTTTACAATGGTGTGTTAGTTTCTGCTTTATAACAAAGTGAATCAGCTATACATATACATATATCCACATATCGCCTCCCTCTTGCGTCTCCCTCCCATCCTCCCTATCCCACCCCTCTAGGTGGTCACAAAGCACCGAGCTTATCTCCCTGTGCTATGCGGCTGCTTCCCACTAGGTATCTGTTTTACGTTTAGTAGTGTATATATGTCCCTGCCACTCTCTCACTTCGTCCCAGCTTACCCTTCCCCCTCCCTGCGTCCTCAAGTCCTAAAATGGGTAGCATTTTAAATGCTCTGAGTGTTGTGTCCCTTCAGTCTGAAATAGGTCCTCAGTCTTTCCTTGATTTTTAGACCTTGATGCTTTTGGAGATTATAGGCTGGTGAAATGTTCATCAGTTTGGACTTGCTAACTGTTTCCTCCTGATTTGATTAAAGTTATGCATTTGGGACAGGAATATGACAGAATCGATGCTGTGTTCTTGTATTCTAATAGTGCATGGTTTTGATTTGTTCTGTTATTGGAGGTATTAACATTGATCACTTGATCAAGGTGTTGTTCACTGTAAAGTTACTCTCTTTTTTTAATTAAAAAAAATTTTTTTTATTGAAGCATAGTTGCTTTACAATATTGTGTTAGTTTCAGGTGCATAGCAAAGTGATTCAGTTATATATAGATACATAGACCTTCTTTTTCAGATTCTTTTCCATTATAGGTTATTACAAGATATTGAATATAATTTCCTGCGCTACCCAGTAAATCCTTGTTGTTTATTTTATATATAGTAGTGTGTATCTGTTAATCCCATACTCCTAATTTATCCCCCCACCGACGCCTTTCGCCTTTGGTAACCATAAGTTTGTTTTCTATGCCTGTAAGTCTGTTTCTGTTTTGTAAATAAGTTTGTTTGTATTATTTTTTAGATTCCACATATAAGTGATATCATATATTTGTCTTTCTCTGTCTGACTTCACTCAGTATCATAATCTCTAGGTCTATCCTTGTTGCTGCAAATGACATTATTTCATTTTTTTATAGCTGAGTAATATTCCATTGTGTGTATATATAGATATTTATATATACACCACATCTTTATCCATTCATCTGTCGATGGATACATAGGTTGCATCCATGTCTTGGTTACTGTAAATAGTACCACTATGAACATTGGGGTGCATGACTCTTTATAATTAATAAGTGTCATTGTGGAGAGGTAGTTTCGGGCTCTGTAAATATCCTGTTCCTTTTGAAACTCATATCCACTAGTTTTAGCAGCCATCGATGTTTTTTGGCTGAATAAATTATTACAGATGATTGCCAAATGGTGTTTTTCTAATTCCAATCATTCGTTCTACCTTGATTAGTTAAAAGTAGGGTAAAGCTTGTTTTTCCCATCTGTTTATTCATGTATGTGATTGTATGAGGATGGACTCTTCTATTCCTGTTTTATTCAGTGGGTGATAATCTTTTTTTTATTTTATTTTATTTATTTTTGGCTGCATTGGGTGTTCGTTGCTGCGCGTGGACTTTCTCCAGTTGTGGCGAGCGGGGACTGCTCCTCATTGTGGTCTGTGGGCTTCTCATCGCGGTGGCTTCTCTTGTTGCGGAGCACAGGCTCTAGGTGTGCGGGCTTCAGTAGTTGTGGCACGCAGGCTCAGTAGTTGTGGCACATGGGCTTAGTTATTTTGCGGCATGTGGGATCTTCCTGGACCAGGACTTGAACCTGTGTCCCCTGCATTGGCAGGCGGATTCTTATCCACTGCGCCACCAGGGAAGTCCCTAATCTTTTACTATTATATTTTTCTGTGTTTAAATCATCCCAGATTTGTCCAGTGGCAGCCCTTTCTTGCTGGCTTCTGTGTCCTTTTGACTTGTGTCTGTCATTCTTTGAGTAGTTTCTTGCTTTCTGGCACAAGATGTTCCAGGCTCTTATTTTTTTCCCTGCTGCAGCTCTGCAATCTGCCATATTTCAAAGAGACACTGGTTCATTTTAATGGGAAATATTTAGAAGCCAAGATCAAGGCTCTAGATGTGCTCATTGCTATTGGGGTATTGCTACTCTCAGGCCCGTTCAGTGAACTGAACCACTGTGTGTGTGTGTGTGTGTGTGTGTGTGTGTGTGTGTTTGTATCCATGAGTTTACATTGGTACCCAGAATCCCATTTCAACACTAAAGGATTCATTCTCATTTTTTCCCTTTCCATATTTGTATCTCCTTTCTCTGACAGTTGAGGAATCTAGCTCCCATTATCCTCACATATACTTATTTACTGGGTAAATTTCCATTGTATGTGATTAATCTCCTATTGCTGCAACACCATTGTATAGATACCTTTCTTACTCTGCTCAGGCTCTGACTCCCCACCCTGGGTGCCGTCTGTCTCCTGTTAGGGACCTTACCTTGCTTGACCTCATTGGTGGCTTTACTTCAGGAAAAAGGTGTAGGGTGAACAGGAAGCCTAAATCCATCTTGAAATAGGCTTTTGTAATTTTAGTTACTTGATTCTAGGTAATACCTGACCACGTCACATAGCAACATAGCCCTCCTCTCAAGATCCTATTGGTAAATTCAGCAAAACAGTATTTGTTTTGATAGCATGTTCTTTTGATCTACTTTCTCTGGGTGTGACTGTGTCAAGTTTCTGACTTTGTTTTTTTTCCTGGTAAATTGGGCATTGTCTTAACCATTTATGTATTCCTCTTAGAGGCTAACATATGAGGCACTTTATGTGTTTGATAAATTAGCATATATAGGGAATATGATAAAGGTACCTTGAGATTTAAGAAAAATGGTCTGTTAACATTGAAATAAAATATTATATAAAGTACTAGAGTATACAGCTGTTGACAGCCAGCCAGCATCATGAGTTGTACTCTGAAAATTGGAATGAATAATTTTTAAAATACGTTTGTTGGTTGGCAAAGTTGAGAAGCACTTGGTGATACTAATTCTTCCCATGCTGAAGTTTTATATGGGTGTAACTCTTTCCTCTTAGCCAAAGATCTTTTGTTTCCAAAAATGAGGTATAGAAGAAAAGCCTTTTTATTCCCATTTTAGGTACTGAGTGGTTTCTTTTTCTTTTCTTTCTTCTTTTTTCTTTTTTTGACTGTAAATGCTATGTTAATATAAAAAACATTTGTCATGAGCAGACTATTTCTGACTAAACAAGATATGTTTCAGATATCCCACTAGGATTTTCCCCCTTTAAGTTTTGTTTCTTTGCTGTTGGTTTTGTTTTCTTTTGTCTGGTCTTGTTTCTCTTAAATAAAATTTTAGTTTTAGAACCGGGTTTCTCCAAAAGGGTTTCCAGGTGTGTGCTGATATGTTAGGGGGGGTACTGAGTAGCCAGAGGATAACCATGGCTTAAGTTCCCAGAATGTTAATTTTATATCAGGTTTGGGAGAGGGAGAGACATTTTTACAATGATACAAACATGGATATCATAGAGTATAAAGCAAATTTGTGTGAATGTTTAAGATTGAAAGTGAGAAAAGAAATTTAATATTTATTGGAGGACTGCTTTAGGCTATGCCCCCCAAACTGCAAGAATTCTCATCCATTCTTCTCTGCCATTAAGATACTTGTGTGTGCAAAAAAATGAAAAAAAAATTTGTTTTCTCATAGGTTATATAGTCTCTTTACCCCTTCTTTTCTGTAACCAATTTATTGTTGTCTAACAGCGCTCTCTTTTCTAGCTTCCCCAGTTTACTAACTTTCTATAGATCACCATATTCTTTCAATGAATAATTTGATATCTGTTTGTTTATTTTCTCAAGTGTTAACTTGTATGAAGTTAGCCCACATAAATGCTTCTGTTCCAAACCACTTTCACAAGAAACAAATCTCGATTGTGACTGTAGCATACTGCCATCTTCAGAGCCCCTTGAATTCATAAACCAGCTGATGAGCTGCTTCTCCCTGTCCCCAACCCTGTCTCAGAGGCTTAGTTGCTTTCTTTAATGGATCATATGACTCTTTAAAAACGAACACTTGGGAATTGGTTCTCCTGCTGCTTTGTGTAACCTCACACCTAGCTCGAGAGCCTGATCATGCCCATGTGGCCTCAGTCTGTTTCCTAGATCCTACCTCTTTGCTCAGACTGCTCTGGCAGGAAGAGAAAGGAGTGCAGGCTTGGGTTTGGGTTTGAAATTAAACTTCTCATTTAGTCATACAAACACTATGTAACATTCATCAAAACTCAAATCCCCTTAAATCCTATTATTTTAAGGATGGACTGTTTCACTAACTATAGACACTTGAAATAGAAAACCGTACCATACCAGGAGCATGGGAGGTAGAGCAAATTATTAAACCATCTTCAAAATTAATGTTTTCCACTTTGAGCCGTATAAGTGTGTGTGGGTTTGTGTGTCTAAATGTCAGAATGGCTAGTACTAATAGTCATCAGTTGAAATGTTGGATTCATAATAGTTTTGTTATAATACCATTTAGGTTTGAGTATGTATCTTTCAGCAAGTCGCTGTAAAAATCTGGTAGAGCTGCATATCTTCTCTAGTTATCAGCAAGTTCTGTAGAATCTATACAGATTGATGGCTACTTTGTTTAAGTTAAGGGAATATAAAGACCAAGCTTTTTCTTAACTGATGAATATGCTGGTTCTCTGAATCATCAGTGTGTATGGTGGTAATTTAGTGACTAGGAGGCACTGTAAATTATTGGTTATAATAAATCGATGTCATGCCCACAGCACAGCAGGCAAAAAGGATGAATTAGAGACAGAAATAGTAACAGGTTTTTGTCCAGGAAACCACAAAGAATATAAGGAGGTATTGCCATGTTGATTACTTAAAAAAAAAGAAAAGAAAAGAAAAAGAGAAAAAAAGATCCAAAAGATAAAATATTGAAACCTTAGGTTTAATAAAACCAATTACAGATCAAAAGCGTCTTGCTTTATACTTCTGAAAAGCTCTTTGAACAGCTGAAGAACCTTTTAGAAAGATCTTACCTATCATTCATGATTTCTTTGTTGATGAATGGAGTATTACAAAAAAAAAATCACTGTTGTTTTTAACCTTTCTTTTTGGTAAATTTTTTAAATTTTGAAGTAATTTTAGACTTAGAACAATTTCAAGAATAGTGCAAAGGAACTCTCATATCGCCTTCATCCAGATTCCCTGGTGGTTAATGTTTACCACATCACCTTTATCATTCTCTATATGTATATATTTTTTCCTGAACCATTTGAGAGTAAGTTGCAGACGTAATATTCTTTTTCGCCCCTAAATGTATTTTCTAAGAACAAGGACATAATGGGGGCACATGATGTCAATGTGACCCCCAACGGGCAGGGTTAATTCTGATTGGTTGCCAAGTCTCCACTGTAAAATTACTGTTTTTCCCTTCGTAATACAAACTTATTTTATACGGAAATGTTTTGAGACCATGAGCTATCCTATTCCTCCTCTACTGCCATTTACTAATTTTAGCATCTGTTCATGATTCTTATCTGAATTAATTAATTACTCTGATGTTTGTCAAATGATGATATTCTTAACTCTACCAGATGCTGATTTTTATGCCTGGCAGCTTTATAACAGGGCTTTTTGGTAGTTGTTTACATTCTTAGAAGTAGTTTGAGTGACTAAATATGGGAAGTCTTTGTGTTGAAATTAAATAGTGTCCTCTGTCATCTTGTACTCTTGGATGTTAGCCTTGACTTGTGCAGTGGG
The DNA here is from genome assembly GCF_028023285.1 of Balaenoptera ricei. Taxonomy (NCBI): domain Eukaryota; kingdom Metazoa; phylum Chordata; class Mammalia; order Artiodactyla; family Balaenopteridae; genus Balaenoptera; species Balaenoptera ricei. The sequence continues at coordinate 52,159,062 of NC_082640.1, read as the reverse complement.
TGGCCCAAAGGGAGAAAGTGTGTGGCCTGTGAGGATTCTGGACAGGACCTACTGAGTGCTTTCTGGGGGCCTGCACTGTCTTATGTATTCTACATCCCCTCACTTCACCTTTCAGAGGATTGTGGCTTCTGGAACCCAGCATATTCCACTTTAAAACTTGGTTTTAGGTGTAAACAATTCTTAATAAAAATGATCTGTGGTGGTCTTGTTTCATTTAATTGGAGATAGCTGTTACTGAATCCTGTTATCGCATTTAAAAAAATTATATGTTAACTGATGCTATTAATGTTTTCTTCTAGAAACAAGTGACCTTTCTATAGCAGGGCAAAATCGATTTGGAAAAAAAAAAAAAAAAGGAATCTGGGTCTACATATGATATAAGCCCAAAGATCATGGCATTTCCCCCCAGATTATAGTTGGTTCAGGCTGGTAGGGAAAAATCCATCTAAAACACAAAAACAATTTATCTCACCAATATTTGGGGCTTTTTTTTCCTTGTGTATTTTCCTTGTGATCTTTATCCTTCAGTCTTAACCACCTTTCCAAAATTTCTAAACATGCAAACTATTTATAAGTCAGCCTTTTTAAAGTAAAGAAAAAGAAAAAAACCAACACCCTAAATTGGGGTCACCTTGTCCTACCAGTGAGTGCTGCCAGCTGTCACAAATGCCCTGGTCCTCCAATGTACTTTGTTCCTAAGCCCCAGATCCCCTTCCAGGCCTGCCCCCTCCTCCCTCCCTGGCAGTCTGGGTAGGATGAGAGCTTGTCACAGCAGTCTCTGAAGTTGCTAAAGCTCATGGAATGCAGTCTGACCCATCACATTAGCTCAGATTGAAAGCTATGGTGCAGAGGGCTGAGGGTTGTCTCCAGCTATGGTGATGGCCCTGGCTCATGTGCTGCTGACTGGAGATCACTTCTAACCCGTCCTGTCACTGCTGGGAGGGCATGAAGGCAGCCTCCAGTGCTCTCTTGGGCTTAATTCAGGAAAGGTGGAAGGTGACAATCTTTCCTTCCTTCTGGTTAGCCTGGTCTCCCTGAGAACACATCCCTGGAATAAAAATAGGAGGGCAGCCCCTACCAGCCCAGGGCCACCAGAGCTGCCAGGGAACGCCTGTCTGCATTTCTTCCCTGCCACTTCTAACTTCTTGTCACCTCTCCATTCAGTGACTCACAGCTGCAGTCCTCATTTAAGATTTAGCTCCTTTGACTTGGTGCCTTCTGCCTGCCTGCCCAGCATCCTGCTGGAAGAAGAGCCCACAACTCCACCCATTAAATGCAGCAGATTAGCCCCATGAAGACACAGAGGAGTGAGATGGGGATTGCTAACCAACGTCCTACCCTTTTTTTTTGGCATCTTTCTTATGAAATCTTTTCTAGCTTACTCATTTGTCCCTCAGCTTGTTCCATAGGATTTGAGAGATGATCCTTCCTGCCAGAGTGTCTTCATGTTGATATTCATGAAAGGAGCACATGTGGGGTAATAGGCAACCCTTTCTGGGGTTCCTTTCTCTAAACACCAGCCTCGTTATATTCTTTACGGAGTGAGTTTTGCCAAAGACATGCATCAGAATCTCAGATGATTCTGCCATGTGCTTCTTATGGAGAATCACTGCTCTGTAAGAAGAATTAAAGGAGATTTACCTTCTGTCTCTCCTCAAACCCCACCCCCCGCCCCCACATACACACACTCACACACCTGTGGGCACACCCTGGGAGATCCTGTAAGGGAGAGCTGAGAAACAGGCAGTGAGATGTCGTGTGCCCAAGTCCGCTGGACCCACAGATTTTGGCTCAGGAAAGGACTGAGTCCCAAGTGGACAGGGTTTACCCAGGAGTCCCACCAAGCCAGGAGATTGACACATATGGAGAGGGGGAGGCTGCCAGCCCAGCCACAGAGCTGCCTCAGAATTGGGCCTGGTGGAGGTGGCTGGAATGTGAGGGGACCTAGGGATTATGTGGAGTAGTTCTTTTGGGCAGATTTGATTATTCCCAGCAAGCCAGCAGCATGACCAGCTACATATTTGAAAGATCATCCTGACAGGTTTAGAGGAAGGTAAGGCTGAGGGCAGGGAAGACAGAAGAGGTTTCTGCTGCAGCCAGGTGAGAAATGACGAGGGTCAGAGCTAACCGGGACCCTTGCTGGTGGGCTGCATGCAGAAGAGGGGACATGTTGGAAAGACTTGGACTGTATTGCCCAGTTTGGTGACTGACCAATTTAGGGGGTGCAGGTGGGAGGCAGGGGGAAGCCAGGCATCCTTGTCAGTGCCTGTTTTTATTGTCCTGGAGAGCAGTCTTCGAATGATCCCCCTAATCTTGTTCACACTATTAATTTGCCCTGAATTGTAACCCTGGAAGGGACTTTCATGTTTAGCCCCCTTATTTCACAATTAAACTGAGACTTGTTTGAGGACACATAGCCTATGAGAAGCAAAACAGGCTCCGGCATCTCAGCCTCCTCTTTGCAGCATATGTACCAGTCATATTAGATGTTACAGCACAGCAAACCCTAATAATTTTATTCATAGCTGGTAATTTGGGGTGGGGTGGGGGGGGGTAAAAACGCTTATTTTTTACCTTGAAACTCATAAAAATGAAAATAAAATTCTAGAAGTAAACTGGCTCATGAAATGACTATAGATGGTGATTGGATGTTATCTTATTCAATCTAGATTGTCACCTAGATGATGAGTACTTGGAATTAAAAAATATTTACTTCATGCTGTAGAGTATTAGGTGCCTGTACAGCTGTGCCTGGCATATATTGGGTATTCAGAAAATATTTGTTGTGGAAAACAAATATTTTCATTTGTTGTGAAATGAATTGTGTAAAGGAAGGCCTTTTTTCTTGTACCTTATTCAGAATGATTCTTCTGAGAGCTTTTGTGACTCACTCATATCCAGTTGATCATGCAGCTCTAATGCTGGTTAGAAACAGGGATAAAATGAACATAACTCGGCTGTTCGTGGTCTTTGAGGGTTCTATTTCGGGGAGTGTTATGTTAGTTTTTTGTGTCTTGAAACTGCCTTTTATGCACAAAACCGAAGTAGAATAAATGTATACCACAAAGTATAAGGTATGCAGAATTTGATGCATTGTGTTATCTGCTTCTGGTGTTATTGCTTTCAGGTTTTTAATTTAGTTTGAATCCTTTTTGAAGGAGCTATGTAGCACTGAGAAGGTAGGAAGCCAGAGATGTGACTTCCGTGGATGTAACAGTGTGTCTTGTGTGAGGGGGACGCAACCTGGTACTGGTCAAGAGTGGTGGTGGGTTCAGGGGCAGGAACAGAGAGCAAGAAGACATGGGCTGTAGATGGGAAGGTGAGCCATATGGGGAGAATACCACATTGGGCACAGTCTGTACGTGCCTCGCTTGCATCCGGTGAACAGAGGCACTGTGATGGTGTGTGGCTCTAGATCAGGGGTCAGTGGGCTTTTTCTGTCAAGGGCCAGACAGTAAATATTTTAGGCTTTGTGGGCCATAACTTCTGTGTCCCAACAAAAGCAGCCATAGACAACAGCTAAACAAACGACCATGGCTGTGTTCCAGCAGAACTTTTCACAAACAGCAGGCCGATTTCGGATTTCAGCCCGTGGGCCACAGTTTGCTGGCGTCTGCTCTAGTTAAAGACGTGAGTGGTTTAGGTCTTGACTCTGCCATTACTCACTGTTTCCTTGTCAACTTAGCCAGTTTCTCGAAGCTCTTTTTGTCCTCTTCTATTAAATGGGAATAGTCCCTAGGGCTGGTATGAGATTATATGAAATATGTAAAATGCTGCTCAGAAAATAGTTGCTGCTGTAATTTTTGTGAGGTGTCATCCTCAAAGTTGCATTTAAATTGTAATCTATTCATTGCCTCACATGTTTAGTATAGTAGGCAAATATATAACACATGTGACTTAGAAGAGGGCTAAACACCATACCAGCCACCTGAGGAATGCAGTGGAGATGGACGTTAATTTCTAAATGTAGTTAGACTAAATAAATGTAGTTTTGTTTCTCTGCATTGCCTGTGGCCTCGTCCTCAGCCGCGTGGTTATGGTGCTCTGGCTATAGCCATAGGAGGTGATCAGAGCCAGGCCTTGAGGAGACACCGGCCGGCAGGGGAGCACATCACTTCCACTCCCAGCTCACTGGGGAGAACTTGGCGTGTGTGGTCACAGCTAACTGAATGGGGGGCAGGCAGCCAGAGCCAGGCCCAGTCTTACCATGGAGGAAGGGAGGACAGATTCTCGGACCTCAGGTCTGTGCCACATGACCCAAAGAAATCGTTACATCCTGTAGTGAATCCAGAGCAGCGTTTCCTCTCTTTGGGGGATTGGATTTTTGTTTCTCAGTTGCAAGTGTAAGGCATCTGGGTATCACTTTTGGAAATCATGGCAGTGTACCAAGGTCAGATGTTTAAGAAGTACAATAGCACAATGTCATTTAATTTACTTTAAAAGGTTAAAAAGCTCCTAATATGAAATCCAAATAGGAAATAGGTTTCTATCAAGCATTTCCCATTGGCAAGAATCATTGCCTGTTAGGAACTGATCATCAGTTTATTGTAGTTCTGTTACTGAACCAAACTTGGGTCCATGAGTGGCAAACCCAATCTACTGACACCAGGTTGTGATGAAGAAAAGTGCAGCATTTATTTGCAGGGTGCCAAGCAAGGGGAACTCAAAAGACCCGAACTCCCCGATGGCTTTCAGGGAAGGGCTTTTAAAGGCAGCATTTGGAGTGAGAGGTGCAGGGGGCATGAATTTCTTCTGATGGGTTGGTGGTGAGGTAACAGGGTGGTGTTTTGGTAATCTTAATCATGAACCTTCTGGTTCCAACCAGTCTGGGGTCTACGTGCTTTTGTGGTAAGGTATAGTCACCATCGTCCACCTGGGTGGGGGGGGTTTTAGTTTCTGCAGAACAACTCAAAGATTTGCATCAGATTGTTCTGTATATCCCTTGAGGACTCTGTGTTATCACTAACTATTGTTTAAGCTATCATTACTTTTCTTGCTTGACTGCTTTTCCTTTGTTTTCTGCAGTCTCTCACTTTCCTAACTACTTACTGATTGAGTCTGCTCTCTGTAAGTCAGGGAAGGCCTTAGGAGACTAAAGACTTTTTTCTACAAACAAGAAACAGGGGACCTGGAGGGGCTTTTGTACCAGGGAGGGCTTGGCAGGGTCCTGCTTGGTTTCAGTACCCCCTTTTCTTTGATACTCCTCAGTCCTGAGGGGAACAGGGGAGGGACAGGAAAGGGAATACAGTTTCGGATAGAAAGGTTAATCATAAACTTGGTAGGGGAACTAGGTTCTAGGGGGACTCGGTTTCATTTGTAGTTTTGGTTTTATGTTTGCTGTATTGTATGATCTACTTAAAATTTAACTTTATATAAATACCATAATTTAGGGTGTCCTTAGATACTTCACCCAAATTTTTCTCTCATGGAAAAACATTCTGGCTGTAATAGTAGGATATAATATAAAGACTTAGGAATATTCTCAAAACATAGTATGAAACTAGCAAATCAGTCCAGATGAGAAAGTTTCTCTTAGGGTGTCTCCTTTTAAATTTATATTATGTGGCTTTTAACTTTACCCCTACCATAGCAGTGAGACTGGGAATGAATGCATTTGTGATTAAACTTGCATTTGGGGAGCATGGAAATGCTTTATTATTATTATCAAAGCTTAATCTGATGTTTAAAGAAAGAATATAATTAATGGGCTTGCAGTCAAATTTATCAATAATTTGAGGGAAAATAAATTGAATTAACACCACCTTTGGGGAGCAATAAAGCAAAGTCTGTGATTCTTAAGTATTTGCGTAGATATATTGTACTTGTGAGTAAGGTAAAACAAAGACTAAAGTAATTAAAACTAAATGTGCATTGCTCCGTTGTATTCTAGGAATATGCCTGTAGTTCATTGTGAATTGCTAGGCTCACATACACTCAGTGTAACATTTTAGCACTTTAGACTAATGCATTTGAAAAGAAACCAGAGTATTCACATTTAAATTACGGCTTTTACTGCTCACATTGGCTAATTGTTCTATAGTTTCCAGTCATAGTCATGGATCTCAGCATGTAATACTACTTGGTAACATTTTGGTCTTGTGGCTTTTCTCAGTTATTTTGATATTAGTTGGACTCTAAGACAGTAACATTGGTTATTGCTGGGTAGTAAGAATAGAGCTCATGTTTCTTTTTACCTCTCTGAGTTTTCTTGGTTTCTGCCAGTGAACATGGGTTTTGTATAATAAACCTCTCCTCTCTCCTTTTTTTTTTTTTGGAATGACACAGTACCATCTGACACTTGGACTTAACATCAGTATGGGACTCAAGAAAATGCCTGGCCAAGAGGCTGGGAAAGAGGTTTTCATTTCTTCTAGTAAAACTCATATTTATGAGTTTTATGGGTATTACATTGTTTAATTAGAGTATGCTTATTTTACATATACATCTACTTTGTATATTTATATATAATTTGTGTTGACTAACTTGGGTCAAGATAATATGTAACTTGAATTTGATTCTAAATCTATATGAAATTCTCTTCTCTTGGTACTCCCCCCTCCCCTTCCCCCCCAGCCTCGAAGTTTTTTTTATGAAAGAAATTTGTACTTCTAGCCTTTGCTTGACATATGACTTATTCCTTTACTTTTAGCCTTTAAGCTTTCTCACTTCTATGAAATTTTTGCTCTTCTTGTAGCTTATAATTTTAGTATCTCTTTCTTTAGTTAAAGTCCTGATAGCTTGATTTTATTTAGCAGTCAGTGTTGTTAACTATTTCAGGAAAATAAGATGGTCAAAAGTAGAATTTTTACGCAGGTATGGTATACTTATATACGCACTGTATAGTGTACCAAGTATAATTTGGTTTCGTTACTGAAGCCGAATTCGGCTTCTGTACCCGACACCAAATTAAATCTCGGAGACAGAGTTTTGGGTGAAGTAGGAAAGAATAGCTTTATTGCTTTGCCAGGCAAAGGGGGCCATAGCAGGCTTATTTATGCCCTCAAAACTGTGTGTCTCCCTGCTTCCCACACGCACCCCACCCCCGCCTTGGAGGGGGTAGTGAGAAGTTTTATAGTAATGGTTCAAAGAGGGCGTGATCAGTTCAGGGACATTCTTCTGATTGGCTGGTGGTGAGGTAAGTGGGAGTCAGCATCATCGACCTTCTGATTCCCACCATCTGAGGTCTGCATGCTTGTGGGCAGCATACCATGGTTAACCGTTAACTTCTCCCATCTGGTGGGGGTTTCAGTATCTGCAAAACAGCTCAAAGATATTGTTGTGTGTATCCCTTGATGGAGAACCAGGACCTTGCCCCAAGGTTGCACTATTGCTTTTCTTGACTGTTTGTTTCTCCCTTGTCTTACATCCCCTCCCTTCCCTAATTAACAACTGCTTGAATCTGCCTGTTGGAACTCAGGGCAGGTCATGGAGGCCGAGTGAAGCCTATTTCCTGTAATCAAAGGAATGGGGGACACAGAAAGGCTTTGGTGCCCAGGAGCCCCCGCTGCTCAGTATCATTACCTTATACGTGAATAAAGATATTCATATGTGTGTATTAAAATGAATATATTTCAAATGTCAGTGGAGTAGGATAAGTGGTTTTCTGTATTTAGTAATGGATGTATATTAATAATAATTTTAAAAGGTTTAAAAATAGTCAGTAATCATAAGTGAGTTAAGTATTTCTACAAGATGGCATTTTAAGAATCACCTGGCTTACAGTGCAGGTTTTTGAAATGCTGTGTAAGACTACACTTCATTCATGAAATCCCCCTTTATTTCATTGTAGTCGGTCTTTAATAAGACACGCATTGTGGAATCTGTTCAAAACTTTGGGCAAAGAAGTAGATGATGTATTTTTTTGGCCTCTTTTCAGAAGTATACTCTTGAAATTGAATTTTGACTTTTTAAAGACCCCAGTGGTTATCCTCCCAGCCCTCCCTTCATGGCTCTCACTGTCTCCCCTTTCCCTCAACCAAACACATGCACACACGCTGTCGGAGATTGTGATGTAATTTAGAAATAGAGGCAAGATTAGAAAGTAGGGTGTGCAGGGACTTGGAGACCATGTATGTGCAGTGGTTCTATTGTAGGAGCAGAAAGTTCTGGGTGTGATTAAATACTACTGCATTTGGTGTTTAGAAGCAGTTCTCCCATTCTTTTTCTAGTGCTTGATTATTAGTTATATTTAAAGGTGCAGAATATTAATTAGGAAACAGGGACATGAGGGCAAAATCGATGGCTAGAGAGTTGCATTGGCCGCAGAATTCAGAGGAAAATTAATTTAGAAGTTATCATTTAAAATGCAGTCATTAAAACATATCATTTTGAAATACTTTAAAGTGTTACCTAGCCTGCTTAACTGTTTCTCAGCTGAGGTCCCCATGTAAAATGTGTTGGTGTGTGAACAGGCTAAGAAACAGGAGGGTAGACCCTTTTAACTAGTGGAGATAACTTTACCAGGAATGAACTTTTTCATTCTGTTTCCTTTCAGTTTAGAGTACTCGAGGCCCATGTGTAAATAAATGTTAGTGATAAAATAGAAGTTACCCATTCTTATTTTTAGGATCAGTTTTCTTTTCATGTTTCTAATTTAAAGATTACTTAACTACTATTACTAGTAATGGCTTTCTGCCCAAGACTCAGTCACTCCATCCAGAGGGCACTGGGGGAAAGTTGCTCAATACTTTTGAGTCACTTCTACTTTAAAAGACAACTGGGCTGGCCCTTGGATCCCACTTGGTTCTGGTGTTGGGCCAGGGCTGGCGGTTGTGGCTGCCTGTAAGCAATTGTGAGGAAGAAAGAAGTGGGTGGAGAGGGAGGTGTGAGGATCTGTGCTGGGTGCAAGTGGCACTGTCCCTAGAGTGGCCCTTCCTCTCCCAGCACCCCCACCCCATTGTTGAGACTCAGTGCCCCCACCTGCTCACCAGTGAGAATGATCCCACTGTGCTCCCCATCGCCGAGAGGGTGATGGTTCCGATTCCCGCAGTGTGGGAGATTGGTGCTGGCCCCACATCTTCTTCCTCGGTGCCAGGAATGTTTGTGTTGTGCACACATTAAAAAGGGGCTTCTCCACTTCTTCTGCTGTGTCTGACCAAAATTTGATCCCACGGTTTATACATATATACACTTATTCAGAAAGTTTGGGGAAGTCATTTCCAGTTTTTAAACCTTTCATATTGATTATGCTGTTAAAATTCTCTCTCTCCCTACACAGAAACATACACACACACTCCATTATCTAACCCCAGCTCATCATTGGCCCCACTGCACATGTGAATGAGCCTCGCCATGAGCTGGCCTGGAGGGACTGTAGTAGGACGTGTGGGCTGGAAGGAGGATGGCTGCTTTGGCCATGGTGCTCAGGGGGTCCAGCCTCAGGCCTGCTCCTGGCACAGAGTAGGTGAGCGGATTCGCAGAAGAGATGACAGACAGTTCTGGGGAGTATAGCATCTTCTCTAGTCTGACCTGTGGTGCCTTCGGGAACACTTCCCTCCCCAGTTGCTTCTGTCAGGTCTTGGCTCAGATTTCCCCCTTCCCTTCCTGAGTCTGCGAAGCTCCCCTCTCTCTGGTCTCCCTGCTTTCTGTTTCTCTGTCTCCTGTTTCACCTGGTCTTTGTAAACTGCCTGTCCTGGCCCTGGACGGTGAGCTCCCTGAGAGCAGGGGCCGCTCCGCCCTGGGAGCCCGGAGCAGCTGCTGATCGCCAGCTCCAGCCCCTGGTGTGTGAGATGTGCCGAGCAGCAGGACCTGTCATAGCCTTCCATGAGTGAGCCCATGCTGAGTGCTCCGCAGAGCCTCCCAGAGATGCCACTTATTAATGCTTACCTTCCATTACGGACTGCGGGTAAATAAACCTTTGTTATAAAGTCCAGTGCCTCTGAAGAACTTTTCAAAGGAAAAGCCCTGCATTCTTACATGTAACTAACAGAGGGTTCTGTTGGATGGTTGTATGAGGGAGGTAGGTTGTTCTGGAAGTGTAGGATGATGCTGGGGTTTTTTTTGTTTTTTTTAAATTTACTTTATTGAAGTATAGTTGACTTACAATGTTGTGTTAGTTTTTGGTGTACAGCAAAGAGATTCAGTTATTTATATATGTGTATATATATTCTTTTTCATCTTTTTTTCCTTTATAGGTTATTACAAGATATTAAATGTAGTTTCCTGCGCTTACACAGTAGGTCCTTGTTGTTTATTTTATATATAATAGTTTGTATCTTTTAATCCCAAACTCCTAATTTATTCATTCCCCCCCCCCACCCACCACTTTCCCCTTTGGTAACCATAAGTTTGTTCTCTCTCTGTGAGTCTGTTTCTGTTTTGTAAATAAGTTCATTTGTATCATATTTTAGATTGCACATATAAGTGATATCATATGATATTTGTCTTTCTCGGACTTCACTTAGTATGATAGTCTCTAGGTCCATCCATGTTGCTCCAAATGGCATTATTTTATTCTTTTTGGTGGCTGAGTAATACTCCACTGTGTGTGTGTGTGTGTGTGTGTGTGTGTGTGTGTGTGTACACACACCACATCTTCTTTATCCACTCCTCTGTTGATGGACATTTAGGTTGCTTCCATGTCCTGGCTATTGTAAATAGTGCTCCTGTGAACATTGGGGTGCATGTATCTTTTCAAATTAGAGTACTCTCTAGATATATGCTCAGGAGTGGGATTGCTGGATCATATGGTAACTTTATTTTTAGTTTTTTAAGGAACCTCCATACTATTCTATATAGTGGCTGCACCAATTTACATTCCCACCAACAGTGTAGGAGGGTTCCCTTTTCTCCACACCCTCTCCAGCATTTATCTGACTGGTGTGAGATGATACCTCATTGTAGTTTTGATTTGCATTTCTCTGATAATTAGGGACATTGAGTAGATCATGCTCTGCTTAGTGCACTGAAACTCTCAGTTATTAGCATTTTATCCTTTGGGTAAATGTTTCTTAAGGGAATCTGTTATATGCCAGGCTCAGCGACATGCTGGGGCACAGAAATAACAGTTGAGGCCTGCCTTCAAGGGACCTTAGTCTAGTGGAACAAATAGGGATAGTTAGTGTAATTTGTGAGAATTCTAACTGATCCTCTTTTAAGGATGCTTTTCTTTTCCTCTGGCATTTTGCTGGTGACACGGATTATCCATATTTTACAGTCCTGTCCTCTCAGCTCTTGTTGCCATATCTGTTGGGAGTTGGGGAGGGAATGGAGGTCGACAGGGTGCCAATGTCTTGCCTTTGACTGGTCTGCCTACCACACCCCCACAGGCTGTCTGGGGTCTGTGAGGGGAGGTGAGGCAGGCAGATGTGGTGGTCTGAATGCATGTTTTCTTTTCTAAGGGTTAGCCCCTCTGTTGAAGAGCCTGGTCCTGCTCTTTCCTTGTTATGTTTAAATATTGTCTGGAGCCACTTATTGTTCAGTGATCAGTCTTTCTGTCCTCATTTGTAAAATGGGAGAAATAATCCTGTTCATTTATTCAGCAAGTATTGATTGGGCAATGACTTATGAATAAAAATAGGTTTTTCCCTCAAGGGGTTGTGCGTTGTGAAGAATGTGCGTTTGTGGAGAGAATCAGAGGGAGAAAAGCTTGGCTTCTCACTCAAAAAATAGTTCTCCTTCTGTAAAGTCTTTTTAGTTTAAATTACTGTCTTCAAGAACAAAAGATTGTACTCATTGTGTATAGTTAATCGCTTGCATTTTATTTTCACCTACCTCTTTCCACAAAGGATCTGAAGTTTAGAGTATTTTATATATTTATCTAAAGGTTTTGTTTTGCCTAGAGCAGTGAGTGGATGGATGAATGAAGGAAAGGATGAAAGACTTGATTATAAATAACAAGCCAGAGAAAAAGATTTACTGTTTTCCTAGAATCTAATTAACATAAATATTTCGAGGATTTTTTTCCTAATGGGTGGCCTGTGTGGTTTTTTTTAAATTAATAAACTCTGTTTTTTTGTAGTTTCAGGTTCAAAGCAAAATGTGCAGAGTTCCCATATACCCCAGCCCTCCCCCCGCCACCTGCCACACAAAACCACCCCCACTGTCAACATCCCTCACAAAGTGGTACATTTATTACAATCTATGAACCTACATTGACACATCATAATTACCCAAAGTCCGTAGTTCACATTAGGGTTCCCTCTTGGGAATAGTCCCTGGGTTTTGACAAGTGCATAATGTCATGTATCTACCATTGTAGTATCATTCAGAGTAGTTTCACTGCCCTAAAATCCTCTGTGCTTGACCTGTTCATCCTTCTCTCCTACCCCTAGCAACCACTGATCTTTTTATTGTCTCCATAGTTTTGCCTTTTCCAGAATGTGACATAGTTGGAATTGTATAGTATGTAGCTTTTTCAGGTTGGCTTCTTTCGCTTAATAATATACATTTAAAGTTCCTCCATGTTTTTTCATGGCTTGATAGCTCATTTCTTTTTTTTTCTTTTTTTTTCAAAAAATATGTACGTATGTATATATGTATGGCTGTGTCGGGTCTTAGTGCATCATGAGGGCTTCACTCTAGTTGTGGTGTGCAGGCTCCGGCACATCGGGTCTCTAGTTGTGGCGCACAGGCTCAGTAGTTGTGGCGCACAGGCTTAGTTGCCCTGTGGCATGTGGGATCTTAGTTCCCCCACCAGGGATCGAACCCACGTCCCCTGCATTGGAAGGTGGATTCTTAACCACTGGACCACCAGGGAATTCCCGCTCATTTCTTTTTAGTTCTGAATAATATTCCATTTTCTGGACGTACCACAGTCTATCCATTCACCTACTGATTCCAAGTTTTGGCAATTATGAATAAAACTGTCATAATCATTCACGTGCAGGTTTTTGTGTAGACACAAGTTTTCAGTTCAGTTTGGTAAATACCAAGAAGTGCAATTGTTAGATCTTGCAGTAAGAATGTATTTTGTAAGAAATTGCCAGAATGTCTTCCAAAGTGGCTGTACCATTTTGCATTCCTACCAGCAACAAATGAGAGTTCCTATTACTCTACATCCTCACCAGTGATTGGTGTTTTCAGTATTTTGTATTTTGGACATTTTAATATGTGTGTAGTGGTATCTCATTGCTTTAATTTGCATTTCTCTAATGGCATATGATGTTGGATGTCTTTTCATGTGCTTATTTGCCACCTGTATTTCTTCTTTGGTGAGGTATATAAGGTGTTTGCCCCTTTTTAAATCAGGTTGTTCATTTTCTTATAGTTGAGTTTTAATAGACCTTTATTAAATGTGTCTTTTAGAAATATTTTCTCCCTCTCTGTGGTTTATCTTCTCATTTTCTTGACATTGTCTTTCATAGAGTAGAAGTTTTTAATTTTAATGAAGTTCAGCTTATCAGTTATCTCTTTCATGGATTGTGCCTTTGGTTTTATAGCTAAAAAGTTGTCTCCATACCCAAGGTTGTCTGGGTTTTCTCTTATTATTTTCCAGAAGTTTTATAGTTTTGTGTTTTACATTTAGGTCTGTGATCTACTTGGAGTTAATTTTTATGAAGAGTTTAAAGTCTGCGTCCAGGTTGTTGTTTTTTTTTTTTCCGCATGTGGATGTCCAGCTGTTCCAGCACCATTTTTTGAAAAGACTTATCTTTGCTCCATTGTATTGCCTTTTGCTCTTTTGTTGGTTGCCTGTGTTTTGAAAATGTTTATTTGTATCACTTCTCTAGAAATTTGACACTGTGGGATTTAAAGCTTTAATAGCCTTTCTCTCTCCCGCAGAAACACTCCCTTTCCTTCTCATTCTCCTCTCCAGCAAAGTTTTCTTATGATCTTTTGTGAAAGAAAACTTTAAGAACTCAGGGCTTTGTGTGATAGTTGTGTAGTGAGAAATCCCTTCTCAGATTTACACAGGTTGCCTTAACCCCACAGAGTTCATTAAGCCTGGGCATCCCAAACCTGCTGTTTATCCCCCACCCCCACTGTAGATTCCTCAGCGCTGTGTACCTGGCTGAAATACTGACTTTAATGTGTGAAACAAAGCTGTGATACGCACCATTGGGTTCTAAAGTGGTAGCTGTGCTTTACAAGACTTGAGTGCAGGGTAGTTGAGCTGTGCTCTTCTCCCCAACCCCCAGTTTGCTTGCTGCCTTCTCCTGGTGGCCTTGTCTTGTGACAGCAACTCCCGTCACTGATTAGGCTTTCATCATTTAAAGGCTGCTTGAATCTTTAGGGGGGTTTCGGTAAGATATTACTTGATAAATATGGTAAGTTAAAATGGTACAAAATGTCTTTAGATAGAGTGAGATTCCATAACAAATCAGGAAGAGATTTTTAAAAAATCCTAGAAGGAAATGAACTTGTAGGCCATATTTGACCCACAGACTCATTTTGTGTTTCTCTCTCTGTCTTTTTCTAATTTAAACTGGTTGCTGACTTTTTTTTTTTAATAGACTGCAGGTTCTTATTAGTTATCAATTTTGTACAGATCAGTGTATACATGTCAATCCCAATCGCCCAATTCAGCACACCACCATCCCCACCCCACCGCGGTTTTCCCCCCTTGGTGTCCCTACGTTTGTTCTCTACATCTGTGTCTCAACTTCTGCCCTGCAAACCGGTTCATCTGTACCATTTTTCTAGGTTCCACATACATGCGTTAATATATGATATTTGCTTTTCTCTTTCTGACTTACTTCACTCTGTATGACAGTCTCTAGATCCATCCGCGTCTCAACAAATGACTCAATTTCATTCCTTTTTATGGCTGAGTAATATTCCATTGTATGTATGTACCACAACTTCTTTATCCATTTGTCTGTCGATGGGCATTTAGGTTGCTTCCATGACCTGGCTATTGTAAATAGTGCTGCAATGAACATTGGGGTGCATGTGTCTTTTTGAATTATGGTTTTCTCTGGGTATATGCCCAGTAGTGGGATTGCTGGATCATATGGTAATTCTATTTTTAGTTTTTTAAGGAACCTCCATACTGTTCTCCATAGTGGCTGTATCAATTTACATTCCCACCAACAGTGCAAGAGGGTTCCCTTTTCTCCACACCCTCTCCAGCATTTGTTGTTTGTAGATTTTCTGATGATGCCCATTCTAACTGGTGTGAGGTGACAACTCATTGTAGTTTTGATTTGCATTTCTCTAATAATTAGTGATTCTGAGCATCTTTTCATGTGTTTGTTGGCCATCTGTATGTCTTCTTTGGAGAAATGTCTATTTAGGTCTTCTGCCCATTTTTGGATTGGGTTGTTTGTTTCTTTAATATTGAGCTGCATGAGCTGTTTATATATTTTGGAGATTAATCCTTTGTCCGTTGATTCGTTTGCAAATATTTTCTCCCATTCTGAGGGTTGTCTTTTTGTCTTGTTTATGGTTTCCTTTGCTGTGCAAAACCTTTGAAGTTTCATTAGGTCCCATTTGTTTATTTTTGTTTTTATTTCCATTACTCTAGGAGGTGGATCAAAAAAGATCTTGCTGTGATTTATGTCAAAGAGTGTTCTTCTATGTTTTCCTCCAAGAGTTTTATAGTGTCCAGTCTTACATTTAGGTCTCGAATCCATTTTGAGTTTATTTTTGTGTATGGTGTTAGAGAGTGTTCTAATTTCATTCTTTTACATGTAGCTGTCCAGTTTTCCCAGCACCACGTATTGAAGAGACTGTCTTTTCTCCATTGTATATCTTTGCCTCCTTTGTCATAGATTAGTTGACCATAGGTGCATGGGTTTATCTCTGGGCTTTCAATCTTGTTCCACTGATCTGTGTTTCTGTTTTTGTGCCAGTACCATATTGTCTTGATTACTGTAGCTTTGTAGTATAGTCTGAAGTCAGAGAGTGTGATTCCTCCAGCTCCGTTTTTTTCCCTCAAGACTGTTTTGGCAATTTGGGGTCTTTTGTGTCTCCATACAAATTTTAAGATGATTTGTTCTAGTTCCGCAAAAAATGCCATTGGTAATTTGATAGGGATTGCATTGAATCTGTAGATTGCTTTGGGTAGTAGAGTCATTTTCACAGTATTGATTCTTCCAATCCAAGAACATGGTATATCTCTCCGTCTGTTGGTATCATCTTTAATTTCTTTCATCAGTGTCATAGTTTTCTGCCTACAGGTCTTTTGTCTCCTTAGGTAGGTTTATTCCTGGGTATTTTATTCTTTTTGTTGCAGTGGTAAATGGGAGTGTTTCCATAGTTTCACTTTCAGATTTTTCATCATTAGTGTATAGGAATTCAAGAGATTTCTGCGCATTAATTTTGTATCCTGCAACTTCACCAAATTCATTGATTAGCTCTCCTAGTTTTCTGGTGGCAGTTTTAGGATTCTCTATGTATAGTATCATGTCATCTGCAAACAGTGACAATTTTACTTCTTCTTTTCCAGTTTGTATTCCTTTTATTTCTTTTTCTTCTCTGAATGCCATGGCTAGGACTTCCAAAGCTATGTTGAATAATAGTGGTGAGAGTGGACATCCTTGTCTCGTTCCTGATCTTAGAGGAAATGCTTTCAGTTTCTCACCATTGAGAATGATGTTTGCTATGGGTTTGTCATATATGGCCTTTATTATGTTGAGGTAGGTTCCCTCTATGCCCACTTTCTGGAGAGTTTTTATCATAAATGGGTGTTGAATTTTGGCAAAAGCTTTTTCTGCATCTATTGAGATGATCATATGGTTTTTATTCTTCAATTTGTTAATATGGTATATCACATTGATTGATTTGTGTATATTGAAGAATCCTTGCATCCCTGGGATAAATCCCACTTGATCGTGGTGTATGATCCTTTTAATGTGTTGTTGGATTCTGTTTGCTAGTATTTTGTTGAGGATTTTTGCATCTATATTCATCAGTGATATTGGTCTGTAATTTTCTATTTTTGTAGTATCTTTGTTGGTTTTGGTATCAGGGTGGTGGTGGCCTCATAGAATGAGTTTGGGAGTGTTCCTTCCTCTGCAATTTTTTGGAAGAGTTTGAGAAGGATGGGTGTTAGCTCTTCTCTAAATGTTTGATACAATTCACCTGTGAAGCCATCTGGTCCTGGACTTTGTTTGTTGGAAGATTTTTAATCACAGTTTCAATTTCATTACTTGTGATTGGTCTGTTCATATTTTCTGTTTCTTCCTGATTCAGTCTTGGAAGGTTATACCTTTCTAAGAATTTGTCCATTTCTTCCAGGTTGTCCATTTTATTGGCATAGACTTGCTTGTAGTAGTCTCTTAGGATGCTTTGTATTTCTGTGGTGTCTGTTGTAACTTCTCCTTTTTCATTTCTAATTTTATTTATTTGAGTCCTCTCCTTCTTTTTCTTGATGAGTCTAGCTAATGGTTTATCAATCTTGTTTATCTTCTCAAAGAACCAGCTTTTAGTTTTATTGATCTTTGTTATTGTTTTGTTTCTATTTCATTTATGTCTGCTCTGATCTTTATGATTTCTTTCCTTCTGCTAACTTTGGGTTTCGTTTGTTCTTCTTTCTCTAGTTCCTTTAGGTGTAAGGTTAGATTGTTTACTTGAGATTTTTCTTGTTTCTTGAGGTAGGCGTGTATAGCTATAAACTTCCCTCTTAGAACTGCTTTTGCTGCATCCCATAGGTTTTGGATCGTCGTGTTTTCATTGTCATTTGTCTCTAGGTATTTTTTGATTTCCTCTTTGATTTCTTCAGTGATCTCTTGGTTATTTAGTGACATATTGTTTAGCCTCCATGTGTTTGTGTATTTTACGGTTTTTTCCCTGTAATTCATTTCTAATCTCATAGCGTTGTGGTCAGAAAAGATGCTTGATATGATTTCAATTTTCTTAAGTTTACTGAGGCTTGATTTGTGACCCAAGATGTGATCTATCCTGGAGAATGTTCCGTGCGCACTTGAGAAGAAACTGTAATCTGCTGTTTTTGGATGGAATGTCCTATATATATCAATTAAATCTATCTGGTCTATTGTGTCATTTAAAGCTTCTGTTTCCTTATTTATTTTCATTTTGGATGATCTGTCCATTGGTGTAAGTGAGGTGTTAAAGTCCCCCACTATTATTATTATTATTATTATTATTATTAATTTTCCCATCTTTTTTTAAAATTTTTGGCTGTGTTGGGTCTTTGTTTCTATGCGTGGGCTTTCTCTAGTTGCGGTGAGCGGCCACTCTTCATCGCAGTGCGTGGGCCTCTCACTGTCGCGGCCTCTCTTGTTGGGAGCACAGGCTCCTGACGCGCAGGCTCAGTAGTTGCGGCTCACGGGCCTAGTCGCTCTGCAACATGTGGGATCTTCCCAGACCAGGGCTCGAAACCGTGTTCCCTGCATTAGCAGGCAGATTCTCAACCGCTGCACCACCAGGGAAGCCCCCTCCACTATTATTGTGTTACTGTCGATTTCCTCTTTTATAGCTGTTAGCAGTTGCCTTATGTATTGAGGTGCTCCTGTGTTGGGTGCATATATATTTATAATGGTTATATCTTCTTCTTGGATTGATCCCTTGATCATTATGTAGTGTCCTTCCTTGTCTCTTGTAACATTCTTTATTTTAAAGTCTATTTTATCTGATATGAGTATAGCTACTCCAGCTTTCTTTTGATTACCATTTGCATGGAATATCTTTTTCCATCCCCTCACTTTCAGTCTGTATGTGTCCCTAGGTCTGAAGTGGGTCTCTTGTAGACAGCATATATATGGGTCTTGTTTTTGTATCCATTCAGCAAGCCTGTGTCTTTTGGTTGGAGTATTTAATCCATTCACGTTTAAGGTAATTATCGATATGTATGTTCCTATGACCATTTTCTGAATTGTTTTGGGTTTGTTTTTGTAGGTCTTTTGTGTTTCCCACTTAGAAAAGTTCCTTTAGCATTTGTTGTAGAGCTGGTTTGGCGGTGCTGAATTCTCTTAGCTTTTGCTTGTCTGTAAAGCTTTTGATTTCTCCACCAAATCTGAATGAGATCCTTACCTGGTAGAGTAATCTTGTTTGTAGGTTCTTCCGTTTCATCACTTTAAGTATATCATGCCACTCCCTTCTGGCTTGTAGAGTTTCTGCTGAGAAATCAGCTGTTAACCTTATGGGAGTTCCCTTGTATGTTATTTGTCATTTTTCCCTCACTGCTTTCAATAATTTTTCTTTGTCTTTAATTTTTGCCAATTTGATTGCTGTATGTCTTGGCGTGTTTCTCCTCAGGTTTATCCTGTATGGGACTCGCTGCGCTTCCTGGACTTAGGTGGCTATTTCCTTTCCCATGTTAGGGAAATTTTTGACTATAATCTCTTCAAATATTTTCTCTGGTCCTTTCTCTCTCTCTTCTCCTTCTGGAACCCCTATAATGCGAATGTTGTTGCATTTAATGCTGTCCCAGAGGTCTCTTAGGCTGTCTTCATTTCTTTTCATTCTTTTTTCTTTAGTCTGTTCCGCAGCAGTGAATTCCAGCATTCTGTCTTCCAGGTCACTTATCCGTTCTTCTGCCTCAGTTATTCTGCTATTGATTCCTTCTGGTGTAGTTTTCATTTCAGTTATTGTATTGTTCCTCTCTGTTTGTTGTTCTTTCATTCTTCTAGGTCTTTGTTAAACATTTCTTGCATCTTCTTGATCTTTGCCTCCATTCTTTTTCCGAGGTCCTGGATCATCTTCACTATCATTATTCTGAATTCTTTTTCTGGCAGGTTGCCTATCTCTACTTCATTTAGTTGTTTTTCTGGGGTTTTATCTTGTTCCTTCATCTGGTATGTAGCCCTCTGCCTTTTCATCTTGTCTATCTTTCTGTGAATGTGGTTTTTGTTCCACAGGCTGCAGGATTGTAGTTCTTCTTGCTTCTGCTGTCTGCCCTCTGGTGGATGAGGCTATCTAAGAGGCTTGATGGGAAGGACTGGTGGTGGGTAGAGCTCTGGTTGCTGACTTTTAAAAGTTAGGAGACTCTACACAAAATAGCCAGATTTCTAACTTCTCTTTAAAAATTGGACCTCACTGCGCTGTATTCCTGTATGTCCTGCTCTCCTGACTCCCCAGCCTGGTGCACTTCTCTCACGTTGCCCCTGTGTGTCTTTAGTTTTATTTTTGTTTTGGTTTGTTTTTTGGTGATCCCCTAGACCACAGCTTAGTTAACTCAGTTTATCATACAGACTTTTGGTCAAGTGTGAGAGCTGGTGTGTCACATGTTGACTGGAGTTAGTGAACAGCCTTGTGAGTGATGTGTCAGCAGAGGCCAGTCGAGACTGGACCCAAGTACCAGCTGTGAGTTGAGTTTTAGAGAGAGCCCTTCGTTGATGTCCCGTGTCAGTCTGCCCAGTGCCGTGCTCTGTCTCGCATACGTGTGCGCGCACGTGTGTGTATGTGTGTGTGTACGCACACACTTATCCTTTCTTTGTATGTGGCCTTGTGACGATTTCCTTGCCTGGTACAATGCCTTTAATGTGAATGTTTAGTTAAGTATTTGGTTCTGCATTTGCATAAGACTTTGGTCATTTAAAGGTAGTTCTGCATACATTCATTCTGCATAATCCTGCCAAGTTTGCTGCTTTATGGAAAAAAAAAGGTGATGCTTGAAAAGCTTTAAGTGACTCCCACAAGGTCAGACATGAGTAAAGACCTGAGCTGTAAGTTTAGATACAGTGTTCTGACTGCAGATAAGGGCTCTCTCCCCTGTCCACTGTCCGTGCTGACTATTCAGACCATGGAATGTTCACTTGCAAACTCTATTGATTTCAGCTCTTGATCACTTATATTGTTTTATGTATCAGTAGAAGTCTTAAATTACTACCAACAGTTTTTGTTTACTTTGCCAAGCTTAATTCTCAACTATTTTGAAATGTGTCAGGCTTCTTTAAAAGCTATTTAGATTTCAGAATTTGACAGTAACCATTCAAGACACACACACACACACACACACACACACATAGTTCTCGTTTTTTACCATTAGAGACCCAGCTTAATTCCCATGAAAAACTTACTTTCTTGAATAGAGTCTTTAAAATACTAAGCACCTAATACTTGAACTTAATTGGATGAAAATTGGCAAAGCCTACACACAACTAATTAGAGGAGACCTAATAGGGACATGTAGGGTAACCATATGTCTTGAGAGCTGGGGACAGGCCCAGTTTATACCAGTGATCTTGGCCTAATTATTAACAGATTTCCTCTTTCATCTCCGAAGATCCTGCTTCAGACAATAAATTATCTGGAAACCTGCAGGTATATGACATTGTTAATTTAAATATTTAAAAATTGTGAATATGGTTATTTTGAAACTACCACCAGTTATGGTCTCCTGACATTTAGACAACCCATATTTTCTTTGAATCAATTCTCAGAACAAAAGGGTAAGAAAACAAATTCTCTGCAGTGAATTAAAACACTGTATAAATCAGAATTAGAAATAGCTATCCATCTGGAACAGTGACAGTCTGTTGATATGGCTGAAATATGTACTTTATGGTGACATTAATGTAAACAGTTAATGGGAAGAGCCTTAACTTAATGAGAATGTTGGCCTTCATTGCAGAGGAGAAGAAGGACATTTGCTAATGAAGACCCTAGAGGTATTTGTTAACTGAAGATTAGGCATGGGTAGTTAATGGTTATTCCCAGCTGGCTAGAAGTTCCTGGGAATTGCGTGACCTTGATATTTATTAGCCCCTTTCAGATTTACTGTAGACTGGCTCAGAGTCCTGAAACACCTCACAGTGAGGGAGATGGGTTTGCTGGAACCCAAGATTATGGGGGTACTTTTTAGAACAAAGATTAAGGGCTGTTTTATGGACACTGGAAATTAAACCATCAGTGGTATTCCATGCATCTTAAAAAGGCTTCTTTAGTGTGTTTGAAACAAGGTATTCCTTGTGATTATTAAATAACCTATGTGCATTGATTTGTGTTTTCTTCTGCAGTACTTTTTAACTTTCCATTTTATAATATTCTTCCAAAGACTGTGCCAAGTAATAGATTATTGAAATACTTTTTAGTAACAAAGTCCTTGTTCTAAATTTGGTACTATTCAAAATACATATTCTTTATTACCAAAAAGTTACATATTTGTTACCCCTAGAGTTACTAAAATGAACTGTTAAGAATCTCATATTCTTAACTATTTTCATTTGTAGCAGAATTGGAGGTTTGTTTTTATGGGATGGAAACAGTTCATTGGGATGTGTTGTTACCCTTTAATACAGTTTGATTCGGTGAAGGTAGAATCCTGTAACATTCTGATGTTACACCTTCAACCATATCAGGATGGATGGGTTGAAGAACATCAGGGCATGACTTTAGAATTATATGAGACTGCTTCTAAAATTAGCACATAAGATCTTAGAATTCTTCACCTAGAAGGAACCTCTATACCGTCATTTTATAAATGAGAAAACTTGAGACCCAACAAATTCAAATGACTTGTCCAAGTCTTATAACTTATTGGTAGCATAAAAGCAGTAAATGTCTCTGTGCAGCCTTATATCTTAACCTTTGTTCTTTAAATTGTTATATTCTAAACTTTCTTCCAGATAAATAATAGTTTCATTTCTGTTACTAGAAAATTGCTAAACACTTCCCTTAGTCATATGATTATTCCTCTTAGACACTGCTTAATGGGGAACATTGTAGTAAGCAGCGGAATTAGCTATAACATGAGGGAAAGAGGGACAATGGATAGAAGATATAGATGTTCAGCTGAACGATCCAACTATTTCTCATTCAAGTGCCTAAGAGCAAAATGGTTCAATTTCATCCCACCCACGGCATGCCTTCTTAAATGCAACCGGGCACCTTCAAAGAAAAACAAAAGGTAGGAAAAACCCAAATAACAGCAGAGAAACTAGTCAAGGTGAAAACAAAGATAACTTGAGAACTTTGCCAGGGATTCCAAAATCAAATGCAAATGCCAGAAATACTACAAAGGCAAAAATGAGACCCGAGAGTACTAAGATGGCTTCATGTGAACAGTGGACAGTGTGACCTGGGATTAAAGTGCAAAGCGGGTAGATGACAGTGGGTGGGGCGCTGTGCACTCAGCCGGGGGCTGGCCCTGGAGGTCTGGGCAGGTGGGGTTGGGAGAGGGCAGAGCCTAAGCACTGGGTTGCTTCTCCAGTACTTCCCTCCAGCCGCCCGGCTCCTTTTCAGGATCACAGATGATTTCTGGATCGTTCTTCCCTAACCTGGCCTTAATATCTCATTGAAATTTTTACTTTGAATTATACTTTATATTCCTGTTCTTAATTTTGAAGTTGATTTGTAACATGTATTTCTCTTCTCCGAAAAAGTTTCCCTGAAATCTGAATTTTCCCTCTTCCTCTCCTATTGCAACACATTGAGGGTGAAAAGAAAATGGTTCCTTACCTCTACACCAAAGTCACTTATAATAAGACTTTGTATAGAAGTTGAGGGAGATTGCTAAATGTGCTAAAGGACCAAAAGGTGCCACTGGAAGCCGATTTGGGCAGGGTCTGAGTATTACCATTAATATCCTTATGTGGAAGTGCATGTCCTCACCTGTTACATTCTATCTAATCATCTGTGAAGTACTTATACCCTCATTTGCCCTTTTAGAAGGGGAACTATTTCACTGGCATTTATTTAGATTTTTCTAAAGATCATTGCAGGTATGTACTCCATCTAGTCTGCCAAGTGAGTGGCTTCTTTGTCTAAAACATTTATTTTGTAGCAATATTAGTAGACTAAATCTTTTGGGGTGACATGAGGGGGCACCAGCTAATCTGGACATAGAGTTGGCCTTATTTTTTTTTTTTAAACACTATTTTATTTATTTATTTTATTTATTTATGGCTGTGTGGGGTCTTCGTTTCTGTGTGAGGGCTTTCTCCAGTTGCGGCAAGTGAGGGCCACTCTTCATCGCGGTGCGCTGGGCCTCTCATTATCGCGGCCTCTCTTGTTGCGGAGCACAGGCTCCAGACGCGCAGGCTCAGTAACTGTGGCTCACGGGCCCAGCCGCTCCGCGGCATGTGGGATCCTCCCAGACCAGGGCTCGAACCCATGTTCCCTGCATTGGCAGGCAGACTCTCAACCACTGCGCCACCAGGGAAGCCCCAAGTTGGCCTTATTTTTAATAAAATAAGTGCTGCCTCCCCCAAACACACACACATGCACACACACTTTTGTCTTGCAACAGATTTCTTCTTTCTAAAAAGAGAAAAAGAATGTCACACAACATTCCTTTCAGCCAGACTTTAGCCAGAAGGTGCCTACAACAACTTTACTGTAGCTTAAAATTCTCAGTCTACAGTGGTTCCAGGGGATTTTAAGCCTTTCAGAAGCCTGCCAGTCAATATTTTTCTCTTCTCTGTATTTATGCCTTTAGCACACACACTCTGTGTTTCAGATAAAGCTTACCTAGACTTCAGTCACTATGAAACTAATGACCACAGGCAGCTTCTAAAATGTTTTGAGAAATGTATTCCTGAAAATGTTTGGGGGCATGTTGTCCTATCGAGTCTGTAAGAAATAATCAGTCATGCACGGAAGACCTGCTTTCATAGAGGACTCCCGATGGACCTCGCTCCCCTCGTGCAGGGTTTTGATAGCTAAGAATAAAATGTACACTTATATACTGGTGTTCTGGGGAGTAAAAAACAAATGACAGCTATATCCTTTGGTGGAAGGGTGTGTATTCTTTTTCAAAATGTGCTGCTGATTTTTACATTTTAACATGTATCCTGGTCACAGGAACACAAGTATATTGTATTGTGTCTATCCACATCAGCCGTGTTCTGCACTGAGATCTTCCAGTTTCTTGATACTTAGTATGCATTAAGACTGCTGTTAATCATTAATTCATCAGCTCTCTGTTGAGTATCTTGCATTGTGTCAGGCACTGATCTGGATTCTGGAGATGCAAGCAGTGAACATCTGTGCCTTTTACCGTGTGCACTGGTTCCCTGCTGCAAAGCTCTTTGTCGTAGTCTGTTCCAGCTGCTAGAACAAAAATACTGTAGACTGAGTGGCTTAAACACTCAGGAGGCTGGAAGTCCAAGATCAAAGTGTCAGCATGGTAGGGTTCAGGTAGGACTCTCTGCCTGGTTTACAGATGGTTGCTTTCCTGCTGTGTCCTCTCATGGTGGGGAGACAGCACTCTGGTGCTTCATCCCCTTATAAGGGCCCCGATCTCATCCTGGGGGCCCCACACTCATGGCCTCATCTAAACTCAGTCACCTCCCAAAGGCCCCACCTCCTAATACTGCCACATTGGGGATTAGAGTTTTTCAACACACGAATCTGGGGAGACACAAATGCGCAGTCCATAGTACTGTTTTTGTAGGATTTCCTTGCACTGTCATTCTGGGGCTCTCTTTTCTTCCTTCTGTGTTGTACCCCTTGTTTCTGGGATCCTATGTCATCTTTCCAGATTTAACCCCTCATTCTAGATGGGCACATCCTCTAATAGCTTCCTGGGAAAGAATGAATGCAAGGTAAAATTTGAGTCCTTGAATATCTGAAGCTGTTTGTTCTCCCCTTTTACTTGATGGATAGTTTGGTTGGGAAGAGAATTCTATGTGGAGAATAATTTTCACTCCTCCCACTTTTGAATGTATTGTTCTATAGTTTTGTCTGTGTTTAGTGCCACTGCAGTTTCTGAATTATTTGTATATGGCCTTTTTTCTCCTCTATGCAAGTTTTTAATAGTTTTATCTGTAGTGTTCCCAATTTGTACTCTTTATTCTGGGCACTTAGGGTTCAATCCAGGCACCTGAGTAATTTTGGACCCATTTTTTGTATTTTCTTCCCCATGTGCTTTCTCTTTCTGGAATGAATACTCTTCTCTCCTGTTGTGTATTTTTGTTGTTTTTCTATTTTCTGGAATATTCTTCAACTTTATCTTCGATCTCTACTCTTTTTGTTTTGCTATTTTATGTTTAATTTCAAGAGCTTTTTTTGTTTTCTGATTATCTTTTTTATAGTATTCCATTTTTGTTGCACAGATAGAGTAGCTTCTCTTTGAATACCTTATAATTTTTGTTTTTTTTGTTGTTGATTTTTTCTTCTAGTCACTGCATTGTTTCTATTTCCACCAAGCTTTTTGTTTCTTTGTTTTGTCTCCATCTTTCCCATTGGAACCCTCGTTCAACTGCCTGATGGTCCTTGGCTGTCAATTGTCATTTAAGCCTGAAGCATTGAAAAACTAACTGGAAGCTCTATAGGCAAGATTTTTTTAAACTAGTATCCTTGCTGTAGTGATCAACTTTTGGGTGATGTTTTTTGTTGGAGGACTGTAGATACCTATGGGGCTATTTAGTTGATACAGAAAAGATGCTTCCAGCCTCCTACTTGGAATGAGAAGTGGGGGACCAGTGTTCTGAGAGCCATTTGGGAGAAGAGGACTGGGGGGGGGGTCCTACTGTTTAGACTTTCATTTCCCCTCTACTGTCAGCCTTGAACGCATCCCTCTCTAGGTGTTCAGATTTCATTTGCGGACAGATTGAACTTCAGGCTTATGTGCTTATCAATGAAGTAAACCCAGAGGAGTAAGGGAAAATAACCTATAGACAGTGACATTCAGGAATAACTACTGTAAATGATGAATGTGTTGGGGCTTCCCTGGTGGCACAGTGGTTAAGAATCTGCCTGCCAAGGCAGGGGACACGGGTTCGAGCCCTAGTCCGGGAAGATCCCACGTGCCGCAGAGCAAGTGAGCCCGCATGCCACAACTACTGAGCCTGCGCTCTGGAGCCTGTGAGCCACAACTACTGAGCCTGCGTGCTGCAACTGCTGAAGCCCACGCGCCTAGAGCCCGTGCTTTGCAACAGGAGAAGCCACCGCAATGGGAAGCCCGTGCACTGCAGCAAGGAGCGGCCCACGCTCGCTGCAGCTAGAGAGGGCCCGCACGCAGCAGTGAAGACTCAACACAGCCCCATATTAATTAATTATTTTTTTAAAAAAGATGAATGTGTCAAGAAACCGCCAATATTTACTACTCACCAGTCCTAGTTTAGTTGCAACAATTGATAGGCAACCCTACATGAATTCTGGCAACAGGCCCATCATCTAAATGCCGGAATAACTGGGAGCGTGTTTTTGAAGTTGCTGGGCATCTCCCACCACCCTCCTTCTCTCCCCACCACCCACCATGGTGGTATGTGGGGAGGAACTGTGGGGCTCTCACTGCTCCATATTTCCAGTTCCTCCAATCTCTCTGTGTTCAGCCCCAGCCTCCACCCGCCTTGCAACACTGGTATCTTTCCTCAGGGTTCTCAGGATTAAATAAATTGGCTTACTCTTCAGAGCAGTCTGTTGGGTTTCATCTTCCTTCACTCTCCATTTTCTTAGAATTTTGGGACATCTCTTCTCTACTGTGTCTGTGTCTCCTCCCCCATTCTCTTGGTCCTTACGGGTTTATTCCTTTTGCATTCTTTATTCTCTTTTAAGAGTATTTGGGAAGAGAGAATCATGTGGGTTCTACCACTCATATTCTTAAGAAGACTGGTTTTGCTACTATGCAGAATTGAGGAAAGAACAGTTCTGCAAGGAGACCCATTGGGAGACTGAGACATCACCCAGCAGGACAGGAGCAGAGCGGGGTCTGAAATACCCGGGGAGATGGGATTGGCAGCACGGGGAGAGGAAGGAGCACCACCTGCTTCAGAGTACTCTTAGTTTTGGAAAGCAGCTTATAAGGCCAGACTGATGGCTCAGTGTGCCTGCATTCTTGGAAACATAAAGGGACCTTTCAAAAAAAGTCATTGTTTTTCATGCTCATTGTTAAAAATTTTGAAATTATAAGCAGACAAAATGGAAGTAATGTGTAATTATAACAAATATTTAAAATCTCTGCCAGAATTGTTAGGAAGCCTTCCATCATATAGCTTACGGTAGTGACTGTAGTAGTCCCCGACCATGGAGCATTGGGTTGTTGCTGAGTTCTTTGCTGTGGTGGGCATGTTGCCAACCTTTGAGTGGCTCTCCTTACACAGTGGTGTCCTCAGATGGAGTCATGGAGTCAGGTGGCTTGCCCAGCTATTTGATGCATGTTGTAAAGGCTAACGTTAAAACTGGAAAAATGGCCTCAAGTTGTTGGGGCATACAGGGGTGGGGTAAGGGTCAGAGGAAGGAAATGACAGCATTTGTTTTAGCACCTGCAAAGAATTTTCCTCAGTGTTTCTTCATGGTTTTGAATCCTCAGATGACACTCACTTGTCACCTTGCAGCCATGCAGTTTGTACCCAGGAATCAACCCAGCTAGAAAATGAACAGTGAAAACACTTTCGATAGGATTTTCATTAAACCTCTTTTGTTGTGACCCATCTGAGGAGTGAAATTAAAAGAAAGATAAATTCTTATGGTCCTTATGATTTGATTACCTTGTCATTTTTCTTGGTCATCATTCTGTGGCCTGTCTATCCAGGGTTGGAGGAGTTCGGGCATCAGTTGCTTCAAGCCCTCTCTCAGCAAATCCCAAACTGCTTTTTTTTGGTCCATGTATTAAGTCGAAAATTTGAGTAACTAAGTGCCGCTCGTGCTGAGAGAAACAGTGAGCGGACACTTGCACGCGTGTGGGGGGTGCCCGCTGCACGCTTGAGAAAGGTGGTGCTCTCTCCGAGGTTAGAGACACTCTGCTTCCTTTCCTTTCCTTTTCTTTCTTTCTTTTTTACTTGACTGTCTTATCTAAGTAATTGTAACTTTTGGAAATCATTTCAGCGGATAATTCTGTGTATGCACATACCTCGTTTGTTGATTGTAGATGATGTGCAAAGCAAAGTCGGAAATGGTGAGGGCACTTGCGAGGAGGTGTTGCAGTTCCAGGCTAGTTGCTCCTCTGAGGACAAAACACAGGTGGTCAGCGTTCAGCAGACCCACGGCTCCAGGGAATTGAGTGAGTGAGTGGGTGCACATGCAGCCCCTGCTCAGCACCGGCAGCATTACTTGTGTGCTCTTTTTTTTTCTTTTAAGCCATTCTTCGGAAGCATTTCCCTTCTTTTTGCTCTTATTAGCTTCATTTATTGGTAGCTTGTAGTAATTGTATAGAAAAAGAAAATGGAGTGTAAAAATGCTAATCTGTATTTTTCTATTATTATAACTTTAGTGGCTCAAGGGAAAAAAAAGTCAAAAATACGACTGTCCAAAGGCCTACTTGATTCAAATCCATGCACCCTTATCAAGAGTTAGTATTTAATAATATGAACAAAAAAAACAAAGTTGAGCCACAAATAAAATAGGACTAGTTTATCAGATACCGACCGCAAATGTTATTTTTTGGGGTTTTTTTGAGATTTTTTTTGACATGGACCATTTTTAAAGTCTTTATTGAATTTGTTACAGTATTGCTTCTGTTTTGTGTTTTGGGTTTTTGGCAGCTAGGCATGTGGGATCCCAACTCCCCTACCAGGGATCGAACCTGCACCCCCTGCATTGGAAGGCAGAGTCCCAACCACTGGACTGCCAGGGAATTCCCACAAGTGTTATTTTTACTAAACTTTTTTTGCAAATTTTTATTCTTTACTCTAGAAGGCTTTGTAGAGCTCATCATCCTGTTGCTTGAATGTACTGGAGAATTAAGTATATTCCCTATCTAGCTTGAGGGAACAGACCCAGTTTTGGCTGATGGACCTCAAACTTTTGTTTCTCCCAGTCAGTGTCCTAGAACAGAGGGAGAGTGGGGTGGGATAATGAGTCCCCTTGCCTTTCCTGCCCTTCAGCTCCACACTCTGAGCCCCCATGCGCTGCCTCTGCTGGTGGTTGAGACTTGGCGCTTAGCAAGCAGGCCCGTTCCTGCCTGCACAGGAACACAGAGATGTTTAAAGGATTCTCCAAATGTGCTCCCAGTAACCTCGCAGACCCTTGGTTTTACCTACAGCATGCCCTTCCCAGTGGCAGGCCTCTTCCTGCATGTGGCTGGATGGCTTTCCTTCTGTTCAGCTCCCTGGAAGCAGCATTAATCCTGTGCTCAGGTCATCCTCCTGGAGTTCTCCTTTTCACTCCACTGATGCAGTTTATTCCTGTTCAGATGGCAGCTCCTTTTGGGTGCCAGTCTTCAGGGAGGGGACCTTGGCTCTTAGGTCCCCTTCACCGGCTTGGTGGGGACCAGCAGTGGCATTCTCTTCCAGGTATGCTGAGTTGGTGTGCTCTGAGCTCAGGATTACACTTTTACTTCATGGGAAAACCTTTTCATAATTCTGTTTGCCTACAGAATTGTATTGGCGAACTCTGGTTATTGATGAAGTCTTGTTTCTTTAAGTGGTTTATAATTCTTCTGCTCTCATTGGACTGCTGTAGATCGGGCTTTACCTAGGACCTTAGATATGCTCTGACTCATTTAGAAAGATTTCTAATATTTAGATTTTTTTTTTTTTTAGAGTATGCAGGTCTATAAGGAAATATAGGAATAGAGGGACACTCAGTCATGTAACACTAATAGCAATCTTTTTTTTGTTTCTTAACAGATGCAGCAGCTTTTTTATGAGAATTATGAACAGAACAAGAAGGGGTACATTAGAGATCTCCATAACAGTAAAATTCACCGAGCCATCACACTGCACCCTAACAAAAACCCACCCTACCAGTATAGGCTCCACAGCTACATGCTCAGCCGCAAGATTGCTGAGCTTCGACACCGCACCATCCAGCTGCACCGAGAGATTGTCCTGATGAGCAAATATAGCAACACCGAGATTCATAAAGAAGACCTCCAGCTGGGAATTCCTCCTTCCTTCATGAGGTTTCAGCCCCGCCAGCGAGAGGAGATTCTGGAGTGGGAGTTTCTGACTGGGAAATATTTGTATTCGGCTGCTGACAGCCAGCCCCCTCGAAGAGGGATGGACTCCGCGCAGAGGGAGGCCTTGGATGACATTGTCATGCAGGTCATGGAAATGATCAATGCCAACGCCAAGACCAGAGGGCGCATTATTGATTTTAAGGAGATACAGTATGGCTATCGCCGAGTGAATCCCATGTACGGGGCCGAGTACATTCTGGACCTGCTGCTTCTGTACAAAAAACACAAAGGAAAGAAAATGACAGTGCCTGTGCGGAGGCATGCGTATTTACAGCAGACCTTCAGCAAGATCCAGTTTGTGGAGCACGAGGAGCTGGATGCAAAGGAACTGGCCAAAAAAATCAATCAAGAATCCGGATCCTTGTCCTTTCTCTCGAATTCCCTGAAGAAGCTTGTTCCCTTTCAGCTCCCTGGGTCCAAGGATGAGCACAAAGAACCCAAAGAGAAAAAGATCAATATATTGATTCCTTTGTCTGGACGTTTTGACATGTTTGTGAGATTCATGGGGAACTTTGAGAAGACGTGTCTCATTCCAAATCAGAATGTCAGGCTCGTTGTTCTGCTCTTCAATTCTGACTCCAACCCCGACAAGGCCAAGCAAGTTGAACTCATGAGAGATTACCGCATTAAGTACCCGAAAGCTGACATGCAGATTTTGCCCGTGTCTGGAGAATTTTCAAGAGCTCTGGCCCTAGAAGTGGGATCTTCCCAATTTAATAATGAATCTTTGCTCTTCTTCTGTGACGTTGACCTTGTATTTACTACAGAATTTCTTCAGCGATGTCGAGCAAATACAATTCTGGGCCAACAAATATATTTTCCAATCATCTTTAGCCAGTACGATCCTAAGATTGTTTATAGTGGGAAGGTTCCCAGTGACAATCATTTTGCCTTTACTCAAAAAACTGGCTTCTGGAGAAACTATGGGTTTGGCATTACTTGTATTTATAAGGGAGATCTCGTCCAAGTAGGTGGCTTTGATGTTTCTATCCAAGGCTGGGGGCTCGAGGATGTCGACCTTTTCAACAAGGTTGTCCAGGCAGGTTTGAAGACATTTAGGAGCCAAGAAGTAGGAGTAGTCCACGTCCACCATCCTGTCTTTTGTGATCCCAACCTTGATCCCAAACAGTACAAAATGTGCTTGGGGTCCAAAGCATCAACATATGGGTCCACACAGCAGTTGGCTGAAATGTGGCTAGAAAAAAATGACCCAAATTACAGTAAAAGCAGCAATAATAATGGTTCAGTGAGGACAGCCTAATGTCCAGCTTTGCTGGAAAAGACATTTTTAATTACCTAATTTATTTTTCAAAATTTTTTTGTATGATCAGTTTTTGAAGTCCATACAAGGATATATTTTACACATGATTTTCTTACAAAGGACTCCTTGAAGATTGAGTTTTTTGAACAAAAATGCGATCATGTTTGCCTTTTGAACACATTTTCTTGCTGAACATTATGTAGCAGACCTGCTAAATTATGACTTGAAATGTACGTGATGAACAAAACTTTCTTTTTTTTAATATTTTTTTCAGACCTCTTTGCTATAGTCCTATGGCAGAAAACATGAACGTTCCTGCAAAGTATTATTGTAACAAAACACTGTAACTCTGGTAAATGTTTTGTTGTAACTGTTAACTTTGCACAGATTCTACCTTTTGTCTTTTTTTTACAGCAATTTTTTTAAGCCATTTTATGTTGCCGTTGTCAAATAAGGAAATGTGATAGTAGCTGTATCATCATCTTCAAGAGAGCTTTCCAAAGGTGATTGTTTCCCCCAATCTTGTCTCATTTTTGAAGGTTTTTCAAAGCAAGGGGAGCAGGGAAAGCACAGTAAAAGATAGATGGCTGTTCTTGTTGTAATTAGTGTGGCCTAATGGATCTGGCATTACATTTCAAGAGGGGTCTGGCATTTTCTCTTCTCCAGACCCTTCTTTTTAAAGGGTAAAATATTAATATTTAGAATGGCAAATAAGAATTATTGTCATAAATCTAATGTATGCAAACTAAAAGACAAAGACAAAAACAAACAAAAAAACCCAACCCTAATGAAAGCATTGGGGGGAAATGTATCTGATTTTGTTCACTTCATCCTGTCCGTGTTATGTTGGTGGAGATGGGTGTCTCATTCTTTAATTACTGTTTTGTTTTATCCTTTGTATCTGAAATACCTTTAATTTATTTAATATCCATTGTTTAGAACTCTGCCATTTCCCAAGTACCTGTTAGTTATTAGTATTTATGTGTATTAGGAATGTTTAGTATATTTTATTTGCAGTAAACTGATCTCCAAAGATTTCCTTTTGAAAACTCTTTTCCCCCTCCTTAATTTTTACATTCCTTACTGTTTTACTAAATATTAAGTGTTCTTTGATAATCTTGGTGCTCATGTGTTTTGGGGACAAAAGTGAAATGAATCTGTCATTAAAGCAGAAAGTTTGTTTTAAATTCACAGAACAAACGTGCCTTAAATTTTTTTTCATTTAGATTTCAAACAGTAATAGATTTGCCATTTTAATATACATCATTGGAGATCTGCTTATTTGTAAATAGCCTATTGCTCATTTGGAAAAATAAACCAGTGGACAGTATTTTTCTATTGTATTTTTCAGAACCATTTTGTCTCATTACTCCTGTTTTAGCTGAAGAATTGTATTACATTTGGAGAGTAAAAAACTTAAACACTGATTCATAAGGTTTTTCAAGTTATTTGAGGGGAATATTTGTGTGCAGTTCGGGAATGAAATGAAACTTTCAAGTGCCTCTTCCTCTATTTTTTCCTTAGAATGTACTTGTCATCTTTTGTTTCCTCTTAAAGAACTTGCTGAATCTTGTGTTTTATAGAACAAAGGTCTTCAAACCAGGTCCAAGCCCCATCTGGCTTCTTGGTACAAATGTACCTTCCAGGCCCCCTTAGTGCACCTGCCAGGCCAGTTAAAATCTGCATTTTAATAAGTGCCCACGTGATCCTGTGTGCACGAATGTGCTTAGGGTTTTAGGATGGATCTAGCTACAGGATAAGTTGCCTACAGTTGGCATATAATCCAAGAATCAAAAAAGTAAGATCTTAATGCCAAGGTAGCGAGCTTTGTGGATGCGAATTACACTCCCAGGACAGGTATTTACCATGTAATGACAGTGAAGATCCAGTATAATGACACTGTGCTCACAGTACGAATTGCTGTCATTCATCTTAATTGCCATTTGCTTTGTGGGAGTGTTTAGTTTTTCCTTGGAAAAGAACAAAGACATTTTTATTCCTCAGTAAGGAAGAACATAATATACATCTTGATGACAAAGTCACTTAAATTGTCTCTCTTTACCGTAATAAGGAACTGTAGGACAGGGTGTGAGCAATTACTTTATTGAGCTTCAACTTCCATCAGATGTCCTGGTGACACTTTGTTAACACTGGCCATTTCCTTCCCTAATCCCACTCTTGCCCATGTCTCTTCCTTTTCCCTGACATCACTGTTAATGTTGATGGAGGTGTCGACCTCCCTTCATCAAGACTCCATCTCCAGAAATGCCGTTGGACCCCTTCACTCTGGCCCTCTCCCCTGGTAGTGCCATGCCTGGATTCTGTGCCCACTGGCCTGTGGGCTCATTCTCCACCTGGCCACTCCCTCTTCCTAAAGCACCTCTCCAAATCAGCAGCTCTGGTGCCCTCCTGCTGCCCAGAGAGTGGATTCTGTAGGACACCCTTCAGGGTACCGCTACCAGCCGAACTGGGCTCTTCGTTTGTGAGGACATCAGTCTCTCTCCTGCCTGTGCTTTCCCTCTGTCTGGAGCTCTCTCACCACCTCACTCCACTGGCCACCTGGACTCATCTTCCAGGAGCCCGTTGAAACTCCCCCATGGTCCACCCTGGTGTCATTTCAGACCCTTCCAGTGTGGATGTGACACAAGTGGACAGTCTCATTGGACTGCAGGCCTGGGTCTCTTTTCTGGGTGGTGATCCAGCATGCTGGGCCCTCGTGTCTGGAACGGCCGGCAGTGCCTCACGCTACCCCAGCCCCTCCATCAGTGCTCCGTTCCCCGCCATGCGCTCCTCCCAGCAGAATGCCCTCCGTCCTGCCTGCCCACTGCTCCCACCGGGAACTGCATGGCCTGTGACCCTGTGGCCCCCACACTCCTGACCTAAGATGATTCCTTCTTCCCTTAAACTTGGAATGCTTTCTGGTTAGACCTCTTTGCTTCGTTTGTTACTTTAGACTTTCTCTTAGCTTTCATTACTTTACAGAAAAGTATTAAGAAAACGAGATGGCCCATAACCCCCAAGCCAGATAACTCCTGTTAATAATTAAAAATTAAGGATAATATGTGAAGGTGGTGAAGGGGGGTGGGAATCACAATGCACAAAGGTGTGAATGACCTCTCCTTCCTCCAACCATCCAGCCCTCAGGCCCTTCCTGCAAAGAACCACCAGGTTTGTGGGGTTCTGGTGTGGAAGGTGGGATGAATTGTATATAGGCTAGCATCAGTAGCATTTAAAAAATTCATTTACACAGATGAGGGGGTACGTGCTTGCTTGGGCACATGGATCTGTGCCAGCCTTTGTTGCCACAGGACAGACTTACGGACTTGTGTTCTGAGAGCAGGCCGGGTGGGCTTCCTAGGCATTGTGGTTGCATGTGTGGGAGCCCTGCCCAAGTGGAGGCTGGAGAGCCTTGTCTCGCAGGGCAGACAGCGCAGGCACCTCACTTCTTGAAGGTGGCATCACTTTCTGAACACTTAACTCTGGGCCAGCGTGAGAACACACACACAGACCCGAGCGTGTGGGACTTTGATGGTTGGAGACAGGCCAGGTGTCACACAATGTAGGTCATGTGATGGTCCTCTTGGTGTGAGGGCGTTGCCATCCGTTTCAGAGTCTGAGAGCAGAAGGGCTGGGTGGTGCTGGTGAGCTCTCGGCGGGGCCCTTCCCGAGCCCAGACACAGAAGGAGCTCTGACCCTCCCAGCTGGTCTTTGTCCCACTGCCCCAAACACCATCAGTTCAGCCAGTCAGATTCTTGATCTCCACAGGCGAGTCTGTCCTCGCCTCCTTGATGTGTGACCAGGCTAAGTGACAGTCACTTTTTGCCTCAATCCTTGGGCTTTGAAGGGTCACCTGGAGGTTCAGGTGTTATCTGCAGTCATCTCTGTTCACTACTCAGTGTGTCCATGGGGTAGGATATGTGCCGTGGGGTGCCAGTTGAGCCACAGTCTGCACACCACCTCCCAAGGATAGTGGTCAGGTTAAGAGAACAGTGGATTTACAGAAGCTTTTCTTGCCTTACAGAAACTTCCTGTTCTCCAGGAAGATGACACACCTTTGGGGCTGCCTACCCACTGGACGGCTTGCCGGTGGCTGAGGGGCTACGCCCTGGCCCCAGACTTCCAAGGTCTCCCCTTGTGCTTCCTTGTCATGGAAGGAAG
Organism: Balaenoptera ricei; assembly: GCF_028023285.1. Taxonomy (NCBI): domain Eukaryota; kingdom Metazoa; phylum Chordata; class Mammalia; order Artiodactyla; family Balaenopteridae; genus Balaenoptera; species Balaenoptera ricei. The sequence goes on along the minus strand of NC_082640.1, from coordinate 52,123,018 downwards.
CAGGTGCCAGCCCTCCCTGGGGGGGTTAGGCTGCATTACTGCATGTAATCTCAGCTGCAAAGGAGCTTATTGCCACAGTGACTGGGGGCCAGCGAGGGATCTGTCTGTTGAAGTGGCTGTACATGGCTGTACCTGCCTCGATGGGTCCCACTGTGCGTGCTTTCCAAGCCCTCGAAGGTTGTCCCTGTTCTGCTTGAAGGAAAAGGCAGCTCACACCAAATCTGCTTAGTCTTATTTGTTATAAATACAATGAAAATGTAAATGTTACAACGCAATGGATCAAATAACAGCAACTCATTTTGTGTGACTTTCAGTAGGAAAAAACCAAAAACTCATGTTAGTGTTGCTATGCTTCAGGGTTTTGTTTGTTTTTTCTACAGGGATGTATGTGTGGAAGAGGGGATGGGTGTAAGATGTTCACAGGAAACCACAGGACCAACCAGATTTGGGGCTGGCTTGTCATCAGTGCAGTTAAACCACTTAAGGCCCTGTTGTCAGATATTTTTTTAATGCATTCAATTTACCATTCATTATATTCCAGTTATGAGGGTCTTCTTTTTTTACTATTGTAGACAAAAACAAAATTTTTTCCTTTATGAATATTCTAACTACATTTCCTTTAAAATGGTAAGAGTTATCCATTATGCCTGGCTGATTTCTAATGAGAAAATATAATAAATTGATTAACTCTTTTAATAGTGCAAATCAGGCCATATCTGGAATCTGCTTAAACAAAGCTGATGCATCTATATTGAATTTCTCTCCATTAAGCAGTCTACCACAGTTAAGTCAGTGATGTCTCTGGGCTGCTACCTCCTCTATCCTTTTACTCATTTGCCTCAACCCATCACCCCATGTCAGGCCCCAGCCCCCCGCATGCCTAGCTCAGTACACATTCCCATTGCAGAAAAGAAAGCACTTCTAGTCAAACCTCAGAATGACCTTCAAATTTATTAATTCTGAATTAAGTTTAGGTCTTTCTTTGGGCAAACACTTCCTGTTACATAACTAAAGGAGAGATCTCATTCACGTGCTCAAAATGCAAACTAGAAATGTACTGTTTCTAAAACTGCACGTTCAAGTGATCACATTCGTGCTGTGAAGGAAACACTTCGGATTTTTAGATGAAGCATGTCTCTTCCATTGTAAATAACATTGTCATCACAATGCAAACATAGATTTATTGGGAAGTAGAGAAGGAAAAGGAATGACCTACAGTACCTTCCTCTTGCACCACCCTGTTCCCACTTTGGTAACTTCCTCTGGGGTTTTTGTAACGTCTTTATAGTTTGATGTACGCGTATATACAATTTGGCATCTTGCTCCCCCTCCCCCACTTAAAATACATTAATTCTCTAAAATTGTCTTTAAAGGCCCTCGTGTCTCTTAGAGTTGAGAATTTCCCTGCTGTTGGCCACCTTGAGTGTCCTGTTCCATCTTGGATAACAGCACAGATGAAGTCTTTTGCACAAAGCCCTCTTCATACTTTGGATCATTGGATAGATTTCCAGAAGTAGGTCATCCACTTCTAGGGGCCTTAGTGTTTGGCCGTTTCTGACCTAACGTTAAGTCATTTGGTATTTTACTCGGTCAACGTTGGCATTTTGTACCTACTAGCCATTCTAATAAAACCTTTTAAAAATAAACCTGAACAACTAAATGACCTTCAAGAAATACTATGGGAATATTGCACCCAGTGTCCTGGTTACATCATCCTGTGGAAATGGAAACCACAAACCCAACTCTGTTGCTGCAAAACTTGAGTCACTGCAAAGTGAGAAAAAAGTCAGAAAGATTTACTGATGACTCAAGGGTTGAGGAGAGGCAAGTTGCAGACAGATGGCTTGTTTGGGAACGAGGTACATTTCTCCACTCCCAGGTCACAGATATTTGTCCCAGATCAAAGCACAGGGCGAGGTACAGAAGTGGCAGCTCAAGATAAGAGGGGCGCTTCCCAGACTTTGAGAGGTGGTGGATGTCTGGGAGGGTGTGGACATGCCCAGAGACACCAGGCTCCATGCAACCAGAAGCGAGTGCATTTTCCAGAGAGAAAAGTGTACATTTGAACACAAATGGGAATTAGTTTCAGTCTTCAGAGATGAAACCACTGACCCCTTACTTATGTTGTAGGCAGGTTTTGAGGTTTCATTATATATCTTAGATAATATCATATAAAATATATATTAATTACAATTTACTGTTACTTGGCTTCTGCGCTACCTGGGAGCTAAAGCCCGTGACTAGATTTCAAAGCAGTATTTGGAGCGTGGGGCTTTGGGGCCTCTGGGAATGATCCTTTTTCAATAGGAGCAGCTGTGACGGGAAGATACAGGGCGTCTTGTGCTAGAAAAGGGCATCTAGAGACCCCTGTTGGGCCTCGATGAGCTGGAGGTCTCTGAGGGAGTCTTGGGATCAGGAGAACCATGGTTAACGGGTGCCTTCCCGACTTCTGTGCTGGAGCTGAAGGTCCAAGTCAGTCACCACGCAGTCCCTGGGTAATGAGCAGTTTGGGTTATGATTCACAGGCCTTTAAAATTAGATTTGGGCATGGGCCTTTCCTTCTTCCAAATGACGTGCCTTCCAGCAAAAGCTCACCAGGCCCAGTCTCTCTGAGGCAGATTGTCAGCAGTCCCCCATGAGCCGTGTACCCGGGAGGATGTGACGCTTGTGCTGGCCAGCTCAGAGGGATAGGAAGCCCTGTCCAGCCCCAGCCAGGGGCCCACGGTTCTGCAGGGAGTCAGGGGGCGGCCTGGCCACTGTGCCTGCCCAGGGCCTGGGGCTTGGCTGCCAGGTGTCCCCCAAGCTGGGAGGACACGTGACACCACTTCACCCCCTGGGGACCTCCCGTTAGCTCAGGCCTTGCAGTGCCATTACCTTCGCCTCCCGGCTGAGGGCTTGACACTGCCCTTTACCTCAGAGTGGCTACTGCAACAGCCTGCTGCCCCCAAGTTGCTTTGGGAGATGAGTCCATCACAGAATCACATTGTTTCACCTAAATCCCCATCCCTTCTTCACCCACAGACGTGCACAGTCAGTGGGGTTCCACTTGCCCTAATTCCTTGCTTGGCGTGTTTTCCTTTCTTCGGCTTGCATAGCAGTCAGTCCCAAGTTAGAAGGAAAATATCCACAAACAACAAGATTGGAGAGAAAATGTGACACGAGAGGATCTTCATAGGTTTGGTACTAAAATGCTGCAGATTCTTTTAAAGTGAATTGTCCATGAGGATGTAGCGTTGTCAACTCTGAAGACAGTTGCTGTGCAAATTGAATCCACTTTCAGATTGTGACACCAGAAGCACCATTCCTACTTGGGACAGGAAACCACTCTGTTGAGTTCTGAATGGTGATCAGATATCCGATCCTGCTGGTCCAGGAGTGCTGCCTGGCTCCTCCATGTCCTCCAGACACAAGCCGTGTGCCAGCTGGAATGCTTCCTGCGCGCACTCAGCAGAAAGGCCCTGTGTGAGATTTGCCGCTGGAATACAACTCCAGGAGAATTCACTACGCTGGACATCCTGAAACCGCAGGGCCGGGAGGCTGGGCACAGAATGGGGGAGAGTGACCTAGCTCAGTGATAGGTATTTCCCTATAACCCATTCGCTACACCAATCTGTGGGGAGATAAACCCAGGAGAGGTCGGGGTGAAGGACAGTGACTGAAAATACAAAGATCTGAGTTAGCTGTGAGGTGTTTGGTTTGTCACTGTGGAGGGAGAAGGGGCCTCAAGTACCAGGCAGACCTGGGTTGTGTCAGTGGTGAGCTGGCTAGTACCAGTTAGTACTGGCTAGTACCCACTCACGATGGCTTGTGCACAGCCCTTCCAAACTCCATGTTCAGTGACATCATGCTGGTGGCCTGAAATTGGCCGAGGTGGGAGGAATATTTACACCACAGGAAATGGCAAATGCTTCAAATCAGGCTTTTTTTGGGGGGTGGGGATTGGATTTACCAGCACAGCACTGGTTTGCACTAGTTTGGATCAACTCCACAGACGATGGGACAGGCCCTGTGCCAGTCCAGCTGTGTGACCTCGGATGAGTTACCTTCAGCAGAGCTCGACTTCCTCCCCTGAAGTGGGCACAGTTATGATTACCTCCCAAGACTGATGAGAGAATTCATAGGACCTGGTGTGCCTCCTGTCACTGTTTCAGTTAATGTGTCACCCCCACACCACCTCCCCACCTAGACATCTCAGTTGCTCAAGACTCCTTCTAGACTCATATCCAGTGAGTCATCAAATCTCTCAAACCCCTCCTGGATGCAGTCACCAGGATGGCCCCTCCTCCCACCCCAATGTCTCCCCACAAATCTGATGTACAGGAAATATCCTGCCCATTTCCTGCTCCTGCAGGTCAGCCTCTTCTGGGTCTTCACACTCTTCTTCCTAAAGAAGCAAACCTTATCTGGACTCTTCTGCTTGGACAGGACACCGTTCAAGCCCAGAAGTCGTGGCCTGACTGCCCTAAGGCTCTGCTTGGCCCCACCTCCACCTGCCTTTTCCAGACTCTGAGCTCTAACCCCTGCCCCCATCACCACACCTCCCCACTAAGAGACAGGAAATCTCTCTTAAAACTCCAAGCTTTGGTCCACATAGCATCCTGGCCCTGGAATGCCCACCTCCTCTCTCCCTGAGCAAACATGCAGATTCTATGGCATATTACCCCTTCACTCTGGCCTTCCTGGGCACTTAGATGGAGTTTTGTCAAGCCTCCTCACCCCAACCAGGCCCCTTTCCACTCGCCCTTGTAAGTTTCAGCTCCTCACTGGAGGTTTCTTGCCTTCATTTGCTGGGTCCCTGGCCACTACACCAGACTGGCCCTGACTAAGGCTCACTCACCTTTGTCACCCACCAGAGGCCTGGCAGGTCATGGTGTGCAGCCAATGTTAGTTTCTCTTTACTTCTATTCTAGGGTCTTGGTGGGTTATTTGCCAAGGGAAAATAACAACTAAGATAAAATATATCTATACAGACAGACTGGGACATCCAGTTTTAAGTTGAAAATAATCAAATAGTTTTCTGTGTAAGAACAAGAATCTTACTTCAGAGACATGAAATGCTTTCTCTCTAGAATCATGAAACTAACATTTATGGAATAGTTACTAAGTGCCAGGCACTTTATATGTTACTTCATTTACTTAATCCCTGTGGGATCAGTATGCTTGACCTCAGTTTACAGGGGAGGAATGGAAGCTCAGAGAGCTTAGGTGACATGGTTAAAGTCACAGAGCTAATAAATGGCAAATCCAAAATTCACACCAGATCAGCCTTTTTCCAAAATTCATGTTGGGGCGGGGTGGGGGGAAAACGGTACATCTACTTGTCAGGGAGATTTAGGTGCTCAATTTTAAAATGCTCACAGATTACCAGAAAATGGGAGCCCACTGAACGGGATGTTTTCATAACCAGAGGAGAATGGCAGAACTCATAAATACTATCATTTAAAATTTTTCTACCTTTTTAAAAGGCGGAATAATTTTTTAAGATTCCAAAACATGCAATTCAATATAGATGCAGTAAAAACTTTTTTAAAAAAACACACAGCATTGAGAAGAGTTTTAGTTCCTGTAACAGTGGAGTATCCTGTATCAGACTAACCCTCCCACAGATAGCGACAATAAACTTTAATGGACAAAGTAGCAAAAAAAAACCACCAAAAGAAAAAAATTATTTGAAACACTGGAGAGTGACCAAAATCAGGCAGATGCTGGGGGAGATTTGACCCTTGAAAAAGAGAACTGCATATTATTATAATCATGCATATTAGTTACCTAGCTCTTTCCTGGAGGCCACTCTCCAGGCCACAGAGCACTGGGGGATTAGGACTACGAAAGTTCCATTATTATTGGCTTGAGGCATCTGAGGATGGAATTTAGAGCTGAGCTGGAAATGAAAAAGGGAAATCCTAGGAAGCAGGGAGACATGGAGGGGGGGAACTTCAAAATCTGCATATCAACTCCCTTCCTACTTCAGTTACTCCTGAACTGTGGTTGCATGGGGGAGACTCATAGGAACATAGTGGAAAGAAATAACTGAAAAAGCTAGTCCAAAATTTCAGCTGCTTCCCATTGCAGGGAAGTCAGAGTTTGGAGTTTAGAATACTACTAGGTTAGAGGAGCTTCCCAAACACCTTGGGATGTCCATTGAAACTCCAAATGGGCTACATATTAGGAGAAAAGACTATGTCTCAGATTTATCTTAAAACCAATGGCAAAATCCAAACAGACTTCCTCTAATAAGTGTGAAAAACAAGACTCCATAAAATCGAGATGATCAGCCAGGAATTTAACGGTCAGAAATTTCACAAAAATCAACACCTTTCAGAGGAAGATAACAGAATCCATAGTTTGTAAAACAGATATCCAGAATTTCCTCCTCAGCCAAGCCTTTCTTAGTGCTTTGAGCAGAGTTTTACTCCTGGCTCCCCATTCTGATCCTGGACCCTCTTTGCACTATGCCCTGTTAAATTCTAGCACTTACATGGGGGCTTCTTGTCAAGATCTGTGATTGGCTGCCACACCAGACTAGTAATTTTTGATTAGTAGACATGTGAAGATACAGGGAAATTGACCTATAGTCAAGAGAAAATTCAGGCAATAGAAACAGATCTTGAGATGAGTCAGGAGTTCAAATTTTCAGGCAAGGTATTTGAAATAGCTATTATAAAATAGCCAAGAAGTGACTATCTGGGGAATCTTTAAGAGAAATAGAAAATAATAAAGAGGACTTCATTTGTATTCTGAAAAATACAATATCTGAAATGAAAAATTCACTGGATGGACTTAATGGCATATTGAAAAGTTCAAAAAAGTCTTTTTTTTTTTTGCTTAAAGATGAAAGAAATTAGCAAAACCCTGCAAAGATTGATCAAGGGGAACAAAAGACAAAACACAAATTACGAATATCAGAATTAAAAAAGAGGATATCACTACAGATCTTGAAGCTATTAAAAGAGTAATAAGATAACTTTATGCCAATGACTTCAATAACAAAGATGAAATGGGCACATTTAAAAACACGACTTAACAAAATTGATGCAAGGTGAAACAGATAATCTGAATAGCCCTACATATAATAAAAAATTAAATTTGTAAAGAAAAACCTGGCCAGAGAAAAAAACTCCAGACCCAGATGGCTTCACTGGTTAATTATATCAATATTTAATGAAGAAATGATATCAATTTCATAGAAACTCTGTTATGAAATGGAGGAGGAGGGAACACATCTCAATTTCATTTTTAAGGCCAGCATAACCCCAGTACAAAACCTGACAAAGATATCACAGGAAAAGACCAATATCTCTTATCAACACAAAGATCCTTTACAAAATATTTATTAGCAAACTGAGTCAAGCAACGTGTGGTGGTTGTGTAGGGAATGTAGGGCTGTTATAGCGTTCAAAGATCAGTCACTAGAATTGATCACATTATAGAATAAAGTAGAAAACCATATAATCATCTTATATATGCCGAAAAAGTACTTGATAAAATTCAACACTTAGGGCTTCCCTGGTGGCGCAGTGGTTGAGAATCTGCCTGCTAATGCAGGGGACACGGGTTCGAGCCCTGGTCTGGGAAGATCCCACATGCCACGGAGCAGCTGGGCCCGTGAGCCACAACTACTGAGCCTGCGTGTCTGGAGCCTGTGCCCCGCAACGGGAGGGGCCGCGATAGTGAAAGGCCCGCGCACCGCGATGAAGAGCGGTCCCCGCACCGCGATGAAGAGTGGCCCCCACTTGCCGCAACTAGAGAAAGCCCTCACACGAACCGAAGACCCAGCACAGCCAAAAATAAATAAATAAATAAAAATAAAAGTAGCTATAAAAAAAAAAAAAAATTCAACACTTATCCATGATATCAATTCAGCAAACTAGGAATAGAGGGAACTTCTTCAGTCTGATAAAGGCCATTTACAGAATAACCTGAGTGCTGGCATTATGCTTAATGATGAAGTATTGAGCACTTTACCCCACCCTTGGAAACAAGGATTCACTGTTTCATTCAGCATTGGTATGCAGAGGGGAGTGTCTGCTGAGGTGTCCTGGATGTAGGACTCTGTCCATGGGCCCCACAGGTTACGTTCATCTCCTCCTACTCCATCGCAAAACCTCTCTACAGGGGCACCCTTTCTCAGTTTCAGTAGTGTCCCTTGACATTCAGGAAACATTTGTCACCTTCTGGGTCTCTTCTGCTTTGCTGCTCCAACACTGCCAGGCACAAGGGTAGATCTGGAGTTTTGTTAATATCCCCAGTCCTACTCAGGTTGAGAGCACCTGTTCCTTCTGCTTTTAGATTTCCAATAACCCGAGGCATCAAGAGAAATGGCCCAGAGACAGAAAACCTGCCCCAAGTCCTCTCTGCCCCTTGCTTCTCCTCCTCTTCATCCAAGGGATCTTTATCTCATCTTATGTAAGATACTAGCTCTGACTTATCTGTATCTTTTTGAAATTCAAAAGTCAAGAACTTGCCTATTTACTATCTGTGTTCTGCTACAACAATCATCCCTGAGGAAATGGAAATAAGAAATAGGCCAGCTGGGTGAATGAGGGGACAACATGGAAGTTGTGGGGTGGAAGAAACATTTGTTTTCAAAAGGTGATTCTGCCACACAGTTCTGTAATAAGGGTCTCTTAAATAAAGACTGGAGCAGGCAGAGAAACAGACCCATGGGACAGACTAGAGAGTTCAAAAACAGGTCTGTGCATACGTGGATACCAAATGTTACAGATCTGTGGGAGAGGATTGACTTTTCAATAATGGTGCTGGGACAAGTGGGGAGAATTAGGTCACTACCTTATACCAATAAATAAATAAATAAACAGGCGGATTAAAGACCTGAATGTTAAAGACAAGACAATACAACTTTCAGAAAGGAACATAATAGAATACCTTCTTGATCTTGGGGTTAGGAAAGGTTTTTTTTTTTCTTTTCTTTTTTTAAAAATAGAATTATATTACCTTTCTTTTTTATTTATTATTATTTTTTTAACTTTAATTTTAATTTTTGGCTGCGTTGGGTCTTCGTTGCTGCGCGTGGGCTTTCTCTAGTTGTGGCAAGTGGGGGCTACACTTCATTGTGGTGTGCTGGCTTCTCATTGCGGTGGCTTCTCTTTGTTGCAGAGAGTGGGCTCTAGGTGCCCAGGCTTCAGTAGTTGCAGCATGTGGGCTTCAGTAGTTGTGGTGTGTGGGCTCTAGAGCACAGGCTCAGTAATTGTGGCACACGGGCTTAGTTGTTCTGCGGCATGTGGGATCTTCCCAGACCAGGGACCGAACCCGTGTCCCCTGCATTGGTAGGCGGATTCTTAACCATTGCATCACCAAGGAAGTCCAGGAAGGGTTTCTTAAATTAAACCCCAAAAGTGTACTAACTATAAAGGCAAAGAGTAATAAATTCATGCACATCAAAATGTATAAAGGGAACAAAAAGACAAGCAATAGATCAGGAGGAAATATTTGCAGCACATACATCTGACAAAGGACTTATATTTAGAATATATAAAGCATTCCTATAAGCCAATAAGAACAAGAGAGATGGCCCATAGGAAAAGACTTTCTGTCTTGGCAAAAGGCAAAAGATCTCAACAAGAATTCCACAATGATGGAACTCAAAATGGCCAATCGACATGAAAGGATACTCAATTTTATTAGTCATCAGGAGCATGAAAATTAAAACCACAATGAAATATGCTCACATACCACTTGACTAGTAAAAATGTTAAAGTCTGATGGTCCCTAGTGTTGCTGAGGTTGTAGAGAAATGAGAACTCATCCACTGTTGATGGAAATGTGTACTGGTGTAGACACGTTGGAAACAAGTTCGTCATTACCTAATCAGGTTGATGCCACATATAGTTTGTCTTAGGAGCAATTCCACTCATGAGTGTTTACCCAGCAGAAATGCATGGCATGAACACTAGGATTCATATAAAAGTATGTTCCTAATAGCATTGTTCATGATAAAACATTGGAAACAACCCAAAGGTCCACAAACAACATAAGTGGATGAATAAATAAAGGTAAGCATATATTTATACAAGAAATACTATATAGCAATGAAAAATAACAAATTATTGTTACATGCAACAATAGATGAATCTACAGACAAAAAAAGAAGCCAGCAGAAGACATTGTAAGTTTCCATTAAAAAACAGCCAAACTAAACAATGTTGTCTAGAGATGAATCCAAAAACAGTAAAACTACTACTAAGAAAGCAGGGAAAAAATTATCATAAAGTCAGGATAGTGGTAGGGGAAGGGTTTCTGGGGTACAGTAAATGTTCTGTTTCCTTACCTGAGTGTTCATGTTATAATTACTATTTAAACTGTATATGTTAATGGCCTCTTTTATATTTAGTAGTTATCTCACAAGAGAAGTGAGTTAAAACAAAAAATGGCCCTATATTTCCATTAAAACTCATCTTCCTGATGACAACTGTGCAACATGGGAAATTGTCCACATATTAATAAGAATAAAAAGCAAGTTACATCACTGAGGAAGGAGGAATACAGTGATAAAATCTGGTGTTTAAAATTATTATTCCCTTTGACTCTGAGAAGGCATGTTCACTTTCAGATGACTTAGGAGATAGAAGAATGTGAAAAGAGGAAGGCCCCATGATATTCACTAGGTCCTTCGATCTGATAAAAATCTGAGATTATTATCTTTGTGACTTTAGTTAATTTCTTCTCTATGCCAGATATGGTCCTGAAAATCTTAAGAGGCCCCCTCTCTAGTAGTGTGAAATTAGAGATAAGAAGTCATCCTCCACCCTCCCCATTTTGTGGTATTTAAGAGTTTTATTGGACTCAGTTTTTAAAATTGTTTTTATTGTTTTGTTCATTGCATGGAGAATAAATAATTATAGTTCACTTAATCAGCTTCCTGGAGGAGATGGCCCTCACTGGCTGTTTAGAGACCGGGTTTTTTTGTTTTTGTTTTTTTAAATTAAAATGTAAGATATTATGTGAAATGTATGATATTTAACTTTATCCATGTTTCATTTTTGGCCCCATCTAATGAGTTAATGTCTTCTGTATTAAAAACATTTTTATGCAATAGCTAAAATTAAAAAAAAAAAAAAAGAAAAAGCAAGTTACAAAACTGTATGCACATTATATGCCCAGGTTAGAGGGGAACGGACATATTCACAGTGAAAAGATTGAATGGAAAAACTTCAAAAATGTTAAAAGTGATTCTTTTCTCTTGTATACTCTTAAGTAATTCCAAAGTTTTAACGAATAGATGTTAATTTTCTAGTTTTCATTAGGACATCAATAAATGTTATAAAATTCTCTGCAGAAAAGTCTGGAATAAGAAGACTTATCAAATAATTTCTATCTATCAGGATCCATTGTGGGAAATGGGAGCCTCTCAAGGCATTTCCAGGAAAGGCATTTAATAGAGGGGAATAGGTGCCTGCTGTGCTGTTGGAAGGCTAGGGGAGCCAGAGGCTGATTTGTGGGAGGGTACACCATGTGGCTTTGATTCAGAGGTCATTGCTGCCCCAGCTGCCACTGCCATACACACCTCTCACACCTGTGAAACATCTTGAGATGCTGTGATATGTTGACGTGGGCCACAGACAGCCACAGCCCCACACCAGCAGGAGGAGCAGGCACAGGCTGGCTTCTCCCTCAATCCCACTTTCCAAATTACATATGAATGTCTCTCACTGGTGAAACTAATTCATGTGCAGAACCCAGGTGTACAAAATCGGGTGAATGGAGTTAAGAACATTGTGGCCCCAGCACGCCACCCATGGGGGTTACTCTGGAGGGGGATTGGAAGGGAGGTGCCTGTGAGAGTCAGCTTTCCCTTTGTACTTTACACCTTTCTGTATTTAATGCTAGGGCTGCTGTAGCAAAATACTATAGGCTGGGTGGTTTAAACAACAGAAATATATTGTTTCACAACTCTGGAGGCAAGATCAAGGCATCAGAAGGGTCAGTTCCTTCTGAGGGCTAGGCGGGAAAGATCTGTTCCGGGCCTCTCTCCTTGGTTTGTAGGTAGCTTTCTCCCTGTGTCTTCATGTGGTCTTCCCTCTGTGTATGTATCTCTGTGTCCAAATTTCCCCTTTTATAAGGACATTGGTCATACTGGATTAGCGGCCATGGTCATACTGGATTAGCGGCCACCCTACTCCAGTATGAGCTTATCCTAACTTAAACCTGCAGTGACCCATTTCCAAATATGGTCACTTTCTGAGGTACTGGGGGTTAGGACTCCCATCAAATGAATTTTAGGGGAGGGAATATCATTCAACCCATACATTATTGTTTAAGTTTTCACACACAAAAAATATGTATAATTGGTGGTGGTGGGGGCGGTATGGGGTGGAAGGAAATCTGAGATTCTCTGCAAGATAAATCATAACAACTCTGACAATGTGCTGTGCTGGGAAAGGCCTTCTGGAGGCTGTGACCCAGGGGAGCACGTCTGAGGCTAAAAATCAGCACCAAGTGCAGGGACAGTGACCTTCTGAAAATATTCTTCCAAGTGATCACTTTGTTAGCAGCAGGATCTAAGAACTAACATAAAAAACCCATTTGCCCCTTGCACTACCAAGGGGTCTTCTTTTGTGGGACAGAGGAAGACCCTCACCTTGTCCCCCTCCTGCTTGACCTTTCTCTGGTGAAATCCCATGGCCACTTGGCTGGACCGCCCTTGGAGGGGAAGGAAGGAACCAATGCTTGGGGCTCGGGGTTCCCACACCTCTCTGTTATTCTGGGTAGAGCTGGGTTTGGGCCTTGAAAAGCCCTGGGAGAGCAGAAAGAGGCACTGTGAGCAGTGCATTGCTGATCTTGCCTGGCAAAGACCTCATCTCAGCCATCCTCCTCCAGCTGCTGCAGTGTCTCCAAACAAGAAGGGCCTCTCTGCTCCAGTGGCAGCGGAAATGGCCAGTGCGAGGTTGGCCTCAGGACTATCTCCACGCCAGGATTGTCCCCTTGAACGATAAGCGGTCGTCTGTGGCCAAAGCGTCAAGTCGAAGCTGAGCCTCTGGGCTCCCAGCAAGGGTTTCGCATTTCTCTCCTGGCAGGTGTTGGCCAGGACAGCACAGATGCCTTTGTCCCTGCGTCGCTCCGGAGCTTGGATTCTGTCCCTGGCGAGGCCCCAGAGATGCTGGCTGGTTTCTTCCAGTGGAAGAAGCTGCTCTTTCTGTGTCTGCCGACGGTCCCATTGCAAGCCACCTCGGTCAGGCGGCTCTGGGAGAGGGAGCTGCAGGGAGTGGAAGTTACCCTTCCTTTGAGAGGGGCTACTGGCCAGGCTGGAAATGGCCATGTGGTCAGTGTTTTCTGTTCAGTATGTTCAGTACTTTGGAGATCATTCACCCTGTTCTGGAGATTATTCATCTTGTCTCCTCACGGCTTTGCTCCTCTCCCTCCCTTCCTACTTCCCCCCTTATCCATAAGTGCAGGATGGCTCTGGAACTTCTTTCTGCACACTGGGACCTAACCTTCCACTTGCATTCTGCACAACCCTGCTCTGAAATATTTCATGGCTCCTTATCACCTAGATTGGTGCTCCTCAAACTGTGGTGTGCCTCAGATGTGCCTGTAGCTCACAAAAGATCAGTGCTTCCTGGGTCCCATCACAGCTCCAGCAATCAGATCATCTGTGGTGGTGCCCAAAGACCAGAGTCTTTAACTCACTACACAAGATTTGTTTTACTAGTATAATTTTAAAAATATATTGTAGTAAAATACATATAACATAAAATTTACCATTTTAACCATTTTTAAGTATACAGTTCAGTGGCACTAAGTACTATTATGGACTGAATTTTTGTGTCCTCCCACCCAAGTCCATATGTTGAAGCCCCAATCTCTATTTTGATGATATATAGAGGTGGGTCTTTGAGAGGTGATCAGGTTTAGATAAGGTCATAAGGGTGGGGATCTCATGATGGAATTTGTGCCCTTATAAGAAGAGGAAGAGAGATCCCTCTCTCCATGAGCACCCTCTGAGTAAAGGATATATGAGTGTGCAGCAAGGAAGAGGGCTCTCATTAGAACGTGACCAGGCTGACACCATGATCTTGGGCTTCCAGCCTCCAGAACTGTGAGAAAATAAATGTCTGTTGTTTAAGCCACCAAGCCTGTGGTATTCTGTTATAGTAGCCTGAGCCAACTGACAGGTACACTCACATTGTTTTGCAGCCATCACCACCATCCATCCACAGAGCTCTTTGTCTTCCCAAACTCAAACTCTGCATCCATTAAACACTAACTCCCCATTCCCCCTTCCCCAGCCCCTGGAAACCCCCATTCTACTTTCTGTCTCTCTGAACTTGACTATTCTAGGTATGTCATGTAAGGGCAATCATATACTATTTGTCCTGTTGTGTCTGGCTTATTTCACTCAACATAATGTCCTCAAGATTCATCCGTGTTGTAGCATGTGTCAGAATCTCTTTCCTTTTTAATGGAATAATATTCCATTGTACATATATAGGCCACATTTTGTTTATCCATTCATCTGTCAGTGGACACTTGGGTTGTTTCTACATTTTGGCTATTGTGAATCATGCTACTATGAACTTACAGAGATCTCTTTGAGACCTTGTCTGCAATTCTTTTGGGTATAACCCAGAAATGGAATGGCTGGATCATTTGGTAATTCTATTTTTAATTTTTTCAGGAGCTGCCATATTGTTTTCCACAGTGACTGTGCCATTTTACATTCCTACCAACAGTGCACAAGGGTTCCAGTTTCTCCATATCCTCACCAACATTGTTATTTTCTGTGTTTTTTTTCCAGTAGTAGCCATCCTAATGGGTGTGAGGTGACTGTGGTTTTGATTTGTATTTCTCTAATGAGTGATGCTGAACAACTTTTCATGTGCTTATTGGCCATTCATATAACTTCTTCGAATGTCTGTTCAAGTCCTTTGCTCATTTTTAAATTGGGTTGTTTTTTTGTTGAGTTGTATCCACAGGTAGTTTCGATAGACGGCAAAATGGATTGAGAAGATGAGCCCTTCATGGGGTGTCAAGGGCCCTCTGTGAGGGGGTCCTGACCCACCTTCCATCTCATTTTCTGCTTCTCCCACAATGATTTTTTCCTAGCTCTATGTTCCCATGTTCTGGCCTTTATTTATACCCTTCCAACAACGTACACAGCTGTAGCAGAAAGGCTTTTTCTTATCTACACAAGGACCACCCTCCTCCATCTTCTATCAAAATAGTTCTGGTGGACTATGTCCCCACCCTGTCTTGGACACATTGATTGCGCATGACCCAGGCCTGCCCAATCCTAGTGCTCCCATCACCATGGTATCAGGGATTGGCTCAGGGGTGGACATGCGATCCAAGCCAATCTATGTGGCTATTAGAGAATGTCTCTTTCTGGTTGGCTTGCCAAGCTGGGATGATATAAGCCTGGGCTACTGGCTTCTTCCTTGACAGCATAGCCCATCTGCAGGGAGAAAGAAAAGGTCAACACACAAATGTAAAATGAGTCAAGACAAGGAAAGTGAAGAGAGAATGATATTATTGTTTGAGTCCCTGGATCCATCCATATCTAAAAGTAGATCTCCCCCTGGATATTTCAGGTACATAAGCCAATAGATTCCCTTTTGCCTAAGCTGGCCTGAATTCAGTTTCTGTCACTGGTAACGGAAGAAGTTCTGACTAATGTAACCCCCACCTCCCCACTTCCCAGTTCTTTTATCTGTCCCTCCATGCATCCATCTACCCACTCTTCTGCCTTTTATGCCTGGCCGGAAGGGCTGTTCCCTCTAGGGATCTCCGGTAGTCAGTGAGTGGGGAGACAGCTTTCCAAGTGTTCTGCTTTCCAACCCTCTGCCTGCCCTGTCCCTTAAGACCTTCTCATTATACAATCACTGTCTGTAACTTGTGTAACAGGGTGAGTCTTTATGAGAAAAATAATCCTGTGGTGGCTGGTGTGGGCTTGCGAGGGAAACATCCAGCATCCCCACCTCCCCCACCCACACCTTGGGGCAGCCTTGGGCAGAAGTTCAGCCCCAGCCTAGGAACAGAGGAACACAGGGTCTGCAGGGACATAGGGAGGGAGGGTGTGAAAGGTGAGTAATTGCTGAAAACATGACCATGTGTCTCCTTGTTGTGGGTTTTGAGTGTGTGGCTTTTTCTTTTGGCAGCTGTGTTCTCCCTGGAGGGTTTCCCACCCACCAGACCAGGAAGGGGAAACTGCCCCCAGGTGTTGGAAATGGCTGGGCCATCCCCACAGGGAGCCTCTGGTCTTATGGTTCAGTCCTGGGGCCCAGAGCTGGACCTTGGAGGGACTGGGGTAGAGGCTGGTGCCTGGTGCTGGGCTTGCACCTCTGGAATGTGTTCTGGGGCGACTTGCTCAAAGACAACTTTTTGTTTGTTTGTTTAGAAATTTTTATTTGAAAAATAAAGAAATGTTTCTTGAACCCAGGTATTGTGGAGCAAGTTCTGTGCTATACATTATCATGTCCATGGATCACGTGTGCCTTGCACTAATTTTGCTAGTGCTGTTTGGAAGGATTGTTTTATGCTCACACCAAGTTCATTTCCCCAGTTGTACTCTTAGAGTCCTGCTTCTGCTGTGTGAGTTGCTCACAGCTGGTGAGAAATACTCAAAAGTGGTGAAGCCGGACTTCCCTGGTGGCGCAGTGGTTAAGAATCCACCTGCCAGGGCAGGGGACACGGGTTTGAGCCCTGGTCTGGGAAGATCCTACATGCCGCCGAGCAACTAAGCCCGGCACCACAACTACTGAGCCTGAGCTCTAGAGCCCACGAGCCACAACTACTGAGCCCGCTGCTGCAACTACTGAAGCCCATGAGCCTAGAGCCTGTGCTCCACAATAAGAGAAGCCACTGCAGTGAGAAGCCCACGCACCGCAACAAAGAGTAGCCCCCACTCGCTGCTACTAGAGAAAGCCTGTGCGCAGCAATGAAAACCCAATGCAGCCATAAATAAATAAATAAATTTATATTAAAAAAAGTGTAGTTATTAAGTATGTTTTCGGTTAGAAGCTTTAAATTGTGAGTGGTTTTACTTCATGACTGCCCACATTAACCGTCTTTTTCAATTAACCCACTCACAGCCAGTAGGAGGGTTTCGGCCGTAGATCTGTGCAAATTGAAGAGAGGTCATATGTCCACCACTGTCTTTCTTAGGAAGATTCCTGAGACATTCTGTGGTTCAGCTCCTGTCCCCTTGTTAGGGGCAGGGTCTTTTCCTTAGCCCCAGGCCCCTAAGGGTCCAGGACTGTTGGGCAGCAGGCCCAGGTCACAGGAGAGTGCCCTGTCCACCTCCACCCTCTCCCCCAATGATTCTAGCTGACCTTCGCCTCTCCCTTCTCCTGGTCTCAGAGTCCCTGCTTTCCTGGCCCCACAGGCCCATAATCTGAATCTGCTCTTGCACCTTCTTTGAGACTTTGTTGTGAACTGAGAGGGGAAAATGGCCTTCCAGGTCCCAGTAAGTATTAGAGGGGAGGAGAGTTCACAGAACACTCAGACGAGACCTCTGCATTTGGGCAAATGGATAAACAAATGTGGTCTATCCATACAATGTAATATTATTCAGCCTTAAAAAGGAAGGATATTCTGACACATGGTACAACAGGGATGAACATTGAGGACATTATGCTGAGTGAAATAAGCCAGTCACAAAAAGGACAAATCTTGTATGATCCCACTTACATGAGTGGAGTCAAATTCATAGAGACAGAAATTAGAATGGTGGTTGCCAGGGGCTGGGGGAGGGGAGAAAGGGGAGTTATTGTTTAATAGGTATAGAGTTTCACTTTAGGAAGATGGAAAAGTTCTGGAGATGAAAGGTGGTAATGGTTGTACAATAATGTGAATGTACTTATTCCACTGAACTGTGCACTTGAAAATGGTGATAAATTTTGTGTATGTATAGTTTCATACACACACACACACACACACACACACACACACACACTTTGAGCTCGGCCCTGCTCCTCAGTGCTTCATCTCACCAGGAAGCCCCCAGATTATTTCTGGTGAGTGGGACTATGGACATCTTAATGTTCTTCCTTGAGCCTTAATATGTTTTCCCAATTCCCTACAAAGAACACTTATTACTTTCATGATTGGAGGGGGAGAGAAGGGCACTTTAAGAATTTAAAAGAAGATAAAAAATGAGGGAATATGGAGTTAATTGCCCAGAGTCCTCCTCCTCCCACCGAGGGCCTGGGTGGTTGGAGGTGAGGAGCAGTTGTGCTCCCAGGAACAGGGAAGGCCCTCACTGACCTTCCAGTCCTGACCCCGAGAGGTTTGCCAACGCTTCCTGCAGAGCTAAGTAAGCTCAGGTACCTGCTGGAGGTGCCACCAGGAGGGTGGGGCCTCTTCATCCAGAAAAGAGAGAGGGAACAGCCTTGGTGATGGGACAGTCAGTGTTCAGCCCTGACAATGGCCTCAATTTAACAATTGGTAAAGAGATAATTAATGGATGTTACACATTTTAGAGCACCAACTCTGGTTTAGTCACTGAGGAAGGCTTTATATACATTATTTTTTTAATCTTCATAGTAATCCTGTAGGTTAAGGATCTCTATTTTAAATATGTTTCCCTGTAAAATATATCCTACAAATAAAGAAGCATGTAATGTATATTTGTACACTTATTTTGCTTTTTAATAAGAAATTAATTGCCTTAGTTAGGGTGACTACTGTAACAAATAAACCCTCAAATGCCTAATGACTAAAACCCATGGAAGTTTCTTTCTACTCACCAGAGCAGGGCAAAAGAGGCAGGGAGAGGAGGGTGGGCAGCTGTTCTCCACATGGTCACTCAGGGATCCAGGCTGCCAGGGGCTGCTCTAGCTTCAGCTCAGGGTTTCTGAGGTTGCCCTTGACATTGACACCCAGCTAGCTGGAAGGAAAATGATCTCACATGGCAGTTTTACAGGCCAGACCTGAAAGTCATGACTTAACTTCCACTTAAATTCCACTTCCTAGAACTCACTCTCACGGCCAAACCTAATGGTGGGAGAGACTGAGAAATGTAGTCTAGCTTTGTTCTCAGGAAAAAGAAGAAATGAATTTGGATTAGGGTGACACAGGTAACTTCTTGGTCAAACCAGGGCCTTACCAATGGGGAAAGCTGTGATTAAATTATGCCAGAACAGCAGGCACAAACTAGGATGGGAACAGATGGTCACCTGGTTTTTGTGAGCAAGAGCAGGCGAAGACAAACAAACAAAAATGTTTTCTTATTTTTTTTTCATTTTCTACACAAAAGGAAGGCATGCCCACAGCTTGTTCTATACCTTGGCTTTATTTCTCCCACTTAGCAATATATCACAGTGATCTGGTTATACAGACAGCCTGCTTTAGGTGTTTTTTTGCACAGTGACACTTGGTGAACCTTAATCTATTGAACCAGTCCCTACTGATGGACACGAGTTGTTTCAATCTTTTGCTGTTACAAACAGCAGTGCAATGAATCATATTGTACAAATGTCATTTTAGGTACATCTTAAGTAGATAGCAGTAGTAAAATGAAGTCTTAGGCTCTTAGTGTAACCGAGCAGGACCCTATGGGGCCTTCCCAGAACAGAACCCCCCCAACAGTGTCCTCCACCTGCCTTTTGTCTGTAGAAAAACTTTAGTCAAAGAATAAATTTAATCAGAGTAGTGAGAAAATACAAAAGAAATGAAAACAGTCAAGCAAGACAAAATAATATTTGATAGTTTAGCCATTAAACAAAGTCAAGGAACTTTAGTTCCTCCTCAAGGGCTATAGAGAATATTCTGAGCCAGGTCCTTTGAGCTGTTTTGCGGATACTGAAACCCCTACCTGGTGGAAGAAGTTAACTGTATGCTGCCCACAAGCACGTAGACCCCAGACTGGTTGGAACCAGAAGGTTGATGATGTTGACTCCCAATTACCTCATCACTAACCAATCAGGAGAATGTCCACGAGCTGATCACACACCCCACAATCCCCTTCCCTCAGCCTGTCTTTAGAAACCTTTCCCTGAAAGCCTTTGGAGGGTTCAGGTCTTTTGAGCACTAGCTGCCTGGACTCCTTGCTTGGCGCCTGCAATAAACACTGCTTTTCCTTTGCTACAACCAGGTGTCAGTAGATTATCTTTACCACACACAGGTGAGCAGACCTGAGCTTGGTTCGGTAACGTTAGCACCTTTGTATGTGTGCATCTCAAATTAACGTATTTGATAGTTTTCCTTATTTTTGTACTTTCTAGAAATAAGATCAAAGATATTCTTTTTAAATTCTGTGACTCTCCCAAGTTTTGCTCAAAACATGATTTTGAGATTTATGTGGTTAATAAATGAATAGACCATATTTAAATAGTAAGTAGTCTACTTTTGAGGGTTATTTGCACTGTTGCCAGGGTTCTGTGTTTTGGAGGATGGGGTGTGACTATTGCCTGGCCCCTAGACTGCCTGTGCACGAGTTTCCTTGCTGACTTACACCTAACAAACAGTGGCTTTGCTCTGTTATAGGGCAGGTACATATCCCCTCATTAGGTGCTGCCAGGTCCCTCATTAGATGCTCCCAGAGCGGTTGTGCCGAATCACACTCCCATAAGCAAATGGTTCCCATGGCTACACATTTTTACCTTGGCTTTCTTGTGCATTTGAGGTTAAGTAACATTTCCTTTCTTTGTAATTTGAGATTCCTTGTTTACAAATGCCTCTGTGTGTCTTTTGCTCATTTTTCCATTGGACTGCTTATCTTTTCCATGTCAGATTGGAGGAGTTCTTTCATACTTTGAATACTAACTCTTTGTTGGTTATAAATGTTGCAAATACTGTCTGTGTGTGACTTGTCTTTACTTTCCTCATTATGTCTTTTGATAATGATTCATAATGAAACATAATGGTCTAATGAATCAATTTTTCCCATATGGTTGGTACTTTTTTGTTTCTTGCTTGGAAGGCTTCTTAGGCTGAGGTCTCCATCCCTGCTCTACACAGGAGCAGACAGTGCTTCAGATGCTTTGGTAACCTGGTGCCCAGGTTCCAGCCCAGTCGGCTCCTCTTAAGGATTTGCCCACACAAGTTTGGTCTCCCAAGGCCAGAGTGAGCCCAAAGACACCTGGGCTCTGATGCTGCCCAGGATCCCTCAGGTCCAGCCTGCTAACCACCCTCACACACTGTCATCTGCTCCACCTTCAGGCCTGGAATTTTATTATTCCACCTAACGCGCTTCCCCATAGCAGGACTGGCTGGAATGCTTGCGTATGACTTGTCCTCAGGACATTAGGGCTCCAGGACGCATGTACGAAGGGACTGCCACCTGGCGCCTTCCAGGGCAGATCTCTCTGGAGCTGGAGTGTCAAGGCAGGGACTTCAGGGAAAATGTGGATTCATCAGGGAGGGTGTTTAGTGTGACTCTTCTTTTGATGACAATGACAATGGTGATAATGATGCTATTTTGTTGCTATTTGGATTCCACAGGGCCTGAGAAGAAGAATAAAGATTTGGATTCAACAAGGAAAGCTGGAAAGCAGTCTGAGGGCACTTCTTCCTCTCTCCTGGGGGCTCTCATCCTCGTGTCTTGAAGAGTAAACCCCATGGCCTCAGTTAAAGGAAGGAAGAGAGAGTGAAAGAAAAGAAGAAAGGAAGGAAGGAAGGAGGAAGGGAGGGTCATCCACAATCTCAATGCCCCCCACACACCTCCTTCTGGTCACATGCAGGCACATGTCAGTTGGTGCACTTACTATTTCTTTGTCACTTATATGTTTGTCCTTGTGAAACAGACATAATTTTAAACAGCCGTACAGGACACCATTGAGTTGATAGACGTGCACGAACATAGCCATCCTTCTGATGTTGGACAGACATGAGGCCATTTCCAGAGTCAGCTTAGATGTTTTAGACAAACCTGTAGTGGGAAGCTTTAACCATTATTTCTTTTTTCTTCCTTTCAATTATTTCCTTAAGCTACATTCTCAGAAATGAGATTTCTGGGTAAAAGGGGATGGATATTTTTATTGCTTTTTTTTTTTTTTTTTTTTTTTTTTAATAGCTACTTTATTTATTTATTTATTTTTGGCTGTGTTCGGTCTTCGGTTCGTGCGAGGGCTTTCTCCATTTGCGGCAAGCGGGGGCCACTCTTCATCGCGGTGCGGGGACCGCTCTTCATCGCGGTGCGCGGGCCTCTCACTATCGCGGCCCCTCCCGCTGCGGGGCACAGGCTCCAGACGCGCAGGCTCAGTAGTTGTGGCTCACGGGCCCAGCTACTCCGCGGCATGCGGGATCTTCCCAGACCAGGGCTCGAACCCGTGTCCCCTGCATTAGCAGGCAGATTCTCAACCACTGCGCCACCAGGGAAGCCCTTTTATTGCTTTTTAAAGATAGTGGTAGATATCTTTTCAAAGATGTTGTGCTAATTTGTAAAACCCAAAATAAATTTCTTGCAATTTTTCAAAGGTAAAATGGGGCAGGAAAAGCTCACCAGAATGTTCCTCCAGTACCTTGGAGGACTCTGGCTTTAGTGTTTCTGTAAGGTTCTAATCAGCAGCTCTATTTTTGTGAGATCAGGTTGCAGCACTCAGGGAGCTTTATGGCTATCTGGACTGATAAAGGTATTTGGGGACTGTTTGCAGCCAGTTTAAGTACCTGCTGTGTAGGGTTCCAGCCTGGGGAACCTGGTGAGGGGTGACAGGCTCTGTTTGTAGAGACTCCATTCTCACCCTTTCAAAGCTCACACTTTAGGTGGGGAGTGACACATCTGAGGGGATTACCAAACAGGGTCAGGCAGACTTGCTTACCCAGTGCTCTTGCATTGCCCTCTCAAGAAGGTAAAGGCCTGGGTGATTTTGGCCAGGCCCAGAGTACCCTGAGAGGATCTGGGCCCTCAGGCCAGCAGCCCAGGTAGGGTGGCTGGGCCCTGAGGGTTAGAGCTGTGCTGGGCTCAGTTCAGGCAGAGTAGGGCCCCCTGGGTACCAGTAGAAGGGTCCAGGCAGCATTAATGCCCAGAGAACAGATAAGTGGTACAGGGATGCCCCTGCCTTCCAGCCAAAGCTTTCCCCTCTGGACGCTGGGCCTTCCCAGGGACAGACAAGGACCCATGGCTCAGAAATGATGGGCAAGTGTCCCCATACTGGCTGGGCCACAGACTTGCATGCATCCTCCAGCAGAAGTGTCTGACCTTTCCACAGGTGTCTGTTGGGAATGCAAGCCCACTCTTCTGACCACCCCTGAGGGAGCCCAAGGCCTTGGAAGGGGTCTGCCCAGGACATGACCATGGGCATGTTTACTCGGTCAGTAGGGTGGGAAGCTCTGTGGGGACAGAAATCCAAGGAAACCTGAGTCTGAACACTCAGACCAAACAGACAAAACCAAAACCACTTCTTGGTGGGGGCAGTGCCAGGCAGTTGGAGCCCATCCTCCACGCCTGCCACTGCTGAAGTGGACTTTTGGGGCTTTCAGCGTCGGTGGAGTTCAGGACTCCTTCCCGCATTACTACCTCAGCCATGCAGTTTCACAGGCTCCTTCACCCATGCCAGTGTCATCATCAACAACAACAATAAAATAATGATAGCTGATACTTACTCGGGGCTTCTCATGTGCCAGCTACTATTCTAAGGGTTTTACATGGTCTAACTATGTGGTAGATGCTGCTCTCATTATTCCCATTTTACAGATGCAGAAACTGAAGCACAGAGCGTTTAGGAAACTTGCCCTGGGTCACACAGCCAGTGAGTAGGGGAATTGGGAATCAAACCAAGGCTGTCTGGCTGTGGAGCCTGTGAGTTTACTCACTGCACTGTATGGCTCTTCAGTGTTGCAAGATAACAAATGCTCACGCATCTAAAGAAACTGCCAGCAACTGGATCTGGGGGCAGAGCTACAACTCCAAGCACAGACCTGGGCTGCATTCCAGCACCGTGGCTTCCAACTAGGCAACTTTGGCTAATTACCCAATTTCTCTTATCCTCAGTTACTTTATCTGTAAAATGGGAGTATAATCCCTACTTCACAGGGGGGCTGTGAGGATTAAAATGAGATCACATCTCTGTGTATGTACAGCACCATAGCCTTGGTAGATACCTAGGAAATGTGGGCTCCTGGCCAAGTTCTCTTCCTTTTTATATGGTCTCCAAAGGTCCCCTAACTGTCCTGGGTGCAGGGTCAGCATCTACACTCAGTGATGAGTCTATGCATCCTGCCACACAGAGCTCTAGGAAGAGACAAATGTATGCAATGTAAGGCTTCACCACACAAGGCCACGCTCTGTGGATGGCCTCTAAGAAACTGTGAAACTATGCTTTCCCAACACTTTCCTGACAACCAGAAGGATCTGTGGTTTAGCTGCCTGATGTCCTGCTCTCTGTTCCATCCTTCCATTGGATGGCCCTTGGTGACTAGCCAGTCTGTAAGCCTGGGGCACATGCCCCCATTCAGTCATCAGATTCTCCTTCCATATTCACCTCTGAATCCCAAAAAGGCCCGTCTGCGAACATACTCTTCTTGACCTCCCTATTCTATTGGAAAGTCAGCCAACTGGCCAAAGCAAGACTGAAATATTTATTAATACCATAAAAATTTAATGCTGATTTAGATTTCAGTATTATTTTTTGACTCCACTTAAAGAGATTGGGAGAATGAATATCACTGATGGCACTGTTCCCATGTGACTGAGAAGATGAGCATTTTAGAAGGGCACTTATATACCCCCTCCCAAACCAGGCCTCTGTTAGTAAAGAAGAAAGGAGGGGTGGATACTGAACAGGCAGCAGGCAGTAACTGTGCACAGTCTGCCTCTCTGCTGTCCAGCACTCATCCCACCCTTCCCCCACACGCAGGAAATGTCACTGTCTCCCACAGTAGACAGTGAAAGTCTCATATCTCTACACCCAGGCCAGTCTTCTCCATAACGCTCCTTGTGGTCCTACGACCTTTAAACTACTGCTCCAACATAGGCAGCAGTCACTGGTACATGCAGGAAAGGTCCTGCCCTATGAGGACACCCTGCTTGTTGGGTGGCCATCTGGCTCCCTGCTCTGTTCCTGGGAGCATCTGCTGTAGCCATTGCCCGCTGTGGACTTGGTTCTGCCCTCCGCAGAGGTCCTCCCTGTCCATTACTCTCCATGGCCACACATGAAGCAGGCTGTAGGGGGCATGCCATCCCTGGGGCCACACAGCTTCCAGTTGGAGTGAATTTGGGGTCCTAAGGGTCGGGGATTGGCAGTTACCCATTGAATTATTTCAGGTAATAATTTTACTCAAAAACTTGGTAGGCTTTTGGTCTTTGTGTGTGTGTGTGTGTGTGTGTGTGTGTGTGTGTGGTCATTCCGTTTGAGAGGAACCGTAGCCAGAGATCTCCCCTAGCCTGTCTTACACAACAATTCCAATGATTTACCTACTTGCCCTCATCCTAACTGATTTGTTACTGCATTCAAAACAATGGCTTCGTGGGAGATGCCCCTTCATACACTCTTTCCTGGGGGCCTCTCTGTTAGATGGAATTCTTAAGAGAAGATTCTGGAGAAAGACCTTGTGTCCCAATTTTATCTCCTACTATGGCTGTCATTTGCAAGCAAGAATTTCAGTCTGGGGTAAAGAAACTGTGTGTGTGTGTGTGTGTGTGTGTGTGTGTGTGTGTGCAAAATCCTGCAAGACTTTTCTGGAACTTTCTGGAAATTTCACTCCATTCAGCTTGCAGGCCACTGAGAGAGGAAGCTTCTCTCAGAACCGTCACATTCCCTCCCATCACTGCCTGACATGTGGCTGTCTCTGGTCTCAATCCATTCCTCTCTTGTAGAACATTGTCCAAAGTAGCCAATAACAGCTCTGCTCTGGATTTTTCCTAACATTTCCCTAACTCTACAGCCTCAGTTGGTGTATGATCTGTGTCCCACCATGAAGCAGGGGACCATTTGGCTAAATGTTTTGCCACTGCATGGCTGTTCTGCAAAGTTGGGTTTCTCATTATCTGCCCCTTCCTCCTCCCTCAGCACATTCCTGCAGTGCTCCACTGCCAGCCACCAGATTTTGGCTCAGTTAGGAGTGCACTTGGCTGCAAGAAAATCTGAATAATGGGGAGGGATTTATTGGTCTCATACAACAGGAAGTCTGAGGTAGTCCTGGGCTGGTCCAGCATCCAGGGGTTTCAGGGCACTCAGGCTCTTCCTTGTTTCCTGTTCTGCTTTTTCTGTTTTTTCTATCATACTAAATCAGGCACAGTTCTTCATTTGTGCAACAGAAGTTGTGTCAAGAAGATTAAACAAAAGACGAGTTTATTAAAAGGAATTTTGGGGAAGGCTGAAGTAGCAAGCTGGAAACTAAAAGTCCCAAGGATCAACTTCCCACACTATAACATCACAGGACTAGCCAGAGAGGAAACCACTGCCATTGCCCCGTGGAGCACCAGATGCTACAGTGGGTCTGTTGCCTGGAGTTTGACCTCACTGCCATGGCACTGCTGCCACCACCAGTGTCCCTCTAGTGCTTGGAGCTCAGCCACTCCTACCCTCTGAAGCTTCCCCCTGGATAGATGCCTTATGAGGCAAATCTGATTGGCGGGGTCAGGTCACATGCCTAAGCCCTGGCTACAAAAGAAGCTGGGAAATAAAAAAAAGGGGTTGACATCTCATGAGATTGAATCTGATTGGTGGAGCCTGTGCCTTGGCTGCAAAGGAGGCTGGGAAGGGATTTTGATGTCTCATGAGGTTGAATCTGATTGGAGGATCCTAGGTCACATGCCTGAGCCCTGGGTGCAAAGGAGACCAGGAAGAGAGTTTTCTCCATTCTATTCAGGGACACAGGACTCTCAAGGTGGGAAGGGCCCCCAAACAGAGCCAGAGTGTTCTCATGCTGTGGGGCAGCCAGCAAACATGACAGGTGTAACCCCACCTGCAATTTCCACTTTCTCATCTCTCCTTCATTTTTCATTCCACACCCACTGCCTCCTGTTCCACAGCCACAATGGATCTGCTCTGGTCAGTCCCCAGTGGCCTCCCCAGCCATCCCCAGGCAGGTCTTGGTGCTCATCTAACTTTTCAGCAGATGACATGTTGACTTCCTTCTTCTTAAAAGACTTCTCTCTTGCTTTCCACAGCCCCACTTTCTCCTAGGTTTCCTCCTCCTCCTCCTGTGCCCCTTCTGTGTCTTCTCAGCTTACTCTTCCTCCTCTTCCAAGCTTCTAAGTCTGAGGAGTCCTGCTCCACCTAGGTGATTTCATCTGTGAATTGATGGCCTCACATTTCTATCTCTAGGTCAGATATCTCCTCTGAGTTCCTAATGCCCTTAGATCACTCGTATTTGGTAGTTCCATAGGCATCTTAAACATCATAGGTCCAACACAGAACTCCTGATTTCCCTTTTTAATATATCTACCCACCCTCAATCAGTGTACTAATCTCAGCATCTGGTACCAGCATTTTAAAGCCAGGAATACATGAGATACTCTTGATTCTCCTTCTTTCCTTCCAACCTGAAATCCAACCTAGCAGCAAGTTGCAGCGGGTTCTATATCCAAAATATATTTTGAATTCTCCCCACTTTTCCCTGTCCTACTACCATTACTCTCATTCAAGTAATCATCAGTTTTCACCTGGATTGCTCCAAGGCCTGCTAATAGATCTCTCTGCCTCCACTTTTAGTTTCTTCTAGTCTGTTCTCCATGCAGCAACAGAAGAGTGGTATTTCTTAAGCACATAGCTTTTCTGGGGCAATTTCCAATAGCTCTACATTTAACTAAAAAAATAAAATTCATACTCTCTATTATGGCTTATGTGGTCCATGTCATTCTGTTCCTGCCTCCCTGACTTTGCTTCAGTCTTTCAGAGGGTTGAGCATGGCCCCAGGGCATTTGTACATACTACTCCCTGTTTGTAATGTTTTTCCTTGCACTCTCCCCATGACTGGCTCATTCTCCATCCTACTGATCTCAGTTTAAATGTCATGCTATCAAGGAGGGCTCTGATCATCCATTGTTATTATTATCTCAGTCCTTTATTTTCTTCACAGCACTTGAACAATTGTAATCATTTTGTTTGACTATTTCCTTATCTGCTCCTCAACTTGAATACCAGGCCCATGAAGGCAGGGACCACCTTGTCTTATTCACTGACTAGCAGAGTACCTGAAGAGTAGGCACTAAATAAATAAATGTTGTTTGAATGACTTATCTGTCTCTCCCTCAAACATACCCCAACACCTCGTGTTCCAAAAATCTTTGTTGCTTCATCTCTCTTGAACACTCAGGCAAATATTGCCTGTAGGATATGTTCCTGTGGGGGAGAAATAGTTTTGTAAACCCATGGCCCACTCAGCTCTAAAGCTGCATTTACAACTAATTGATCTGATCTTGAACTTTTTCATAACCACCAGTGAAATGCAGCCAACCAGCTCACCCTCAGGTACGCAATGCCCTGTTGACCACCTGCCATGAATCCAGGCTCTGTGGCCCTGTGCATGCTTGTAAAAGGTAGTTCCCTGGAGGCCTCAGACCTCCTGGCTGGCCGGCATGTTGACATACGTGATGAAAATTCTCCAAAGACTCAGGTGAAGTGTGCAGGGTAGTAGATTCCCCAGACAGGTCAAGGTGTTTTGATTTATGGCCTGTTGCCCTTTCCCTTTGAGTACAAACCAGAGCCCATGCACAGGATGGTTTTGTTCAGGCTTGTGAACTTATAGGAATAATGCTGTGTGCCTGAAATCTCTAGTTTATAGCATTAGAGTTTGTGAGAGTGGGAAGGGAACCCTCCTCACCTTGTAACCATGTGTAACATTTATTAGGCACCAGCTGTATGACAGCCCCCAGCTAGGCCTTTATTCACATTGTCTCCAATCCTCATACAACTCTGCAAGATGAATGGGTCTGCGTGTTACAGACAGGGCCCCCAAAGCTCTGAGCAGCCACACAGCTCCAGGGCAGAAGAGCTGGGACCATGGCCAGGCTCTGAGAGCACATTTTCCAACTCTTCTGAAAGGAAGCCAAAGTCACAAAGGCAGCTTCAGCCGGGATCCTCTGCAGGCAAGGCCACACTTTGGGGGTTCCTGGGTTTGTTCATCTTGCAGGAGCAGAGACTTGGCAGCCTAGGAATGTGGGGCCACAGGGCGGGCAGGTAGGGGGCTGGCCTGGACCCCACCTTGGCTGAGTGGCCTGGCCAGAACAGGTCCTGGGTGGGGGGTCACTCAACACCCTATAATCCTCCCTCAAGGAGTTTGGGTAGGTGCCGGCATGTGGACTGACAGCCTTAGCCCACCTTGGGAAGCATGGGCTCCTTAGAGGGGGAGGAGGCTTGGACAGCTCCTCAGCATTTAGTCAGTATTTACCGTTAACTGTGTCTCCAGCAGGCATCCCTCCACATTTGTCAGCGCATCTATCACACCACTATGCTGATTGGTATTGCTGCTGCTGTTGCTGATATTATTATTATTACTATGCTAGTTGTCTTCCTACTGAGGTGGGAGATTGTGGCTCATTTGTTTTGTACCCACAATTCCTGGAAAGCAAGAGTGCAGAATAGATGGATAGATGGGTAGATGGATGGATGGATGGATAGGTGGATGAGTGGGTGGGTGGGTGGATAGACGGTGGGTGGGTAGATGGGTGAGTGGATGGATGAGAAAGTTGAGGGAGGAGTTTTGCCTCCATTTGCCCAGTCAGCTGCCACATGGGCTGACAGCACCCCAGTCCTCCTTGCCCTAAGTTCCTCATCTTCCTTCTTGTCCCTTTTGGTCTCTCCTCCCATACTGAGACCACTTGACTTGGCTGGCCTTTGGGGCCTGGCATCAGGCATTGGTCGGTATGATGAGGCCAGTATGTGGCACTGGTCACCAGAGGTAGGGATTGTGGTGAGGGAAGAAGCAGGAGCACTGAAAGGGACCCAAAAGTGGAAGTTTGTAGACTCTAGTCCTTCACCCCTCTGGGCAGTGTTGCCAAGAGAACTTTCTTCCATGACTGTTCTATGTCTGTGCTGTCCAGTATGGTAGGCACTAGCTCCAATGTGGCTATCAAACACTTAAAATGTTAAAATGCTAGTGTGACAGAGGAGCTGACTTTTATTTTTTTGTTGTTATTTATTTTTATTGAGATATAATTGACACATAACTGTTAACTTTGGGTGTACAAAGTAATGATTCGATATTTGTATATATTGTGAAACGATCAGCACAATAAGTGTAGTTAACATCCTTTACCACACATAGTTACAAATTTTGTTTTCTTGCGATGAGAACTTCTAAGTTCTATTCTCTTAGCGACTTTCAAATATATACAGCACAGTATTATGAACTATAGTCACCACACTGTACATTACAGCCCCAGGACTTATTTTATAGCTGGGAGTTTGTACCTTTTGACCGCCTTCATCCTTTTTGCCCACCTTCATCCTTTTTGCCCACACCCAATCTCCTCCCCTCTGGCAAGTACCAATCTGTTCTGTTCTATGAGTTTAATATTTTGTTTTTTAGATTCCGCATATAAGATCATATGATATTTGTCTTTCTCTGTCTGACTTATTTCACTCTACAGAATGCCCTTATGTTCCATCAATATTGTTGCAAATGACAAGATTTCCTTAATATCCATTGTATATATACACCACTTTTTAAAAAAATACATTCATTCATCAGTGGACACAGGTTGCTTCCATGTCTTGGCCATTGTAAATAATGCTGAAGTGAACGTGGCAGGGTGTGCAGATAACTTTTCAAGTCAGTATATATATATATATATATATATATATATATACACTCACACACACACACACACATACACACACACACACTAAGATATATACTCAGAAGTGGAATTGTTGGAAAATATGGTAGTTCTATTGTTAATTTTTTGGGGAACCTCCATACTGTTTTCCACAGTGGTTGCACCAATTCACATTCCCACCAACAGTTTACAGGGGTCCCTTTTCTCCACATCCTCATCATCACTTGTTATCTCTTTCTTTTTTGATGATAGCCATTCTAATAGGTGTGAGATGATATCTCATTGGGGTTTTGACTTGCATTTCCCTGATGATTAGTGATGTTAAGCACCAAATAATAATTTTATTAATTTAAATTTATATTTCAACAGCCACAGATGAGTATTGGATGACTGTTGGGAGCAACACTGCTCTGGCAGGCTGGGCCAGCTGTTATTTGTTCTGACCAAAAGGCAGAAGTACAGCAAATGGGAAATAACTTGAAGACAGGTCTGCGGGACGGCCTTTGCCCTCCTTCCCCTTTCCTCCATCCTGCTGCATGAAGCATGGATATGATGGCTAAAGCTTCATCTCTAGTCCTGAGGACCAAGAACACCCCAGGGACAGCAGAAGGGAAAGCTGGAGGTGGCCTGGGCACCACGTTTAAGCATAACTATCTCACCTGCCATGGTGAGAAACCCTGGTGGAAGAGGCTTACATAACTGTCCTCTCCTGGACTCCATCAGGCTCTGGTGTTCTTCCACGTTTGCACGGTCTTGGCCAGGGCTGAGGCCATGCCCACCCCCTCTCCCCACCGCTCACCGTCCTGGACACCCTCCATTTCCTCGAGTGGAGCACTGGTTCTGCACACATCCTTTTTTTTTACCTTGCTGTCTATTGCCCTCTGGGCCTTTGAGGACCAAAACCAAAACACAAAACCAAAACTTTCTCTTTTGAAGAACCTGGCTTTTGCAATGTGAAGCCTTGGTTCCTACCATCCTTCTCTTCCCCAAGTCTCAGCAGCCTGCATTGGAAGTCAAAATCCTGCATGTGTGTGCTCTGTTCCCCACTGGGTGACCCAACCCTGAGGTCAGCCAGTCTAAAATAACCCCCTGTCTGAATGGACTAAGTGATGGGATTGCAAAAAGTACCAAAAAATACCCAAACAGAAATACCTCAATATGTTGAAGTACTATTCTGCTACAAACAGAAATAGCTCCCTGTGTATTGAAAACAACCCTTATCCTTATTTTGTTAATGAGGTAGAAACTTCTTGGCCAAAAGATATTTGGATCCCATGGGGGACAGGTGGGAAGGACACCTCTGCAGTGGGGTGAGCCCAGCTCGAAGGCGGTAGTCCCTTTGATGTCTTTTAGGGCTTACTCCTCAAAACAGAAGCCAGCTTGAGCCATGCCCCCACCCCTACCCCCGTGCACACTCCACCTACTGACATTCTTGGTTGGCTTGATGTTTTCACTCACTCCCTTTCAACTCTGTCAAAGAATAACATTTCCATTTGTCCCTTGTTGGGCCCTGGAGGCTATGCGGGTTACAAGAGAAAGGGGAGCACATGGATTTCTTCATTGACCATCATGAGTTCAATGTATTGTGGCCATAAAAGCTGGGGTTCTGTATGTAGCTGCAGGAGCCCCATGGAGGTCTTGGAGGGTGCAGGGAGTGATGTATTTTTTCCCTAGAGCAGTGGGTATGCAGGGGGCTGGGGCTGCCAGATTGTGACACACATTTGTGAGGTAGTGCCCAGACCTAGACAGTCCCCAAAGTCGGTGTAGGTCCTTCCCCATTCAGGGTGGCCCCTCCCTCCAACCTCAGGGTCCAGGCACTTCAGGGCTATGTCTGTTAGTGGAATCTGTCTTGGGAACACCTGAACCCTTAAAGTGAACTCCTCAGGGTACTAGTTCTTAGCTGTCTAAGAGATCTAAATCTTGACATATAGGAATGAATGGTGGAATTTTAGGCATCACTAGTGGGTGGGCAGCTAAGGACGCTGACAAGGCCTCCCTTGGGCAAACCATGGGCTTCAGGACATACACATACACCTAGAAATGACCTACGTGGAAACTTCCCCCACTCCAAAGAGCCTGAGCAGAGAGCTGGGAGTCTTGGAGTTCAGTCTCCATTCTGCCACAGGTGCCTAGGGGACCTGGCTGATCCCCAGCCACTCTCTGGTGTCAGATCTTTCTTCTGCACAAGGTAGTGGATCACCTCTGTGGCAGTAAATACCCTGAGAGCCAGATCCTGGGTTCTAAATCCCATTCCCATGCCAAGGACCCATGGTTTTCTGGGAGACTGACTGGTCCTAAGTCTGGGGCAGGAACAGAATAAGGTGGGCCTGGGACATCTTGTGCCAGAAAGAAAGAAGTGCTCAAAGGTTTCTGGGACAACTGGAGCATTAAAGAGCATAATGACTATAATTGAGCACAAAGAACAATACATACAAATCCATGGCTCATTGTGATCATCAAAAAAAGAAAAGAAAAAGACAAAGAATGAAAAAAAAAGGAAAGAAAGGAAGAAAGAAAGAGAAAGAGAGAGAGAAGCCCATTTCCCACCATTGTAGGTAAGCATGACATCTTTTTAGAAGTACTTGTTCATCCCAGGGGGTGAGGGAAGCTCTTCTTCACAGAAGAATGTCAATGTGGAAAGAAGGAGAGAATCAGAAGCCACTGATCTGCAGCCCTCAGTGAGGGACTGATTCAGGCCAGGACCATCATGGAGGATAAAACCCCAGGTTCCTGGGGGCTGGGATATTCACAGGGCATGAAGCATCACCCTTCGGATAACTTGGCTATTGCAAGAGTTAGAAAAGCCCTTTGGGGAGAGATCTAGCACTCTTTCTGCCCCAGCCTTCCAGGCCCCTCTCTTGGTCTCAGGAGTGGAGGGCAGTGAGTCTGGTCACTCATATGGCCAGGGGTGGGAGTGGGCAGGAGCAATCCAGGTCATTGGGACCGGATCCCTGAGAGACACCTTCCTCTGAGCAGAGATGCTTCTCTCGGGGGCACTGGGCAGGTCCCTGGCGGTCTGACTCTGTCCTCGGGGTCGGGTTGGGAGGTGGCCTTGGGGCGGCCTCTGGGCCTCTCGGTCTCCTCACCTGGAACAACATCCCTGTCAACTCTGGAGAGCTTATGAAATAAACACACTTCAGAAATCTGTCTCTATTTTCCCCCAGCATTTCTTTGTCTTGAGTGAGGTCCAAGATAACCCAAACACCGCTTAGCAGCTGGTGGCTCTGTGACATTCAGCACTGCCCACGGAAGACTTTCTGATGGCCGGTGGGAGTGAGGTCCCCCCAAGTCCTGGTGCTAAGTGACAAAAACAAGTTGGATAAGCACATGTGCTAAGAAACCATTCACACATACACACACAAGCACACACCCCACTCTGGGTGCTAAGCATTTGTATGCTAAGCATAGAAGAACAGGAAGGATGAAGCCTACTCAGCTACTGCTGGTGGGGAGGGAGCAGGGGGTGGTGGTGTGGTAGTGGTGGTGGTGGTGGTTGTGTGTGTGTGTGCTTGCCTGTTTGGTCTGTGGCAGAATGGAGACTGAACTCCAAGACTCCCAGCTCTCTGCTCAGGCTCTTTGGAGTGGGGGAAGTTTCCACGTAGGTCATTTCTAGGTGTATGTGTATGTCCTGAAGCCCATGGTTTGCCCAAGGGAGGCCTTGTCAGCGTCCTTAGCTGCCCACCCACTAGTGATGCCTAAAATTCCACCATTCATTCCTATATGTCAAGATTTAGATCTCTTAGACAGCTAAGAACTAGTACCCTGAGGAGTTCACTTTAAGGGTTCAGGTGTTCCCAAGACAGATTCCACTAACAGACATAGCCCTGAAGTGCCTGGACCCTGAGGTTGGAGGGAGGGGCCACCCTGAATGGGGAAGGACCTACACCGACTTTGGGGACTGTCTAGGTCTGGGCACTACCTCACAAATGTGTGTCACAATCTGGCAGCCCCAGCCCCCTGCATACCCACTGCTCTAGGGAAAAAATACATCACTCCCTGCACCCTCCAAGACCTCCATGGGGCTCCTGCAGCTACATACAGAACCCCAGCTTTTATGGCCACAATACATTGAACTCATGATGGTCAATGAAGAAATCCATGTGCTCCCCTTTCTCTTGTAACCCGCATAGCCTCCAGGGCCCAACAAGGGACAAATGGAAATGTTATTCTTTGACAGAGTTGAAAGGGAGTGAGTGAAAACATCAAGCCAACCAAGAATGTCAGTAGGTGGAGTGTGCACGGGGGTGGGGGTGGGGGCATGGCTCAAGCTGGCTTCTGTTTTGAGGAGTAAGCCCTAAAAGACATCAAAGGGACTACCGCCTTCGAGCTGGGCTCACCCCACTGCAGAGGTGTCCTTCCCACCTGTCCCCCATGGAATCCAAATATCTTTTGGCCAAGAAGTTTCTACCTCATTAACAAAATAAGGATAAGGGTTGTTTTCAATACACAGGGAGCTATTTCTGTTTGTAGCAGAATAGTACTTCAACATTTTGAGGTATTTCTGTTTGGGTATTTTTTGGTACTTTTTGCAATCCCATCACTTAGTCTATTCAGACAGGTGTGGCTGGTGGGGAGGCATATGAAGACACCAGGATGTCAGATGTCTGCCCTGATCAGGCCCCATCACATTCCCGTTCAGGAAGCCATGGAGCTGCCTCGGTGTTGCTGTGTCCCCTTCCACACCCACTAGTGCAATTGTGATGACCTGGTTACACAGCACATCATACCCATGGGCCACTTGACCCCCAGCTCTCCTCAGTCGCAGGCAGGCTTGTTACTATCAGCTCAACTCACAGAGAAGAAAAATGAGGCTCAGAGAGCCCTGGGGACTTGTCTAAGGTACAATGGCCGAGAGCAGCTTCTCCTGAACCCACATTCCTTCCACACCTTGATCCCTTCGCCCAGCCCCTGCACTGCTGCCCAGATCCCTGATCACATCACCTCTCGTTCTTGACCTTCAACACCTCTCAACTGGCCCAGAATGAACTCAGGTCGTCCGGGCAGCGCAGTCCTTCCCACTCCATCTCCTCTCTCCTGAGAGCATTCCTATTCGCTCTGCCTGCTGCCAGCCAAGATAGCTGCTCGCTACTCCCCAGATGCCCCGGCCTTGGTCTCTGCCCCCACAATCATTGCCCACCGTCACTGTTCAGGAGATGTTGGCCCTAGGGGTTCAGAGGAATGAGAGTGAGAGTGAGCTCTTCCTGGAAGAGGTGAACAGGTGACTTTACCTCAATAAATCGATTAAGAAATAATTCAACCTGAAGGGCACAGCTTGCCATTTGATCACCTGTCAGGCTGTGCCAGTCGATAACCATCTTTTGTACAGATACCGCGGATCGAGGAGGCTGCAGGTGAGAGCAAAGAAGGAAAGAATTACACTCACAAAGGAGCCCAGGTTAAATGCTGAGCCCCTGGGCCTGGTTCTATCTCCCAGGCTCCTGGGAAATTACCTTGTCATTTTGATTTGCTTAAAGGAACCCCAAGAAAGTCCATCTCTGAGGAAAAATTCTGTCGGGACCTTCAAGGCCAGATTCCAGAAACATCCAGGCTAGAGCGTCCCCTTTCAGCCTGGCCCACCTGGCAACTCCCTGCTCTCTGCACGTCTCTGACACCTTGGCATCTGGAGGTCCCAGGGCAGGCCAGGCCTGAGTGGGCAGCCCCTCCCCATGCCCATCAAGGCTGCCTGGGATCCGACAGTTTGCCCCCTCCCACCTCTCAGCCTGAGCATCAGGGAATTAGAAACACACACCTGAGGGGCCCTGGCAGAAAGGGGGGGTGTCAGAGGTAGCCGGCAGCTGTGGCCGGGTCAGATCCAGGCCCTGGGATGCTGGGGTCCTGCCAAGCTCTGAACCCTAATGCAGGAGCTTGGGGCTGGGGAAGAGGAGGGTCAGAGGTCAGGGAGAGAAATGTCAATGAGCACAGAGACTTTTTCAAGAGAAAATGGAGACCGTTTCATGAATAAATGAAGAATTGCTGCTGGCCAACCACGGCTTGCCCTGGTGCTGGGGAGGGACAGGCAGGGGTGGGCTGGCCTGGCCTGCTTCCATAACTGGGCCCAGGAGGGCCAGCCAAGGGCATCTACATATACACTTCAAAGAGAACCTGCCCACACCTCGTTGTTAAGCCATCTATTCCTTTGAACAAGTCTTTAGGTTTGTATGTTTTAGTCACAGGAAGCAGCTGTGATAGCCTCTCCTGGCCAGAGCTCGACCTGAGGAAATAGCCCTGGGCAGCATTTACAAGTCTCTCTGTGTAACCCATGCCACTCACACCACAGGCCATGTTCCCTCCAGTCCCCACAGCACCACTCAGAGTGGACCAGGGCTGTCTCTCAGGTCAAGGTTAGATGTGGGCAGGGTAATGAGGGATGGGCCAGGACGCAGGCCAGGCAGGGGTTCCAGAGCCCACATTTGCCACCATTCTTATTGACCACTGGTACCACTGGCCCGATTGTCCTCCTCCACACTGAACATGGAAGTGGCCTTCTTGTGGATGCCTGGGGTCAGGGTTTAATAGATGTGTCTGGTTTGGGGTCTGATCTGGGCTACATAGCAATGAATCCCTGAATGAAACCCCGCCCCACATAGGAAAAGAACTCACCTCACACCTGGTTTGTGTAGACAAGCATAGGTGATGTCTGTCTCCCAGGAAGGGCGGTCTTTTATGAAGATACTGAGGCCACAGGGGTGAGTGACTTGCCCAAGGTCAGACCAGGGCCCCAACCCCCTGTGAAGTCCAGGGTTAGCTCCTGCAGGAAAGCAGGCACTTAAGGCGGTGTTCTAATTCCTCCAGCCCAATCCTTGCTCTTCCAGGGCCAAGCACCACATTTCCATGAACAGTGTAGTATTATTCCTGCAAACATTTTTTTTTTTAAATTAAACATTTTTGAATTGCCACTAATTGCACACTGGTACAAAATTCAGAATGCGCAAAAAGGCATATGGTAAAAATCTTCTTCCCTACCCCTGCTTCCAGCTACTCTTCTCTGGAGACTACCATTTTCTCGGGTATCTTTCTAGAGATAGTTTTATTTAGTTGAGCAAATACATCTGTAAAGATTCCTTTGATCATTTTTAGCCTGTAGAACAGCATACTATATATATAGATTTGTACCTTCCTTTTTTTCATTTAACGTACTATGGAGGTTATTCTTTGTGCTTATTTGAGCTACCTCTTTCGTTTTAATTGTTGCACTGCATTTCGTTGTAGGAGTCCACATTGCTGTTTGAATAACTCTGGGGTACCTCTCATGTGGTATTTGACGTGGCCCTGAATAGTTATACTATAATTTATTTAACCAGTTAACACTATTAAGGGACATGTAGCTTGTGCAGCCAGCTCAGGCTGCCATAACAAAATGCCACAGACTGGGTGGCTTAAACAACAGACACTTATTTTCTCACAGTTCTGGAGGCTAAAAGCCTGAGATCAAGGTGCCCTCAGGGTTGGTTTCTTATGAGAGCTCTCTTCCTGGCTTACAGACAGCTGCCTTCTTGCTGGGTCTTCTTCACATGGCAGAGAGAGTAAGCAAGCTCTACATCTCTTTCTCTCTTTTTTTTTTTTTTTAAAACATCTTTATTAGAGTATAATTGCTTTACAGTGGTGAGTCAGTTTCTGCTTTATAACAAAGTGAATCAGTTATACATATACATATGTCCCCATATCTCATCCCTCTTGCATCTCCCTCCCTCCCACCCTCTCTATCCCACCCCTCTGGGTGGTCACAAAGCACCGAGCTGATCTCCCTGTGCTATGTGGCTCCTTCCCACTAGCTATTTTACGTTTGGTAGTGTATATATGTCCATGCCACTCTCTCACTTTGTCTCAGCTTACCCTTCCCCCTCCCCATATCCTCAAGTCCATTCTCTAGTAGGTCTGCATCTTTATTCCCATCTTGCCCCTAGGTTCTTCTGACCATTTTCTTTTTTCTTTTTTAAATTCCGTATATATGTATTAGCATACGGTATTTGTTTTTCTCTTTCTGACTTACTTCACTCTGTATGACAGTCTCTAGGTCCATCCACCTCACTACAAATAACTCACTTTCATTCCTTTTTATGGCTGAGTAATATTCCATTGTATATATGTGCCACATCTTCTTTATCCATTCATCTGTCAATGGACACTTAGGTTGCTTCCATGTCCTGGCTATTGTAAATAGAGCTGCAATGAACATTTTGGTACATGACTGTTTTGAATTATGGTTTTCTCAGGGTATATGCCCAGTAGTGGGATTGCTGGATCGTATGGTAGTTCTATTTTTAGATTTTAAGGAACCTCCATACTGTTCTCCATAGTGGCTGTATCAATTTACATTCCCACCAACAGTGCAAGAGGGTTCCCTTTTCTCCACACCCTCTCCAGCATTTATTGTTTGTAGATTTTTTGATGTTGGCCATTCTGACCGGTATGAGATGATATCTCATTGCAGTTTTGATTTGCATTTCTCTAATGATTAAGGATGTGGAGCATTCTTTCCTGTGTTTGTTGGCAATCTGTATATCTTCTTTGGAGAAATGTCTATTTAGGTCTTCTGCCCATCTTTGGATTAGGTTGTTTGTTTTTTTGATATTGAGCTGCATGAGTTGCTTGTAAATTTTGGAGATTAATCCTTTGTCAGTTGCTTCATTTGCAAATATTTTCTCACATTCTGATGGTTGTCTTTTCGTCTTGTTTATGGTTTCCTTTGCTGTGCAAAAGCTTTTAAGTTCCATTAGGTCCCATTTGTTTATTTTTGTTTTTATTGCTATTTCCCTAGGAAGTGGGTCAAAAATGATCTTGCTGTGATTTGTGTCATAGAGTGTTCTGCCTATGTTTTCCTCTAAGAGTTTGATGGTGTCTGGCTTTACATTTAGGTCCTTAATCCATTTTGAGTTTATTTTTGTGTATGGTGTTAGGGAGTGTTCTAATTTCATTCATTTACATGTAGCTGTCCAGTTTTCCCAGCACCACTTATTGAAGAGGCTGTCTTTTCTCCACTCTATATGCTTGCCTCCTTTATCAAAGATAAGGTGACCATATGTGTGTGGGCTTATCTCTGGGCTTTCTATCCTGTTCCATCGATCTATATTTCTGTTTTTGTGCCAGTACCATACTGTCTTGATTACTGTAGCTTTGTAGTATAGTCAGAAGTCAGAGAGACTGATTCCTCCAGCTCCGTTTTTCTTTCTCAAGATTGCTTTGGCTATTCAGGGTCTTTTGTGTTTCCATACAAATTGTGAAATTTTTTGTTCTAGTTCTGTGAAAAATGCCAGTGGTTGTTTGACAGGGATTGCATTGAATCTGTAGATTGCTTTGGGTAGTAGAGTCATTTTCACAATGTTGATTCTTCCAATCCAAGAACATGGTATATCTCTCCATCTATTTGTATCATCTTTAATTTCTTTCATCAGTGTCTTATAATTTTCTGCATACAGGTCTTTTGTCTCCTTAGGTAGGTTTATTCCTAGATATTTTACTCTTTCTGTTGCAATGGCAAATGGGAGTGTTTTCTTAATTTCACTTTCAGATTTTTCATCATTAGTGTAGAGGAATGCAAGAGATTTCTGTGCATTAATTTTGTATCCTGCTACTTTACCAAATTCGTTGATTAACTCTAGTAGTTTTCTGGTAGCATCTTTAGGATTCTCTATGTATAGTATCATGTCATCTGCAAACAGTGACAGTTTTACTTCTTCTTTTCCAATTTGGCTTCCTTTTATTTCTTTTTCTTCTCTGATTGCTGTGGCTAAAACTTCCAAAACTATGTTGAATAATAGTGGTGAGAGTGGGCAACCTTGTCTTGTTCCTGATCTTAGTGGAAATGGTTTCAGTTTTTCACCATTGAGGATGATGTTGGCTGTGGGTTTGTCATATATGGCCTTTATTATGTTGAGGAAAGTTCCCTCTATGCCTACTTTCCAGAGGGTTTTTATCATAAATTGGTGTTGAATTTTGTCGAAAGCTTTCTCTGCATCTATTGAGATGATAATATGGTTTTTCTCCTTCAGTTTGTTAATATGGTGTATCACATTGATTTATTTGCATATACTGAAGAATCCTTGCATTCCTTGGATAAACCTCACTTGATCATAATGTATGATCCTTTTAATGTGCTGTTGGATTCTGTTTGCTAGTATTTTGTTGAGGATTTTTGCATCTATGTTCATCAGTGATATTGGCCTGTAGTTTTCTGTCTTTGTGACATTTTTGTCTGGTTTTGGTATCAGAGTGATGGTGGCCTCATAGAATGAGTTTGTCTTTTCTTCTTAAAAGGACACTAGTCCTATGATGAGGGTCTCACCCTTATGACCTCTTTTAACCATAATTACTTCCTTAAAGGCCCCATCTCCTCATACAGTCACAATGGGGGTTAGAATTTTAACATAAGAATTTTGGGGGGAACACAATTCAGTATGTAACATCTCATTTCCACTTTAGCCTATTGTTAAATAAAAAACAAAGCCAAGGATTTGGTGACCAAGGATTTAGCACCTTTCAACCAGAAGCTCATTCTGGCCATGGAGACAAAGCAGGACCTGGTTGCTTGGCTCTCTGGTCTGACCTTCACTTGACACACTTGCTGCCTTGGGGCTGACTGGTCCTTGTCCAGCTCTGCTGGGACATCAAACAGTGTAGCTTTGTATGTCTAATTAATAGCCACAGATGTAGCGTGTCTTGGATGTGTTTCTTGTTATTTCTGCTGAACAGTTAGTTGGCCTCTCCAGAAATTGTCTCCAAGATTTTTGTGCCTAAAAACTCATTTGTTGAAACGGAAACAGAAATGATGTTTTAATGACCATGTTAAATGAAACCGTAATCTTGACCTTATTATCGGCCTCTTTTTTAAATGAGCTGCTTATGCAAGCATTCTTTCCCCGCTGTACATACACATCAACAACTTCCAAACCCTCTTTGAACCAATATACTATTTTGTCACCTTGCCAATTCCCTTGCTGGAGGGTTAATAAACTTCAACATAAGCTCAAGAGAAATTTGTGTTAAGAAATTTTGCTTCAACACAATTACTAATAACCCTGCAACATCATCAGTCATACATCATTTTACACAAATGTAAATTTACTGTAGGATACGTTCCCAGAAGTGTGTGTAATGGTTGGTGGTTTGGCATCTAGCATCCTTTTCACCTTCCTTTTAGTGTTCCTTCAAAGGCTGGAAGGTGAACAAATAAATTTCCTGCTTCCCTTGAAGCTAGAGTTCTAGATGTGAACTGGGTTCTGCCCAGTGGTGTGCTGGTAAATATTTAACAACCAGCTCTCCAACTGAAAAAAATAGTGCACCCTGGCTTGTAGTGTCTACTGATTTCCCTGGTATAAGTACTCACACCACGGTCAATTTCAGGATATTTACATGATGTCACTGAATGTGGAGCTGGGGTGAGCTGGCTCCAGCACATGCCCAGTTCTGCCAGTTAGTTGCATGTCACTATGATTTGATGTCAACAGCATCCTCCTGCTGCATTTGGCTGTTCCTGCAGGCAAGCAAAGTTGTGGTAGTTGTTTCTCCTGCAGTGGCATTCCAATGTCCGTTCAGTTCCTTTGTGTAGTTGAGAGGCAGGTGTAGCGACAGCAGCAGTGATCCCCTGACCTCCACCTGGCTGGTGGGGCTGAGGCAGCTGGTCCCCAGACATTGTCCTGGGCGTCAATCCAATAGACCTTGTCCACGTCTTCTCCTCTAGTCCTCTCAGTAAAATCGAAAGCCCCTAATTTCCTGTCTAAACCCCTTTTTGCTTAAAATTGTTAGAGTGGTTTCTGTTTCCTGTAACTAGATCCTGGCTGATATAAATTGGAATCTGAACAATTTTTTTCTTAAAGCAGATATACATTTTTCTCAGGCCTGTTCCCTAATCTGTTTGTGCAGAAGGATTTTAATGAGTTGTGAGGTCCTGGAGGACAAAAATGATTACATTGGCCCTTATTAAGCTTGGTAAATCCAGTAACTCTGGAGGGAAGCATCTGAATACACTGAGAAGGACAAGACCCACTTCTAGAGTTTGTGAGATTCTGCCATCTCACAGCATCTTCTTCCAAGCCCTGCTGAGGCTGTCTGCACTCCTGAGGCAGAGGCTAAGCTGTTGGATGCAGTACCACTTGGGGACAAGCTAGATTTTCTTAGCTTCTTATAACCAGACACAAGTCAAGAGAATGAGTAATTTAATTGTTACTCTAAATGCACTTTGAGGCTGACTTGACTTTGGGGTCTCTCTCTTGATTCACCCTCAAGCAGGATTCGTCTTTGGGGAGCAAACTACTCCTGAGGTGATGTGGAGAAAGAGGGAGGTATGTACAGATGATCCTGGCAGCCTAGTGAGGAGGCCTGATGCAAATACCTCCTGAGAAAGGGACCTGTATCAGCTCTGGGCACCTTAGTGTGCATGAATTTCCAGGTTTTTTCTAGGCTGACAGTAGTCACTGGGCTGAGGACAGTTTCCTGGGAGCATGGCTGGGGTGAACCTGTCAGCAGGAAGGTGGTAGGGGGTCGACCCATGGCACTATTAAGAGAGGCCAGTCTAGATGGGGTCCCATGGGTGGGGAGCTGGGCCCTGAACCAAAGTAGCTGAGAACTGGGGTCTAGCAGACCTTGCTTTTAAGCTCTGTCCCCTCTGACTAGCCCTTGGACAAGCCATTCACCTCTCTGGGCCTCTTTCCTCGTTTGTAAAATAAGCATTATAATCTCTAACCTCATAAGATTCTCCTGAGAACTGACTAAAATAAAAACTACAAAGCATTAGGGGAACAGAAAGTATAGGTGGTGAACCAAGGACAGGGTGTTGGGAGCCGTCTTCCTGGGTTTGGGCAATAAAAGGGTGCAGTCTGTAGAGAAATGAACAATAGTGAAATCTGCCA
The DNA here is from genome assembly GCF_028023285.1 of Balaenoptera ricei. NCBI lineage: Eukaryota > Metazoa > Chordata > Mammalia > Artiodactyla > Balaenopteridae > Balaenoptera > Balaenoptera ricei. The sequence continues at coordinate 52,079,554 of NC_082640.1, read as the reverse complement.
AGTCAGACTGCTGTTTTGTGTTGTTGTTTTTTTTAATCACTTTGTGTGATAAAATACTCTACTCCTCTTGGGAAAATATTTTGTTGGTCTAAATTTTAAACAGTTGCTAGGGTTACTGTGAGTATGTATATATATATATATATATGCTACAGAGTAGCATGATTTTATTTCTTATCCTTTAATAAACTTTGTATTCTACATGAAAGTTAATTTGGAGGATTCCCATGTATACAGTTGGCCCAGAAATGTGCTGTCCAAAGTAAGTTGTCAGAGATCAGAAGCCATTTGGGGCATGACTCATGTCTCTAACCCTGGGGTACTGTGAATTCCTTCATTTAAACTGCAGATTTAACAAAATGACAATAATACAGTGATTGGAAAGATGAAGATCCAGAATTTGATTTACTTCAATTCTGCCATTCTATGTGACCACTGAAGTTTTTATTTGCTTTTAAAATTTAAAGCAGTATAACAGCACAAACTGCAAGGTGAGTGCAATTTTTAGTTCATATACAAAATATTTTACTAAATTCGAATAACATCTTTAATATTGGAACATATTCTTTTAAAATTATTAATTGGAAACTAATAGGGTTCCACAAGTCAGGAGTTTGGAAGTTGCCACTCTGTCCTAACAAGTAAAAAGCTGAGCAAACTGAAAAGTCAACAACTCTTCTTGGATTTGTAAGAGAGGGGAAGACATAAGGCCAACTGCTGCCCCCAAGATTGGAGAGACAGAGGTGAACACATGGAGCCACAGCTTCCCAGGGCAGAGACTCACGGCCAGAAACCACCATGTCCAGCGCCAGGGTAGAAAATCTGAGCTGTAACTGATGAATTGCTGGAGGCCCAGTGTGGACAAGTCTGAGAATTAATAACTCCAGCAGACCCATCATACAGGGGCCCCCATGGTACTGAGACTGACCTCCAGGAGTTGACCAGGTTCTCACAGTAAGTATCAGAGGAGAAAAAACCCCTCATACTTCTGACAGGGGGAGGGGGAAAGGAACCATTCTGAAATATGCCCAGAGCATTGTGTTCTTCTTAACAAAACCTGCCGTCAGGGGAAACTAGTTAACCAGAGGCTAGCCTGCTGGGGGTATTATTAGAGCCTAACTGACCCAGGGGAAGGGAAATACCCAACTCCAGGCCACTTCAGCCATCCTGTCCCACCAAAAGGGGGAGAAAAAAACTGAGAAACACTTGTGAAGTTCACAGTCCAGAGGCACAGGCCCACTAAAAAGCCGAGATCTGATCATAGGACTTAGAACGCTTCCCCTCCCCCAACACCTCACCACCACGTTACTAAGGCATGTTTACAGCAGTTCCTTTTACCCAATACATCATGCCCAGCTATCAAGAAAAATTACAAGGCATACTAAAAGACAAAAAATACAATTTGGAGAGACAGAGCAAACATCAGAACCAGACATTACAGGGGTGTTGGAATAATCAGACAAGGAATTTAAAACAACTATGAATAATATACTAAGGGCTCTAATGGATAAAGTAGACAGTACGCAAAAACAAATGAGCAATGTAAGCAGAGGGATGGAAATACTAAGGAAAGACCAAAAGGAAGTGCTGGAGATCAAAAACACTGTAGCAGACTGCCTTTGAAGGGCTTACTAGTAGACTGCATGACTGAGGGAAGAACCTCTGAACTCTAGAATATATCAGTAGAAACCTTGAAACCTGAAAAGCAAAGAGAACAAAGACTTAAAAAAAAATGAAAACAGAATATCCAAACACTGTGGGACAGCTACACAAGATGTAATATACATGTGATGAGAATACCAGAAGGAGAAGCAAGAGAGAAAGGAAAGGAAGAAATATTTGAAACAATAATGACTGAGAATTTCCCCAAATGAATGTCAGACATCAAACCACAGATCCAGGAAGTTCAGAGAACACCAAGCAGGATAAATGTCAAAAAACCCAACCAACCAAACAAAAAAACTACACCTACGGCATATCATTTTCAAACTACAGAAAATCAAAGATAAAGAATAAAATTCTAAAAGAAGTCAGAGGAAAAAAAAACCCAACATACCTATAGAGGAACAAAGATAAGAATTATATCCAACTTCCCCTCAGAAACCATGTAAGTAAGAAGAGAGTGAGTGAAATATTTAAAGTATTAAGGGGAAAATATTCTACAGCCTAGAATTCTGTACTCTGCATAATGATCCTTCAAAACTGAAGGACAAATAAGGAGTGAAGGAGAATGTTTGACTTTCTTAGATAAACAAAATTTGAGGGAATTTGTTGCCATTAGATCAGCCTTATAAGAAATGTATAAGAATTTCTTAAGAGAAGAAAAATTATATAGGTTAGAAACTCAGAGCTACATAAAGCAGGGAAGAGCATTGAAGAAGAAGTAAGTGAAGGTAAAATAAAAATTTTTATTTTTCTTATTTTTAATTGATTTAACAGATAACAGTTTGTTCAAGATAATAATACCAACAATATGTTCGATTATGTATACTTGAGTATGTTATATATTTGTATTATAAGTATAAAAATTATAAATTTTTTAATTAAAAAATTTAAATTATAAAAATAAATTATTTATGTAAGCTTATACATAAGTTCAATGAACGACAGCAATGATACAAGGGACAGGAAAAAGGAACTAAGATTGTTATTAGGAGGTACTGACTACCTGTGAAGTGGTATAGTGTTATTTTAAAATGGACTTGGAATAGCTGTAAATGTATATTGCAAATTTAGGGTAACCACTTTAAAAAGCAAAAAAAGAAGAAAAGAAGTATAACTGATAAATAAAATAAAATCATATAAAATATTCAGTGAAAACCACAAAAAGCAGAAAAAGAGTTAAAACCACAAAAGGCAGACAAAAATACAAAGAATAAAGACTACAAACAGAAAGTGTAACAAATATGGTAGATATTTATCCAACTTTATCAATAATCACCTTGAATATCAATGGTCTAAATGTACCAATTAAAAGACAGAGATTGTAAGAGTGGATCAAAAAACAAGACCCAACTTTATGTTGTCTAACGAAGCCCACTTTAAATGTAAAAACTCTTAAAGGTAAAAAGTAAATGAATGGAAAAAATACACCATGCTAACACTAATCAAAAGATAGCAGGAGTAGTTATATTAATTAGAGACAGAGAATACTTCAAATGAAGGAAAATTATTAGGAAGAAAGAAGGGCATTACATAATAATAAAGGGATCAGTTCTCCTAGAAAACAACAATTCTTAATGTGTATGCTCCTAACCACAGAGCATCAAACCATGTGAGACAAAAACTAATAGAACTGCAAGGAGAAATAGATGATTCCACTATGGTAGTTGGAACATCCCTCTATCAGATAAGGACAGATCCAGCAGGCAGAAAATCAGGAAGGACATAGTTGAACTCAGCAACCAACTGAATATAATCAACCAACTGAATATAATCAACCATCAATCAACTGAATATAATCAATGTCTGTATGCTCACTTTGTCCAACAACAACAGAATACACATTCTTCTCAAGTTCACATGGAACATTCACCAAGGCAGACCACATTCTGGGCAATAAAACACATCTTAACACATTTGAAAGTAGAAATCATGCAATGTCTGCTCTTAGACTACAATTGAATTAAACTAGAAATCAATAACTGAAAAATAACTGGAAACTCCTAAAATATTTGAAGATTAAATGATATACTCCTAAATATCACATGGGTCAGATAAGAAATCTCAAGAGAAATTTAAAAATTGTTTTGAACTAAATGAAAATGAAAACAGAACTTATCAAAATTTGTGGGATACAGCAAAAGCAGTGCTCAGAGGGAAATTTATAGCATTGAATGCTTATACAAGAAAAGAAGAAAGATCTAAAATCAATAGTCTAAGTTTTCATCTTAAGAAACTAGGAAGAGTAAACTAAATCTAATCAGAAGAAAAGAAATAATAAGAACTAGAGCAGAAATCTATGAAACTGAAAACAGGAAATTAATAGAAAAAATAAATGGAATCAAAATCTGGTTCTTTGAAATGATCAATAAAATTCATGTGTCTAGCCAGGTTAATTAAGAAAAAAATAGAAGGGACTACTAATAAATGAAAGAGTGGACATCACTACAAGTCCTATGGACATTAAAAGGATAATAAAGGAATACTTTGAACAACTCTATGCCTGTAAATTTGGTATAAGAACTTAGATGAAATGCACCAATTTCTTGAAAGACATAATTTGCCAAAACTCACACAAGAAGAAATAGATAAGCTGAATAGGCATAGGCATACCTATTAGAGAAAATGAATCAATAATGAATAATCTTCTAAAACAGAAAGCAAGTGGCCTGAGTTCACTGATGAAGTCAACCAAACATGTAAGGAAGAAATTACATCAATTCTCTATAATCTCTTTCAGAGGATGGAAGCAGAGGAAATACTTCCTAGTTCATTCTATGAGACCAGCATTACCCTAAAACCAAGCCCATCAAGCACAAGAAAGAAAACTACAGACCAATATGTCTCATGAATAGAGATACAAAAATCTTCAACAAAATATTAGCAAATTAACCCAACAATGTATAAAAAGAATTATACAGCATGACCAAGTGGGATTTATCCCAGGTATGCAAGGCTGGTTCAATATTAAAAGAATCAGTTAATGTAATCATGCCAACAGGTTAAAAAGGAAAATTACTTGATCATATCAGTAAGTGTAGAAAAAGCATTTGATAAAATTTCCATTCATGATAAAAACTCTCAGTAAACATGAATAGAAGGGAACTTCCTCACCTTGATAAAAAAAATCTACAAAAACCCCATAGTAACATTATACTTAATGGTGAGAAACTAGAATCTTTCCCACTAAGATCAGGAACAAGGCAAGGAAGTCCCCTCTCACCACACTTTTCCTTTTTTAAAAAAAAATTTTATTGAAATATAGTTGATTTACAATGTTGTGTTATTTCTGCTGTACAGCAAAGTGATTCAGATGTGTATATATATATATATATATATATATATATATATATATACAGTCTTCATTTTTTAATATTCTTTTCCATTATGGTTTAATCACAGAATATTGAATATAGTTCCCTATGCTATATAGTAGGACCTTGTTGTTTATCCATTTTATCAATATATAATAGTTTGTATCTGCTAACCCCAAACTAGCACTACATCCCTCTCCCAACTCCATCCCACTTGGCAACCACAAGTCTGTTCTCTATGTCTGTGAGTCTGTTTCTGTTTCATAAAAGTTCATTTGTGTCATATTTTAGATTTCACATATAAGTTACATCATATGGTATTTGTCTTTCTCTTTCTGACTTATTTCACTTAGTATGATAATCTCTAGGTCCATCCATGTTGCCACAAATGGCATTATTTTGTTCTTTTTTATGGTTGAGTAGTATTCCATTGTATATATGTAACACATCTTCTTTATCTATTCATCTGTCTATGGACATTTAGGTTGCTTCCATGCCTTGGCTACTGTGAATAGTACTGCTATGAATATTGGGGTGCATGTATCTTTTTAAATCATATTTTTGTCCAGGTATATGCCCAGGAGTGGGATTGCTAGGTCATATGGCAACTCTATTTTTAGCTTTTTGAGGAATCTCCATGCTTTTCTCCCACAGAGGCTGCACCAACTTACATTCACACCAATAGCATAGGAGGGTTTCCTTTTCTTCACATCCTCTCCAGCATTTGTTATTTGTAGACTTCTTAATGATGGCCATTCTGACTGGTGTGAGGTGGTATCACACTGTAGTTTTGATTTGCATTTCTCTAATAAATAGTGATGTTGAGTATCTTTTCATGTGCCTGTTGCCCATCTGTATGTCTTCTTTGGAGAATGTCTATTTAGTTCTTCTGCCCAGTTTTCAATTAGGTTGTTTGTTTTTTTGTCGTTGAGTTGCAAGAGCTGTTTGTATACTTTGGAAGTTAAGCGCTTGTCAGTCACATCATTTGCAAATATTTTCTCCCAGTCTGTAGGTGGTCTTTTAGTTTTGTTTATAGTTTCCTTTGCTGTTGCAAAAGTTTGTAACTTGATTAGACCTCAGTTTTGTTTATTTCTGCTTTTGTTTCTATTGCCTTGGGAGACTGACCTAAGAAAACATTGGTACAATTTATGTCAGAGAATGTTTTGCCTATGTTCTCTTCTAGGAGTTTTACGGTGTCATGTCTTACTTTTAAGTCTTTAATCCATTTTGAGTTTATTTTTATGTATGGTGTGAGGGTGTGTTCTAACTTCATTGATTTACATGTGGCTGTCCAACTTTCCCAACACCCTTTGCTGAAGAGACTGTCTTTTTCCCATTGTATATTCTTGCCTCCTTTGACGAAGATTAATTGACTGTAGGTGTGTTCACCACACTTTTTCAACATCATATTGGAAGTACTAGCTAATGCAACAACACAAGAAAAGGAAATAAAATGTATACAGTTTGGGAAGGAAGAAATAAAACCAAAGAACAAATCAAGAAAATTAAATTTACAGAAATTTTAGTAGTTGCCCAAGTTTTATCTTTTTCAGACATTTTGGGTTTTTTAACTCACATACCATAAAGTTCACCATTAAAAAAATTTATTTATTTATTTATTTATTTTTGGCTGCGTTGTGTATTTGTTGCTGCACATGGGCTTTCTCTAGTTGCTGTGAGTGGGGGATACTCTTCATAGTGGTGCACAGGCTTCTCATTGTAGTGGCTTCTCTTGTTGCAGAGCATGGGCTCTAGGTGCGTGGGCTTCAGTAGTTGTGGCTCGTGGGCTCTAGAGTGCAGGCTCAGTAGTTGTGGCACACGGGCTTAGCTGCTCTGCAGGATGTGGGATCTTCCCAGACCAGGGCTCAAACCCATGTCCCCTGCATTGGCAGGCAGATTCTTAACCACTGCACCACCAGGGAAGCCCAAGTTCAGCATTTTGAAGTATAAAATTCAGTGATAGTATATTGACAAGTTTGTATAACCATCACCGTTATCTAATTCTAGAACATTTTTATTACTGGAAAAATAAACTGCATATCATTAGCAGTCACTTCTCATTTCCCCCCTCTCCCGAGTCCCTGAAAATCATTAATCTATGTGTCTATGGTTTTGCCTATTTGGGGCATTTTATATAAATAGAATCATATAATATGTGACTTTTTGTGTCTGACTTCTTTCACTTACCAAAATATATTCAAGAGCGATCCATGTTGTAGCATTTAACAGTACTTTCCTCCTTTTTATGGCTGGATAATTTTCCACCTATGGATATAACACACTTTGTTTATCCATTCATTAATTGGTGGATATTTGGGTTGTTTCTACCTTTTGGCTATTATGGCTATTATGAATAATGCTGCTGTAAAGATTCATGCACAAGATTTTGTATGAACATATGTTTTTAATTCTTGGATATATACCTAGGAGTGGGATTTTTGGATCATATGGTAACTTTATGTTTAACTTACTGAGGAACCACCAAACAGTTTTGCAAAGTGGTTGAATATTTTTACATTCCCACCAGCAGTGTATAAGTGTTCCCATTTTTTCACATCATTGTCAATACTTATTGTCTGCCTTTTAAAAAATTATTATAGTAATTCTACTGTTTATGAAGTGGAATCTCATTGTGGTTTTGATTTTCATTTCCCTAATCACTAATCATGTTTAGCATCTTTTTGTACATCTTTTCATACAAATGCTCATTGGTCATCTTCTTTGGAGAAATGTCTATTAAATACTTTGCCCATTTTAAAATCAAGCTATTTGCATTATTACTGAGTTTTTAGAATTCTTTATATATTCTAGAAGTGAATCTCTTATCAGACATATGATCTGCAAATATTTTTCCCATTCTTTGTGCTGTCTTTTCGCTTTCTTTTGAAACACAAAAGTGTTTAATTTTTACGATGACCAATTGATTTATTTTTTTTTTTATTGCTTGTGGTATCATATCTAAGAAATCACTGCCTAATGCAAGATCAAGAAGATTTATGCCTATGTTTGCTTCTAAGAATATTTCAGTTATATCTTTCACATTTGGGTCTTTGATCCATTTTGAGTTAATTTTTTATATGGTGGGAGTTAGGGGTCCAATTTCATTCTTCTGTTGGTGCATATCCAGTTGTTCCAACATCATTTTTTGGAAAAGACTATCCTTTCCTCTATCGACTTCTCTTGGCACCTTTGGTGAAAATCAATTGACCAGAGATTTAGCTATCTGATATTTTATTTCTGTTTGTCCTTCCTTTCTTATTTTGAAAAATTTAAAAATAATTTCTTATTTCAAAAAATTTAAGTTGCAAACCTTGACTCTTCCCTCTTGTTTTAGTTAGATATTCCTAACAAGCCACCGGGTGGTCTCACTCACTACCTCTGGTGGGGCTGTTGGTCTGGCACCTTGGTTCTCCTCCATATGCCTCTCCAGCAGACTGGCTTGGGTTTCCTCACAAGCACCTGTGTTCCAAAGGAATGAGAGTGGAAGCTGCAAGGTCTCTTGAGTTCTAGCTTTGAGTCAGACGGCATCACTGTACCACACTGTATTGGTCAAAGCAAGTCACAAGTTGGCCCAGAGCAGAAGGGTGAGGAAATAGATTATAACTTTTGATGGAAGAACTGCAAAGAATCTTTAAAAATCTGCCATTTTAAATTCACAACAATCTCTAAACACACCAGTGTATATCTCTTAAGAAAAAGAAAATTCTCCTGGATTACACATGGATTACACAAGATTGTGAAGTAAGTCTTTACAGAGGAGGGAAAATTTGATAGAGACCTGAATGAAGTGAAGGGATGCAGCATGGGGAAGAATATTTAAAGCAGGAAGAAAAGCATGTGCAAAGGCCTGGGGCAGAAAAGTGTTTTGTGTGTTTGAAGAACAGCACAGAGAAAAGTGTGATGGGAGAGAAGGTGGGGCTGTTGTGAACGTCAGGTGGGATAAAATATGTCAATATGTTATATTATGGGATGATAACAAGGTGAACTATTATTTTTCATCACTGTGATTCTTTCAAGGTGTTTCTAGAGGGTGGGAGAAGACAAAAAAGAAACCCCTTCAGTAATAACACCCAGCTAAGTCAGGGGCAGGGACAAGCCTTAGGGATGCCACATCCCCACTAAGTCTCACCACTACAAACACCTGCTGCCCAAAGTTGGTGCTGCCTCGGGAGCCTGGGCCAGTCCTCCCAGGTGGGCTGAGCCCATTTCTTCCTGGCTGCTCAGCCCCAGGTATGTGGCCCTCCCAAGTGCCATAGCCAGCTGGCTCCCCCAGGTCACCCTGGTTTTCAGGGTCTTAGTTGCAGTGACTCCTAAGGGGCAAGAGGATTTGAGGGTCTGAGCATTGAGGGGTGCAGGACTTGCCCCCGAGGCTGCTCTTGGTCCTGAGGCCTGTGCCAAGGTCCACAGGAACCCTGTCATGCTCTGAGCCCGAGCACTTACAGAGCTATACTAGCCCACGAGGTGACCTCAGGTGGGCAATTCCTGGCCACTTTATTTTTTGAGACTTTAAATATATGAGGAAAAAAAAAAGAAAATGTAAAAGAAAAGAAATAGGAGACAGACAAAACATGATTGCAAGTATTGAGATGTATTTTCAACGTATTCACAAAGTGAGAGTGATTTAATCCACAAGAATACAGTGGAAATAATTTGTGCTATTTACAACACGGACCTACTGAAAACCTATTTCATGGTGCAACCCAAGGTTACAGGTACCTGGCAAGCAGCAGCTTCTTTCCATCCCACCATCTAGGTCCAACTTCATTTGGAGAGAAGGTCCCCCAGCAAGCCCTACTGAGCACGGTCAGCCAAGGGAAGTGGGGCTTTGGTAGCTCTGTTCCCTCATGGGCCGGGGTCGGGGGAGCCCATCCTGCAGGAGGGCAGCTCCGGGGCCCAGCGGGTTACCTTGCTCTGCTCCCCAGCTACCCTCATCCCATTTGAGAGAAATCAGAGAGTTCTCCTCTCTCTCATCTCTTTCTACCTCTGTCTCTCTTTCTGCTCTCTGTGTTTTTCTTCATCTCCCTTCTCTCTGTCTCTTTGTTTCTCTCCTGATTCTCTCTCTCTATTACTCCAGATGCTAAAATGGGGCCTTCCCACTCCCACTGCCTGACCTCCTAGCAGTAAAGCTGCAGTTGAACGTCTCAGGGCTGGTAAAAAGCAGAAGGTCACTGGCGGGATGGGGACTTTCTTCTCTCCAGGCTGGTTCTCTCCCACCTGGAGGGCCCAGCAGTCCCTGCCCCAGGACCACATGCCATGTGTAGTTTCTGGCCTTGAGCTGCAGCCAGGGCAGTAGTATCTGGTGTCCTGGTGGGACCTGCATGGCTGGAGCAAACCCAGGACACTGTGGAAGGTCAGGGTGTTTCTTGGGGGCTGCTCACATCCCAGTGTGGGGAGAATGCTCTGGAGAGGGGCTCCCTTTCTTGGCCTCCTTCTGACCTTCTCTAACCAGTTACTGCTCTCCCAGACACTGGGGAATATGGATGTGTATGGACATCACAGAGTTTGTCTTCCTACTGGGCCAGCACTGGAAGCACGAGGGTGTCATTGGGCCTGGGCAACTGAGGGAGATGGCGTGTCTCTAAGGCGTGACCTGGCTCAGTTGCACAAAGGTGGTGTTTAAATATTTATTTTTAGTGGCCACTGGTTAAACAGAGGGCTTCATTTTGGTGGGGGCAACCCTGAAAAGAAAAAATAATCAGATCCTGGCCTTGTCAGTCAAGCTTACCAGCCCCTGCAAGGTGGACCCTGGACGCAGGGCCCCAAATGTCCAGGGTGAGCAGCAACGCCAGTGAACTGGGGGGCCCTGAAGGGAGCCAGGCTGGTGGGTGACCACAGGTCCTCACTGAGAAGACTGCAGCCCATCTACCCTGGCCTCCGGGACCTGGCCCAGCTCACCTGCCTCAAGCTGGGCCCTTCAGAGGCCGGCAAGCTGTTGGCCAAGACTGGGGGCCTGGGTCTCATGTGGGCACTGCTGACCTCCCTGCCCTCAGCCCAGGTCAGGAAGTCCCGGCTGCTCTAGGAGACACACCTGCTGAGCCTTCCTGCTTGTTCCAAGCTAGCCCCAGGGGTGAGGGGCCACAGCTCCTCTTCCTACTAGTGTTGGAGGGTGTGGGTGAGGCTGAGTTTACCCTTTGGTTTGGATTTGAGAGAGCCGGGCAGTGGGATCCTTGCCCCACAGTGGAGGGCAGCTGACCCTGCTAGGTCTTAGAGGTCACTGCCCCTCAGGTCTCAGCCAAACCCTTTCCTATCCTGCATGTCAGTGGCCTGGCATTCCCACTGGAGAAGGGCTTTTCTTGGCTGAAGGTTCTGCTGCATGGGAGTTTGAGTACAGGAGGCCCATCTTGGGAAGGATGATGCCCGGAGGAGAGAGACCTACTAACCATTACTGGGCTTCTGCCTTTCAGATGTGAAAACTGGCTCAGAGATTCTAAGACCCTTTCCCCAGGTCTGAGTTCATAACGGAATGTGGGTTCAAATCCAGACTGTCTGAGTTTTTGACCCTCTTCCGGGCCACCTCTTCCTTAAGTCATTTATTGGCTATTTAACACCTCAGAGAGGATTGATTATTTTATCACAGTGTTTCTTAAATACCCATTTTGGAGGGAAAAATTGTCTTGATTCCCTAGTATTGACAATTTATTTTCATTATAATGTCACTTAAGTACATAAAAACATGAAAGTAGGCATAACCCCCTATGTTTATAGCTGTTACAGAACCATACCACCAAGACCATTCACAAATTACAAATAAAACAAGAAGAAAGAGATTCCAATGAACAGCCTTAACCTTGTGAGGAGGGTGACACAGTTTTGCTGATGTGAGTCCCCCTTGCTCTAAGAGTGTGACTGCTTCAGAGCCCACTGGGGTTGCAGGGTCTACCCACTGTCTTTACTTGACCTATGAGGCCTGTTTGGTGCATGTCACACGGTGGTGTCATTTGGGCCCCCACATATTGAGGACATGAAAGTACTCACCCACCCTGACCCAATCCACAAGATGGAACACTGGGGTGAAGTCAGGGCCTGTGTCCTGGTTGCTAAGCAGAGCCCCAAAGGCATAGGGTGCTGGTCAGGGAGGTGTGGGGGCAGCACTGGAGCAGGGGTCGGTGCCTGAGTGGAATGGGGAGTCCTGGGCTTGGAGCAGGAGAGAGGCCAGGAAATCCTTTGCCCAGAATGAAGGTGACAGGAAAATCTTGTGGCCTCTAACCTGCAGCCACATGTGAGTGGGTGAAGTTAGAATGACACCCCTGTCCTTTGTCCCAGGGAAGAGCAGCACCCAAGCCTGCTCTGCAGGTTCCCCATGGGCATTGCCTGGCCTGGACCCCTGGGAGTGGGTGAGCCGTGCCACTGGCTGCTACCAGTCTTGGAGGTCCTGCTAGGTCCTCAATGTCCCTGACCAGCCCCTGGGCCTCTGAGAATGAAGGTCAGGACAGCAGGGTTCCAGGCTCTAAGAAAGGACTGCCAGACAGGGAAGGGCTTCCCAGCCCCAACCCAAGAATGACTGACAGGTTAGGATGCTGACTTTCAGGGATGAGCCTCACACCAAGGGATGGAACTTGCTTGGTCTCTGTTCTTGGTTGCCATGTCCAGCCTCCTCTCAGACTGAAAGGGGCTACTAGGAAGTGTGAGACCCTTTTCTCTCGGGCCTTCTATTCACAGCCTCTCCATTTACTAGCTGATTGTCTTTGGGTTTGTCAATTGACCTCTTGGGGAACTATCTCCTAATCTGTGAAATGCGTCCATGTGTGGATTCCACGAGATGAAATGGATCCTCTGCATTAGATTCTAGCCCACCTTCATGGATCTGTCATATATATGTATATGCATATATACATGTGTGTATGGATGTAGATATAATTTTATGAGCAAGCTGAAAACAACAGCAACAATAATAACCACGAGCTTCTCTCCAGGTGCCTGGGGCACCAGGACTTGCCTCACCGGAAGATCAGAGTCTGTGACCCCAGTAGGGAGTGTGCTGGAGAGCGCAGTCATGGGCAGGAAGCCTGGCAGAGTGCAGACGCACTTTCATTCCACATGCTCTGGTTTCATCTGGGAGCACTGAAAGAAAAGCTGCTCTTGGACTTTAGGAGGTGTCTCCTGGTCAGGGGATGGTACAGCTCAGTCAGGAGGTCCCACTTGTTGGTGGCCCTCAACCAGTCCACCAGACCACTTCTCCTGGTCTCAGTGCCTCACAGAGGGTACCCAGTGGAAGCTATGGCTACATGAAAGCCGTTTGGAAGGCCAAAGGAAGGCCAAAGTTACACTGTGGCCTCAGGTCTCTTTTGGAAGTAAATGATGTGTCAATTATTAATAAAAGAGATACAAAATATTCTACTAGCCTTTTCATGCCCAGTGTCATCCTGGGCAACACAGTGAGCTGTGGGGTACAGTATCCCATGTCTCCTGAACCTGAACCTTCAAATCTCTGCTTTACAGGAGCTTCCAGAGCTTTTACTTTCTGAGGAAAGAGCCTGTCTTCAGACCCCCTGTGCTTGATGGGAACAGAGCATTTATTTTGCCAAGCCATGAGGACAGAGGGTCTATCCTTCTAGGAGGTTGCTAAGTTGGGATGTATATTTCTATCTCCCCTCACAATGGGGAGGCCTGCCTGTGATAAGGCAGAGATGGAGAGATGAAGACAAAGACCCTGGATCAAGCTCTGCCTGAAGTCATCCACCCAGACATCTCAGTTACATGAACCTCGCTTCCCACTAGCACCACCCCCTCATTTTTCTTACAGAAGGTGGTTTCCAGGTGAAAGCATCTTAACCACTCTAAGTACCATTATGGATTAAGAAGCACGTGGACATGCTCATCCATCCATTCACAGGCTATGGCTGTGTCAGGCCCTGGGACCGGCGCTGGGGGCACCAGGATAAATTACATCCTCCGTTAGGGCCTCAGCCAACTGAGGGGGCAGACTTGAGACAAATCCATGCTGCCCTGTGCTGAGTATTAGGAGAAGTTTGATTAGGGGAGCAACTAACTCAGAGAGGGCTTCCCAGAGGAGGTGGCATGTGCCTTGAACTTGAGGGAAGGACAGGGTTTTGTTTGAGAGAGAAGAGAGCATGTGGGCACAGGCCAAGCAGCTGACAGAATATGGAGTGTGTGAAGAAACCGCAAGCAAGGAGCTGGCAGCCCTGCCTTCCCTGTGCAGGGGGAGGGCGGAAGTGGCTGGGAGACAGCTGCAGCCCCGACCCAGGCCCCTGCAGGGGCCCCAGGGCTAGACCTTCTCACTCTGTCCCTGCCTGGAGTGTTGGCAGGAAGATACTGCAGGGAAACTTGGGAAGACACGCATGGTTGAGAGCAGCGGGGAAAGGAGGGGATAAAGCCATTTTCTTTCCAGCTCCAAATGGTAAAGAAATGACTTTCCTCCTGCACAAGCTGGACTTCCTGCAGCTGGAAAAAAGTATATTAATGCCATGTTGTATGATGCCTGGACTGAGCAGGGACAGGCTGGCCTGGCTGCCTGCGATAGTACAGCGATTGCCCCGCTGGCCAGCCCTGGGCCCTGGGCCTCCATGTCCAGGCTGGAGAAAGTTGGCTCCACTGTAGCTTTCCAGATAAAGTGGTTTTTATTTCATATTCACCAGAGAGGTTACAAAGTATAATTGGGATTGCTGCTTCTCATATTATTTATGCAATTCTCCCCCATTTCCCTTCCCAAAAGCAACTCACAAAGGGGTCTTTGTTCTCTGCAAGTTCAAAGTCAGCTCCTCCAACGGGAAATGAATTGGCGATTACAAGAAGGAAGGCTGAGTTTTACTGGCTGTCAGACCAGAAACATGGGATGCATCAAGGTTCCAGTAGGAGCCAGGGAGAGTGCGGTCTGCAGGCTGCAGAAGTGGGTGAGCCAGAGAGTGGGGGGTAGACAGTGGGGGGACAGCCCACGTCTGCCTCTCTGCTGAGCAGCCTCGCCACATACTCTGCCTCCGTGGCCTCAGTTTCCTCACTCGTAGGGCCTGGCACCTGTACTCTGGACTAAAACTAAATCAGAGGGTTTCCTTCCCTTCCTCAGACCTCTGGGACTCTGCTGAGGGTGAAGGTCTCAGAACAGGATGGTCAGGGCTTGGGGCACCAAGCCCACTCTTGCCCTTCCGAATGTTTGACTGATTGATTCAATGTGCAGGTCAGATTTTAAGGAAAAAGTGTTTTCATTGAAAGTTTGCAAAAGGCTGACCTGGATGAACTTGAAGGCCTGGGACCCAGGAGATGGTGGAGGCTCAGAGCCTGGGATCCTGTGCAGCTATCAGGGTGGCTAGCTTTTGTGGGCTTCTTATGTCCCTCTGGGAAGTAGAAGACAGCTGCCTGAGAGGCTCTGAGCAGAGGGCTGGGGGACCACGTGCTCAGAGGTGCAGAGTCTGTGACTGCCCCACTGGAAGACTACCTGGCCTTGAATGGGTCGGAGAGTTTGTGTGAAGTGCCCCCACCCCTGTGGCATGGCCCATGACCCTCACTGACAGCAGGACTGGTAGGGGTTCAGCACCTTGGGCCCAGGTCTGTGACTCTGGCTCTTACCCTAGGGAACCCTGCAATGGGGGACCCATTCTCAGCATCCTGGATGAAACATTGAGCAGGCAGCACCTCCAGAACCTCAGCTCAGTGGGACCTCCCTTTGCCATGATGGCCTCCATGGGGAGCAACCCACAGGGACCTTGGTTGCCAGCCTTGTTGGGGGCCCAGTACACAGCAGGCCAGCAGAGGCCCTTGGCCCAGCTTCCTTGGCCACAAAGTTGTTTCAGGATTCGTGCCTGGTTGGGAGTCCTCAAGCCTATGGCCCTTGGCCTAGGCTGCCCCCCCCAGACCCACTCCCTGGTGTCTGGCCTCTTCTTCCTTCCCCAGTGGAGCCCTGCATGCCTGGCCACCAGACCCCAGAGCCCCAACCTTCCAGCTTTCATTCTAGCAATGAGATAACTTAGGCATTTGGGGGTTGGGTAGGGGAAGAGGTGTGTCCCAGCCACCTATTCCCACAATGGGACTCTTCTCCATCCTGGGGAGGGGGCGGTTGGAGTGAGACTGAGGGACACCTGTCCTCGCCTTTGCAAGGAGCCAGAGCCTCATTTGGGAAGCCTATGATGTGTTTGTGTGGCTCTAGGGCCCTGCTGGGGCAGGGCAGGGCAGGGCACTGAGGGTGGGAGTGGGAGGGGCTTTGGAAGAGCACAACCTGCCACTCTCCCTCTGGCCCTCCAAAGAGATGAGGCTCTTCTTGTGAGATGCTCTGGGAGTAGAGAGAACATATGGAGAGGAGAGGGCCCCTGTGTGAGCTTTGTGCAAACTAGAAGGAGAGGGCAAGTCTATCGGAGGTCCTCCCCACCTGACTCCAGGATTCCAGGTCTCTCTAGAGCACTGATCTCAGAGTGTTGCAGGCAGAGCAGAAGCCAGGCCCCCATGGAGGTTGACATGGACGCCCCCCAGGGTTGAGGGCTTTTCAGAAATGTTACTTCCTGCGGTTGCCAGACTGCTTCCCTCAGTCACCTCACCGTCACTGCTGCTGCTGGCTGTTGAGTTCACTGATAAACATTGGCTCTGGGAGTTGAGACATCAGGACCCTGGAGAAATTCAGGCTAGAGGCACTCTGCTAAAACCACGTCTTGGGGTGGCCTCTGCACTCACACCGTTGGGCATGAAAGTGTTATTTCTGCAATAACGGCTTTCTAGTCAACGAAAAGACCACCAGTGGGGATGCAGGTTTTCTCTGCGACCGTGGGGCCCTATCCAGCCCCAGACTCAACACACTGTGGGAGGCAGGCCCGGTCTGGGGGATGCTCTGATCCACCACAGAGGTTAGATCATGCATCTCCTCATTTTACAGACAGGGAAATCGAGGTTCCCCAAACCAGGAGGGGTTAGGAGTTGGGCTGCAGGTCATGCCAGTGTCTGCTGGCTCCAATCCTGGGCTGTCTTTACTGTGTGATAAGGTGTGAAACACATTTACACTGCGTCACAGGGAGCAGGCACTATGCCAGGCATTTTACCTACATTATCTCATTCAATCCTCGAGACAAGTCTGGACCAAGTCTCCACCCATTCATTTTACAGATAAGAAACTGAGGGTCACAGAGGTTGAGTTAACTTGTGCTGAGTGAGCCAGGATTACAACTCAGGCTTATTTGACCCCAAGGCCTCGCCCACTCCCTTCCTGCAGGGCTCTGCTGCCTTCATGTGCTGTCTCCCCTAAAACTTTCCTTAGCTGTTCCTATGTGTCTCCTGGGCCTTCTTTGGGCAGCCTTGACCTACCCAGGAGAGCAGGCCCGCCCTTGGACACCCTGAAAGTAGGGAGTCTGGCCTGGCTAAGTCTTGGCCTCCTTGGATAGTCCTCCTTGGATTTGGGGCGTCTGCTCCAAGTAAAATCCCAACTTTTCCAGTAAACATGCTGGGTTTATTCCACTTCCTCCAGTCTCCTGACCACCCAGTTGATGTCAGCTGCTTCCAGGCACCCCTGTGTCCTGCAGCCCTGTGCTATTCACACCAAGTGTCATGACCCACATGGTTTTTTTGGGTTTTTTTTAAACATCTTTACTGGAGTATAATTGCTTTACAATGTTGTGTTAATTTCTGCTGTACAACAACATGAATCAGCTATATGTATACATATATCCCCATATACCCTCCCTCTTGAACCTCCCTCCCACCCTCCCTACCCCACCCCTCTAGGTGATCACAAAGCCCTGAGCTATCTCCCTGTGCGTTGCAGCTGCTTCCCACTAGCTATCTATTTTACATTTGGTAGTGTATATATGTCAATGCCACTCTCTCATTTCGTCCCAGCTTACCCTTCCCCCTCCCTGTGTCCTCAAGCCCATTCTCTACGTCTGTGTCTTTATTCCTGTCAGAATCTTTTTTTTTTTCTTAGATTCCATATATATGTGTTAGCATATGGTATTTGTTTTTCTCTTTCTGACTTCACTCTGTATGACAGTCTCTAGGTCCATCCACCTCACTACAAATAACTCAATTTCGTTTATTTTTATGGGTGATTAATATTCCATTGTACATATGTGCCACATCTTCTTTATCCATTCATCTGTCAATGGACACTTAGGTTGCTTCCATGTCCTGGCTATTGTAAATAGAGCTGTAATGAACATTTTGGTACATGACTCTTTTTGAATTATGGTTTTCTTAGGGTATATGCCCAGTAGTGGGATTGCTGGGTTGTATGGTAGTTCTATTTTTAGTTTTTTAAGGAACCTCCATACTGTTCTCCATAGTGGCTGTATCAACTTACATTCCCACCAGCACTGCAAGAAGGTTCCCTTTTCTCCACACCCTCTCCAGTATTTATTGTCTCTAGATTTTTTGATGATGGCCATTGTGACTGGTGTGAGGTGATACCTCACTGTGGTTTTGATTTACATTTCCCTAATGATTAGTGATGTTGAGCATCCTTTCATGTGTTTGTTGGCAATCTGTATGTCTTCTTTGGTGAAATGTCTATTTAGGTCTTCTGCCCATTTTTGGATTGGGTTGTTTGTTTTTTTGATATTGAGGTGCAGGAGCCACTTGTATATTTTGGAGATTAACCCTTTGTCAGTTGCTTCATTTGCAAATGTTTTCTCCCATTCTGAGGGTTGTCTTTTTTGTCTTGTTTAGGTTTCCTTTGCTGCGCAAAAGCTTTTAAGTTTCATTAGGTCTCATTTGTTTATTTTTGTTTTTATTTTCATTTCTCTAGGAGGTGGGTCAAAAAGGATCTTGCTGTGATTTATGTCATAGCTTGTTCTGCCTATGTTTTCCTCTAAGAGTTTTATAGTGTCTGGCCTTACATTTAGGTATTTAATCCATTTTGAGTTTATTTTTGCATATAGTGTTAGGGAGTGTTCTAATTTCATTCTTTTACATGTAGCTGTCCAGTTTTTCCAGCACCTCTTATTGAAGAGGCTGTCTTTTCTCCATTGTATATTCTTGCCTCCTTTGTCATAGATTAGGTGACCATAGCTGTGTGGGTTTATCTCTGGGCTTTCTATCTTGTTCCATTGATCTATGTTTCTGTTTTGGTGCCAGTACCATATTGTCTTGATTACTGTAGCTTTGTAGTATAGTCTGAAGTCAGGGAGTCTGATTCCTCCAGCTCCGTTTTTTTCCCTCAAGACTGCTTTGGCTATTCGGGGTCTTTTGTGTCTCCATACAAATTTTAAGATGATTTGTTCTAGTTTTGTAAAAAATGCCATTGGTAGTTTGATAGGGATTGCATTGAATCTGTAGATTGCTTTGGGTAGTATAGTCATTTTCACAATGTTGATTCTTCCAATCCAAGAACATGGTATATCTCTCCATCTGTTTGTATCATCTTTAATTTCTTTCATCAGTGTCTTATAGTTTTCTGAGAACAGGTCTTTTACCTCCTTAGGTAGGTTTATTCCTAGGTATTTTATTCTTTTTGTTGCAATGGTAAAAGGGAGTGTTTC
Organism: Balaenoptera ricei; assembly: GCF_028023285.1. Taxonomy (NCBI): domain Eukaryota; kingdom Metazoa; phylum Chordata; class Mammalia; order Artiodactyla; family Balaenopteridae; genus Balaenoptera; species Balaenoptera ricei. Next base: position 52,060,173 of record NC_082640.1, on the reverse strand, counting down.
CTTAATTTCTCTTTCAGATTTTTTGTTGTTCGTGTATAAGAATGCAAGAGATTTCTGTGCATTAATTTTGTATCCTGCTACTTTACCAAATTCATTGTTTAGCTCTAGTAGTTTTCTGGTAGCATCTTTAGGAATCTCTATGTATAGTATCATGTCATCTGCAAACAGTTACAGTTTTACTTCTTCTTTTCTGATTTGGATTCCTTTTATTTCTTTTTCTTCTCTGATTGCTGTAGCTAAAACGTCCAAAACTAATTGAATAATAACCGTGAGAGTGGGCAACCTTGTCTTGTTCCTGATCTTAGAGGAAATGGTTTCAATTTTTCACCATTGAGAATGATGTTGGCTGTGGGTTTTGTCATATATGGCCTTTTTATGTTTAGGTAGTTGCCCTCTATGCCCACTTTCTTGAGAGCTTTTATCATAAATGAGTGTTGAATTTTGTCAAAAGTTTTTTCTGCATCTATTGAGTTTATCATATGGTTGTTATCCTTCAATTTGCTAATATGATATATCACATTGGTTGATTTGTGTATATTGAAGAATCCTTGCATTCCTGGGATAAACCCCACTTGATCATGGTGTACGATCCTTTTAATGTGCTGTTGGATTCTGTTTGCTAGTATTTTGTTGAGGATTTTCACATCTATGTTCATCAGTGATATTGGCCTTTAGTTTTCTTTTTTTGTGACACCTTCTTCTTGGATTGATCCTTTGATCATTTTGTAGTGGCCTTCCTTATCTCTTGTAACAGTCTTTATTTTAAAGTCTATTTTGTCTGATATGAGAATTGTTACTCCAGCTTTCTTTTGATTTCCATTTGCGTGGAATATCTTTTTCCATCCTCTCACTTTCAGTCTGTATGTGTTCCTAGGTCTGAAGTGGGTCTCTTGTAGACAGCATATATATGGGTCTTGTTTTTGTACCCATTCAGCCAATCTGTGTCTTTTGTTTGGAGCATTTAATCCGTTTACATTAAAGGTAATTATCGATATGCATGTTCCTATTACCATTTTCTTAATTGTTTTGGGTTTGTTGTTGTAGATCTTTTCCTTCTCTTGTGTTTCCTGCCTTGAGAATTTCCTTTAGCATTTGTTGTAAAGCTGGTTTGGTGGTGCTGAATTCTCTTAACTTTTCCTTGCCTGTAAAGTTTTAATTTCGCCATTGAACGTGAATGAGATCCTTGCTGAGTAATCTTGGTTGTAGGTTTTCCCCTTTCATTACTTTAAATATGTCCTGCCACTCCCTTCTGGCTTGCAGAGTTTCTGCTGAATGATCAGCTGTTAACCTTATGGGGATTCCCTTGTATGTTATTTGTTGCTTTTCCCCTGCTGCTTTTAATACTTTTTCTTTGAATTTAACTTTTGATAGTTTGACTAATATTTGTCTTGACATGTTTCTCCTTGGATTTATCCTGTATGGGACTCTCTGTGCTCCCTGGACTTGATTCACTATTTCCTTTCCCATGTTAGGGAAGTTTTCAACTCTAATCACTTCAAATATTTTCTCTGTCCTTTTCTTTTTCTCTTCTTCTTCTGGGACCCCTATAATTCGAATGTTGGTGTGTTTAATGTTGTCCCAGAGGTCTCTGAGACTGTCCTCAATTCTTCTCATTCTTTTCTCTTTATTCTGCTCTGTGGCACTTATTTCCACAATTTTATCTTCCAGGTCACTTGCCCGTTCTTCTGCCTCAGTTATTCTGCTATTGATTCTTTCTAGAGAATTTTTAATTTCATTTATTGTGTTGTTCATCATTGTTTGTTTGCTCTTTAGTTCCTCTAGGTCCTTGTTAAACGTTTCTTGTATTTTCTCCATTTTATTTCAAGATTTTGGATCATTTTTACTATCATTACTTTGAATTGTTTTTCAGGTAGACTGCCTGTTTCCTCTTCATTTGTTTGATCTGGTGGGTTCTTACCTTGCTCCATCATCTGCTGCATATTTCTCTGTCTTCTCATTTTGTTTAAATTACTGTGTTTGGGGTCTCCTTTTCGCAGACTGCAGGTTCGTAGTTCCCATTATTTTTGGTGTCTGGCCCCTGTGGGTGAGGTTGGTGCAGTGGCTTGTGTAGACTTCCTGGTGGAGGGGACTGGTGCCTGTGTTCTGGTGGGTGGGGCTGTATCTTGTCTTTCTGGTGGGCAGGGCCATGTCGGGTGGTGTGTTTTGGAGTGTCAGTGAACTTAGTATGACTTTAAACAGCCTCTCTGCTAGTGGGTGGGGTTGTGTTCCTGTCTTGCTAGTTGTTTGGCATGGGGCTTACAGCACTGGAGCTTGCTGGCCATTGGGTGGAGCTGGGTCTTAGTGTTGAGACGGAAATCTTTGGGAGACCTCTCGCTGATTGATATTACGTGGGGCCGGGAGGTCTCTGGTGATCCAATGTCCTGGATTCAGCTCTCCCACCTCGGAGGCTCAGGCCCAACACCCAGCCGGAGCACCAAGACCCTGTCAGCCACATGGCTCAGAAGAAAAGGAAGAAAAATTAAGGAAAAAAAAAAAAAAAGGAGAGACAAAACTCTAGGACAAAACTCTAGGACAAATGGTAAAAGTAAACCTATACAGACAATATCACACCAAGAAGCCTACACATACACACTTACAAAAAGAGAAAAAGGAAAAAAAAAAGTATATATATATATATTTATTTATATATATATTTATATATATATGAAGGAAGAAAGCAACCAAACCAATAAACAAATCCACCAGTGATAATAAGTTCTAAATACTAAACTAAGATAAACATAAAACCAGAAACAAATTAGATGCAGAAAGCAAACCCCAAGTCTACAGTTGCTCCCAAAGTCCACTGCCTCAATTTTGGGAACATTCATTGTCTATTCAGGTATTCTTCAGATGCAGGATTTATCAAGTTGATTGTGGGGATTTAATCTGCTGTTCTTGAGGCTGCATGGAGAAATTTCCCTTTCTCTTCTTTGTTCACACAGCTCCTGGGTTTCAGCTTTGGTTTTGGCCCTGCCTCTGTGTGTAGGCCGCCCTCAGGAGTATGTTCCCCACCCAGACAGGAGGGGGTTAAAGCAGCAGCTGATCAGGGCTCTCTTGCTCACTCAGGCGGGGGGGAAGGAGGGGTACAGTTGTCATAATTGGAATGTGGGGCGAGCCTGCAGTGGCAGAGGCTGGCATAAGGTTGCAACAGCCTAGGTGTGCCGTGTGTTCTCCCGGGGAAGTTGTTCCTGGATCACAGGATCCTGGCAGTGGCATGCTGTACAGGCTCCCGGGGTGGGGTGTGGATAGTGACCTGTGCTTGCACACAGGATTCTTGGTGGCAGCGGCCGCAGCGTTAGCGCTTCATGCCCGCCTCTGGTGTCTGAGCTGATAGCTGTGGCTCATGCCTGTCTCTGGAGCTCACTTGGGCGGTGCTCTGCCTTCTGTGGGCACACTGGGAAGGAATCCCCTCTCCTCATGCACCCCAAAACAAAGGTCTCTTGCCTCTCCAGCCGGTCCAGACTTTTTCCCGGACTCTCTCCCGGCTAGCTGTGGCACACTAGCCCCCTTCAGGCTGTGTTCACCCAGCCAACCCCAGTCCTCTCCCTGGGGTCTGACCACTGAAGCCTGAGCCTCAGCTCCCAGCCCCCACCCGTGTCCTGGTGGGTGAGCAGACAAGCGTCTCAGGCTGGTGAGTGATGGTTGGCACTGATCCTCTGTGCAGGAATCTCGCTGCTTTGCCCTCTGCACCCCTGTTGCTGTGCTCTCCTTCGTGGCTCTGAAGCTTCCCTCCTGCCCACCTCCCATCTCCGCCAGTGAAGGGGCTTCCTAGTGTGTGAAAACTTTTCCTCCTTCACAGCTCCCTTCCAGAGGTGCGGGTCCCATCCCTATTCTTTTGTCTCTGTTTTTTCTTTTTTCTTTTGCCCTACCCAGGTACATGGGGATTTTCTTGCCTTTTGGGAAGTCTGAGATCTTCTGCCAGCATAGTAGGTGTTCTGTAGGAGTTGTTCCACATGTAGACGTATTTTTGATGTATTTATGGGGAGGAAGGTGATCCATGTCTTACTCCTCTGCCATCTTGAAGGTCTCGGTGGATTATTTTTGTGAGAGGAATTTTGGAAAGTCCTGGTTAGAAGGAAAGAAAAAATGAAAGAAGGGAGGAAGGAAGGGAAGGAGGGAGGCAGAGAGAAAATGAGAGAAGAAAAAGAAAGAAAGAGAGAGAGAGAGAGGGAAGGAGGGAGGGAGGAAGGGAGGGAGGAAGGAAGGAAGGGCAAGTTTAAAACTGTCTCCAGTGGGACTTCCCTGGTGGCGCAGTGGTTAAGAGTCCGCCTGCCAGTGCAGGGGTTCGAGCCCTGGTCTGGGAGGATCCCACATGCCGTGGAGCAACTGGGCATGTGCGCCACAACTACTGAGCCTGCTGTCTGGAGCCTGCAAGCCACAGCTACTGAACCCATGTGCCACAACTACTGAAGACTGCACGCCTAGAGCCTGTGCTCTGCGACAAGAGAAGCCACTGCAGTGAGAACCCCGTGTACCGCAATGAAGAGTAGCTCCTGCTTGCAGCAACTAGAAAAAGTCCATGTGCAGCAATGAAGACCCAATGCAGCCAAAAAAATTAATTAATTAAATTTATAAAAAACAAACAAACAAACAAAAACTCTCTTCAAGCCTCCTTAGATGTTGGTGTGTTGTCACTGTGATTTCCAACATGCTTTTCAGCAGGTGGTTGGACTCTTCTTGCTATTTTATGAAGCAATAGGTCCTGTGTTGTTACCACCAATACTATTTTCTGGGACTAAGGCAACTAGTGTCTTGACTCCTGACTTTCTCTGGCTGGAAGCACTGCAACAATTTCTAAAAATTCCATAAGCAATGTCACAGTGTGTCATGAAGATAATAAGTGACTCAAACATTTTTGTCTTTGTCATAATGACACTTGTTCAGTAAACATTGAAAGAAGGAAAAAAAGCAACCGTAATACCAATATTCCCATACCACTGTTTCCATTTTTCTATGCTTCCATTTTGTGCTTTTCCTCATTGTGACCTCAAACTGATACATCATGTTTACTTTACTATCTATTGTTGCTAGACATTTCATGGTTTCCAGTTTTGCCTGGCATAGATAACACTCCAGTGAACCTCTCCCTGCATGTGACTTTTTAAAAAAATCTGGAGTATTTCCTTATGATGAACTTCTTAGACTGGAGTCACTGGGTAAAGCAGAAAAGACATTTTCAGGGCTTCTTAAGCACAATGCTGAGTGGCCTCTACCCAGCATACAGCACTGAGGACCGTCTTCTTCCTATAATATTTTATTCAAGAATTGTATCCCAAACTTGATTCACACCAGCAGGCAGGCCTTGCACAACGCTGGTGCAGATGCTCTAGGAAGGTACTTTGGAGTCCAGCAGGTTCTGGAATGGACCAAACCATAAGGCAGTGTGCACCCCTCACTGAGATGGGGACGACTGGCTATCTTCACTCCAGTGACCCCCAGGCATCTCAAACTCAACTTGCCCCAATCAGAGGGAACCATGTCTTCACCCAGAGTCTGTTCAGACTCCAGTAGTTCCAGCATTCAACCTGGAAGTTAGCTTCTCAATCACCCCACCAACTCCCCAACATACATGTACCCAAATCCCTCACCAAGACCTTGCAAATGTGTCTTCTATTTCCATATATGCATTTTACTATATGCATGTTTTACCTCAATTTAACAAAAAGTTAATTTAAAAAAACCCAGTCTGAATCCACCCCAACTTTCAACTCCAACCAATAGTTTGGTTAGACCCTGATCTAGAAGCCTCCAGCACCTGGCCTCCTGCCTCCAGCCAGACCTCTGTTTCAGAGTCATCTGGGTGCTTTTAAACAAGCACACTCCTGTGTCACTCTGGGTCTGAGAGCCGGGCCTGGGGACTGACATCTTGGCCTCACTCCCCAGGTGATCTGTGTGCAGAATGATGGTGACAGCAGCACTTCAAGAGGACGTCCATGTGCCCTGGCGTGGCCTGACTTCTAGCAATTAGTTGCTCATTTTCCACTAGTTATTTCTTACATTTTACTCTCTAATAACACCAAAGAGCTTGTAATCCCTCCCCACATCAACACACACACACACTCATGTGCAGGGTGCTCTAAGTCAGCCACACCTCTGTGCCTTTCTCTGCCCAGGCTGTGCCGCTGCCAGGCCCCTCCCTCTGTCCAACTCACTAACTCCCCCAGAGAGGATACTGTCCTTTGTCAGCTCATGCAGGCTCTTGCTGGAGTGGTTCCATTCTTTCAGCACTCACTAGCTGGGATCAATCTCTTTTGGGGGAATGGATGGGAGAGAAGTATTGTGGGTAACAGAAAACCCCAGATCAGAATTTAAAATGGAGGCAGGATAACTTACCACACTCATCATGTGTAAATGTGTGTGTGTGTGTGTGTTTGTGTGTGTGTGTGTGTATGGAGAGAGAGAGAGGAGAAAAGAGGTCAAGTTTTCAGAACAAATAAATGACATCCTTATCTGACAAAGCATTTTTTCTGATTTGTGAATTGATATATTAATATGAAAAGTTTCATAAAGGCACCAAATTAAAGTATGGTTTGTTATTCAGTCAAGAAAACCACACAAAGAATAATATGACATGAACAAAAACTGGAAATATTGCAAGGAATGCAGGGGATATTTGAAAGTTTGAAGTGGGAAACTTACCCCCAGCCCTCACAGCTGGACAGGCTGAAATTCTCTTTTCTTCAGAATTAGAGTGTGGGTCATGGGGATGCTGATGAACTCCATAATGACAGCCCGTGAGAGGATGGGCTTGGGGAGGGGCAGGATCCCACCGTGGGGTGCACACCCCTTTTTTCCCTCCATCCTTCCAAGACAGCACCAGGCTGCACACCCCGCAGCTGCCCCAGCAGGATTCATTACTTAGAAGGGAAAATGCCCCAGCGAGTTCACCCAAGTTGGGAATTGCTCCAAATATGGTACCCACGTCAGGTGCTGTGCAGGACCCTAAGGGCCAGAAGCACTTGCTTGTAAAATAGATTAGATTGGGCAATCCACAGGCTTCCAGGGATCTTGTTTAGAATTTTGCAGACACCTGATGGCGTCAGTCTGGGCCTTAAGCAGGCCCAGGCTCCCCTCTGCCTCTTCCCAGAAGGCTTGGGAGGCTCCACTTCCTCCACATCTGCCTTGCCAGGGACTCTTGAAGACAACAAAGGTCACAGAGTGATCTTTCCAGAGCTGCAGAGGTAGAGGTGGAAGGAAGGGAGGGAAGGTAGATCTGGGGCCCTGCAGCCAGATCAATGCCTCCTGAATGGACCCAGGCAGGAAGGTAGGGCCTGGGATCCCAGTCGGGGATGGGGGAAAGGGGAGTAGAGGGCAGCTTGTTGTAAAGCCTTGTTGGACCCCCCCCCCCATGAGGCCACTTTGCTCCACAGCAAAAGCCCCTGGAGCCACTGCGTTAATCCTGTACAAGAGCAGTGTCCCCAGGCCCCCTCCTGCTCTCATTTTTCCCTCCAGGCTCCCTCTCTGCCCAGACCCCTGTGGTCTAGCCTCCTTTATCTCTGGCCCTCCTTACTGCCCATATGACTTTTGAGCAGATCACCACCTTTTATTTTCCAACTGCCCTTGTCTGGCCTCTACAAACCCACTGTCTCCAGATTCAGCTGACACCCCTACCCTTTCTCTGTAGCCCCCCACCACTTCCTGGAATGATGGCCAGCCTGCCACTCAGGTCCCCAGCCCTTTGCCTCTCTCTCTACCATCTCACCCCATGGCTCTGAATAAATGACTCTTGAATTTGTTTTATCCCACTGAGTTCTCCCAACAGCCTTGAAGATCTCCAGATGACAAACCTGAGCCACCAAGAGTGTTGATGACATGCCCACGGTCACCAGAACAAAGTTGGAGCTGGTTCTGCAGTGAGATGCTCACTCCACATTGCGTCCTCCCCCCGGTGACCTGGGCTCCCCTGAGCCTGCCCCTAATATATTTGGACCCCAAGGCAAGGGCAGAAAGGGACACCCACAAAAGATATGCAAAAATATTTACAAATTGTAACTTATGCTATTTCTAACATTTTTTCCCCTCTTACCTTAGTAAATATATTTTTGCAATGACATGAAAGGGTTGGTTCAAATTAAGAATTTTACTGCATTATAAGTTCTGCAGGAGAATGTGGTGGTGAGGAGAGCCCTGCTGCCCAGCTCTAGCCTGTCCTGCTCTCCTTATACCCCAGGTTCCACCTGACACTGTGAGCAGCCCCGAGTCTATAGGATCAGGATCAGTCCAGCTCCTGTGTGTGCCCTGAGCATACACCATCAGTGGTGTGGCCTCCCTAGAGAGGACGGGCCAGCAAGAGGCTTGTGCAGACCCTTGATAGTTGGATGGGGATTCTGGGCCCTGGGGCCAGGGCTTTAGGTGGGCTCTTCCCCTGGGCCCATACACTTTTTTTTTAAAAATTTTATTTATTATTTATTTTTTGGCTGTGTTGGGTCTTCGTTTCTGTGCGAGGGCTTTCTCTAGTTGTGGCAAGCGGGGGCCACTCTTCATCGCGGTGTGCGGCCTCTCTTGTTGTGGAGCACAGGCTCCAGACACACGGGCTCAGTAGTTGTTGCCCACGGGCCCAGTTGCCCCACGGCATGTGGGATCCTCCCAGACCAGGGCTCGAACCCGTGTCCCCTGCATTGGCAGGCAGACTCTCAACCACTGTGCCACCAGGGAAGCCTTGCCCATACACTTTTGTCCCAACTGGAAGAAAGTCTGAGCAGTCCCCACGAACAGGGCACAGTGGGCTTCTCTTCCAGGACAGGCCTGGCTGTCCCCACACTGCCTTTAGTCCCTACTGCAGGTCACTGATGGTTGGCTGGAGCCTGGAATATAAACAAACATCCCAGGGGCCTCCTCTGAATTGGCTCAGTTCCCTGGAACTCACAGAGACAGGGCACCCACATCCCTTGGGGTATGGTGGATACTTCCTCACAGGCTTCTTGCTCTGGGGGAAGTGAAGAAGCTTCTTTCAGCTCCCAGTTGTGAAGTCAGAACCCTGTGCAGGGTGTATAGCTCCTATACCTGTGGGGGCTGGGAGGGAGGGCAGTGCAACATCTAGTAAGGGTGGGCGTCAGGGTCCACTGGCAGCAGGGGCAGGGAAAGAGGACCAGAGGCTGGTGCTGGACCAGAGGTTGGGAGCAGGGTTTGGGGCCTCCATCTTGGCAGCACATCTGGGGCCCCAGCTTCATCTTTGCTACTTTCTCTTGGATGGGTCAGATCTGAGGGGATTCCTCTGTGTTCTGAGCCTGTTGTCTATGAGAGGAGAGGGGGATGGGGTTCATCCATGTTGCAGCATGTGTCAGCATTTCCTTCCTTTTTAAGACTGAATCATATTCCATTGTACGAATATATTACATTTTTTTATTCTTTCATTTGTCAATGGACACTTGGATTGTTTCTACTTTTTAGCTATTGTGAATAATGCTGCTGTGAACATGGGTGTGCTTCTTTCTTGTAAAAAAATATGTCATGGGACTTCCCTGGTGGTCCAGTGTTTAAGACTTCACCTTCCAATGCAAGGGGTGAGGGTTCAATCTCTGGTCAGGGAGCTGGGATCCCACATGCCTGACGGCCAAAAAACCAAAACATAAAACGGAAGCAATATTTTAACAAATTCAATGAAGACTTTAAAAAATTGTCATCAAAAAATCTTAAAAAAAAAGTTATGTCATGAATATTTTCCTTCCTAGTATCAGAGGAGGAGAGGCCTTGAGAAGGCCAGGGAGGAGGTTCCGTGCCCAGCCTCCAAGCTGTTTCCTCCAGTCATGCTGCCCCAGCAGGGGCCCAGCATTTCCAAAGGGGCAGAGTCAGAAAAGGCAGCACGATAGGTTCATGGCTCCCGAGTCTGGTTCTGGCACAAGTCTGATGTGTATCGAGGGAAGGGAGTTCTGATGTTGAGATGTCAGACCGAGTGTCTGCAAATGGACAATGACAATGTCATTTGGCTAATATTGATATTTAGCAATTAGCCAGCTGGCAATTGACATTAAGTGATGAGACTGGTCTTGAAAAATAGCCATGTGCTAAAGTGTAGTCAGCCAACCAGAAGGCAATCAACTTCCTGAATACGTTTTGGCCCATGTTGAAGATATGAAGGAGTGAGAGTAAAGCAACACTGGGGAGGGGTTAGGGTGGGGTGAGGGTGGTGGGAGGAGGGGTGGAGGTGGTGGGGGATGGGGTGCTGGGGGTACAAGTAATATTAGCCACTTTTTTTTTTTTAACATCTTTATTGGAATATAATAGCTTTACAATGGTGTGTTTGTTAGTTTCTGCTTTATAACAAAGTGAATCAGTTATACATATATATATGTCCCCATATCTCTTCCCTCTTGCATCTCCCTCCCTCCCACCCTCCCTAATATTAGCCACTTTTGATTGAGTACTTCTTGAGTGCCAGGAAATGTGTGAATTGCTTCTCACACATGTGGTAATGAAGGGGAGAAAAGTTGTCCCCTGTACTGAGTTGAATGGTGGCTCCCCAAATATATGTCCACATCCAAATCCCTAGAAACCTATGAGTGTTGTCTTATTTGGGAAAAAGGTCTTCGTAGATGTAATTAGGTTAAGGATCTTGAGATGAAATCATCCTGGATTACCTGGACAGGCCCTAAATCAATGACAAGTGTCCATATAAGAGACAGAAAAGGAGACCCAGACACACAGAGGAGAAGCTCACATGGTCATGGAGGTAGAGATGGGGGCCATGAAGCCACCAGAACGGGAAGAGGCAAGGAACAAGATCTCCCCTAGAACCTCCAGAGGTGAACATGGCCCTGCAACCCCTCGAGGTGGGACTTCTGGCTCCGGAACTGACAGAATAAATTCCTGCTGTTTTAAGCTATCCAGCTTTATTGTAGCAATTATTGTGGCAGCCCCAGGAAATTAATACAGTCCTTGAAAATTGTATTATTAAAATCTGCAAACCAGGTGTGGGTGATTAAATTGATGTGAACTCCAGCTTTGTCTATCAGTTTGAGATCAGCCATTTCAGCTGCAGGAGGCAATATGGGGAAAGGATGATGAGTTAGGAGGAGGAGGTGAAGGTTTGGTGGAAGGAGCAGCAGCCTGCGAGACATGGTTGCAGGTATGAAGATCTGTGAGAGAGTTCCCAAATGTTTGACTGGAATTTCATTTATTTCTAGCTATTTGCAAATTGTCCTGAAAACCTCCCACCTCTCTCTCTCTCTTCATCACACACTCACACACATTTATTCAATGTGACCAACTGCTTACACATCAGTGCCCACCAACACATTGACTGTGCTGCTAGGCTAACTTGATTTAGTGTAAACCTTAAAGTAAAACTTTTCTCATCTCTTGTGACCCACTTATTAATGTCGATCACCATTTGCAACTAATTGTCTTTGTGAATCAGAATTTCCTTAATAGTCTATATAACCCGAAAAAAATCCCCTAAAAAACCATCAACCATAACCTTCAGTTTTTAACTGCATCCAGGCCCAAAGCTGTGTCATACTTTAAGAAACACAATGCATTTGGTAATATCCAATGTTATTTACATCTTTCCAAAACATTTAAGTATTTGGTCCATGGTGATTTTGGCTCAAATTTCCACAAGCATTCTCACTTGCTAACACTCTGAGATCCCAGGGAAACTCCTGCTTTCCCAGCTCCTCATGCCCCCACCTCGGTCCCTTCCCTATCTCTCCCTTCACTGTGAACTCCGGCCACATCAAGGTCCCCTGACAAGTGGCATCCTCTGTGGAGCACATCCTCCCACCCTCATTGCTTTCTTTTTCTTCTATTTTGAAAATCTACCTTCTTGGATTTGGCCCTTGTGTGAAAGTTGGGGAGCATAAATGTTGTGCAACCCCTGGGGGGTTAATAATTTTCATCCTGTCTCATCACAGTTATACATCTAAATACATAAAATACATTTATACCTAGAAACCACTGCTTTTGTCTGTTGTATGTATTATTGTTATATATCATATTTTATTTAAGGGGGAGGGTCAGTACCAAACACAAACTTGGAAGGAGGAAGTGGAGGGAGTGAGTACTTGTCTGGATTTATCCATCAGGTCCAAGGGGGTGTTGCTTGATTGGGCCCCAACCTTCTCAGGGCCCTACCTTTGTCTGGAGGCAGGACCCCTCACGACTCCCCACCCCTGTGCTCACAGCACACATGCACACCAGGCGCCATTCCTATGACTTGGCTTTCTGGGAATTCCAGCCAGAAATCCTTCTGGGGAATCAACTAATTTCAACCCCTTGAAAAGAGCACCCCTCAGTGTGAAGGAATCATTTGGCAGTTCATGAATCTGTGATTACATGAGTTGGCTTCCCCGAGTCGTCCAGCTGTGACATATGAACACGATGCTGAGCCAGCCAAGAACATGGGACATTTCTGTGGAATGCTACTCTAGGGCTTCCTGGTGAAAACAGCAAGTGTCACCGCCCCTTGCTGACTTTCATCAAAGTGGAATCAGATGATAGACAACAAACATTAGTTGCTCAAGAGTGGGATACTTTGGCACAAGCCACCTGGCTTCAGGCAAACCACCAACCAGCCAGCCTCTGGCAGGAGGGTCTGTCAGCTACCCTCAGGGGAGGGGCCCCACCTAGTGAAGGTCAAAGGTGGTGGCAGTTGACTCTTTAGGGGTTTGTGTGGTAAGGGGTGCTCTCCAGGAGAGACTCTGCCCATGAGGAAATGTACCTTATCACCCAAGCCCGAATGTCACAGCTCTTCTCTTAGGATGCTTGGTTGCCCCCTGGGGTATCTGTCTGATCTTTGGAGTGGGTCTTAAGGGATACTTTCTGGTGTATCTGGAGCTTTAAAAGAGTTTCCACAACTAGGCATCTGAGAACGGGGTGGTGGAGGCCACCTCAGAGGAGGGTTTTTCCCTTTGAAGCTTGGATGCCTGCTCAACCGGCTCTGGTAGGGAGATGTGTGCCACTCCACCAGGGACTGCTATTTGATTCTGGGTATTGAGGGAGTGAGTCCTGAGCTTGTACACAAGGCTACTCTGCAGGCACAGATTCTGGAAATAAAGCCAGAATACGGATGGATAACCCAGGCCTTCTGGATTATAATAGGAAAAAACTACATGTTTTCAAAAGGTTGGGATATCTGCACATCCTCTTCTACTTTTATGATAACTACAATGTTGGTTTCCTGAAACCTTGAAAGGGAGCCACCCTTGCAAGTACATGTGCTAAGGGGTGGAGTGTAGCCATGTTGCCACTTGCTCACTGGGTTTTGATATTTGTTGGCAACCCCAAAAGGGATTGAAAGTGAAGCTGCCTTTAATTTGGAATTGATTGAGCATGTCTCCTCAGTTCCTATTAGCATGTGGGGCTTTGAATAGAGCTTAAACAATTCCTTAATGCTGGCCAAGAAATCAATATCCTAATTAGTGTTCAAAGCAGACAGCCATTTCCAAGCAAAACCTCCTGTTCTGGCATAATTGGCCTGGATTTTCAATTTCAAACCTCTTTTGTAAAATAATGGCAGTGCATGCTTTAAATTTATCAGAGGATCTTTCAAATGTTCAAACATAACTTGTGGGGATGGGGAATATCACTCTGGAGTCCAGCTTCTCTGTGTCCTACTGGGGAGAATGTTCTGGGCTTTATGGTTTGAAGATGATGGCTCCAGGAGTTACTAAGTGCCAGGCACTGACATAGTGCTGGGAATACAATGGTGAAGCAAAAGAGAAAAAGTTCCATCTCTGGTGGAGTTTATAGTCTAAGAGGGGACAGGTATGGTGAGAGGCCCACAGGAATAAATGCACAGTGGCACCAGTGGTAGGAGACAGGCATGGTGTTGGACAACTTATCCTGGAGACTTGGAGGAGTGACAACTGAGTTGTGGAAGATAGGTAGGCAGGGAGGGGGGAGGTGTGTCCAAGGCACAGGAAGGTCGGTGTGGCTGGAGCAGAGATGAGCTATATCAGTGCAGACGGTGCTGAGAACTGATGTCTTCACCAAGAAAGAGAAACATAGCACCTGGAGTCCAGGAGCTGGTCTGGCCCTTGGAGTGTTGGTGGGAGCTGGCCTGTTGCTCCAGCTTGGTCCAGGTGTCCCACAGACACAAACAACCTCATGGGGCACCAACACCAGGCGAGATGTCCCCGAGGCCATGATGAAGTGTAACAGACTGAGGCCACTTGAAAATCCTGTCTAAGCATAGACACAAAGTTGAGCTGCAAACCACAGAACAGCACATGTCCTTCTCTCTGGGTTCAAATCAGCGACTGCTGCTTCCTCACCTCCATCTAGGCTGCACCCCTGCACACAGCATTTATCATTTCTCAGACACCCAGTTGCAGAATGGTTCCCACTTCCTGACAACCCCCATCTAGAGCAGAGTCCCACTTCCTTGGACACCCAAAGTCCTGACACGAGCCAAGCCCTCAGCCCTTTCCACGTCCTCTGCCCAGATGTCCTTGGTCGTCCCAGGTGTCTCCCTCTCTCTCTGCGTTGGGTGATGCATCACCTGTTCCTGGTGGTGTTCACAGGAAACCCAGAGCAGAGGAAGGGGTGTCATTGGTGTTTTCTCTCCCCTCCCCCCGAACTTGCTCAGGCCCTGAGTTCCTGGTCCAAGAGCAGAGAGGGAGAAGAGGGCAGGGCAGCCACGAAGATATTGCTTGGACATACCACCATTGTGATCTCACATGGGCAGCATTTTTTTTTTTTAACATCTTTATTGGAGTATAATTGCTTTACAATGGTGTGTTAGTTTCTGCTTTATAACAAAGTGAATCAGTTATACATATACATATGTTCCCATATCTCTTCCCTCTTGCATCTCCCTCCCTCCCACCCTCCCAATCCCACCCCTCTGGGTGGTCACAAAGCACCGAGCTGATCTCCCTGTGCTATGCGGTTGCTTCCCACTAGCTATCTATTTTACGTTTGGTAGTGTATATATGTCCATGCCACTCTCTCACTTTGTCCCAACTTACCCTTCCCCCTCCCCATATCCTCAAGTCCATTCTCTAGTAGGTCTGCTTCTTTATTCTCATCTTGCCACTAGGTTCTTCATGACCAGCAATCCCACTACTGGGCATATACCCTGAGAAAACCATAATTCAAAAAGAGTCATATACCAAAATGTTCATTGCAGCTCTATTGACAATAGCCAGGACATGGAAGCAACCTAAGTGTCCGTCATCGGATGAATGGATAAAGAAGATGTGGCACATATATACAATGGAATATTACTCAGCCATAAAAAGAAACGAAATTGAGTTATTTGTAGTGAGGTGGATGGAGTCAGAGTCTGTCATACAGAGTGAAGTAAGTCAGAAAGAGAAAAACAAATACCGTATGCTAACACATATATATGGAATCTAAGAAAAAAAAAAAAGGCAGCATTTTTTAAAGGACTCTTTTTTCTGGGCACTGAGTTCTTCAGGGACCCCACCCCACATTCACTGGGGAAGGCTCTGCTGAGGGCTCTTGACCTGGGTGAGCACATTTCCAGAGGGCTGGAACCTCCAGCTTTTCTCTAGCATTTTGGCCCACGGTACTTAACCTTTGGAGTGGCTTTGGAGTGCAGTCTGTGCTGGCCCTCACTCTGCCATCAGAGCAACGTGCTGGTCCTATCACGTGGACACTGACTCACTGTATGCTCTACATTGCAGGGGGACAATAAGAAGATTCTACTGGGTCCTCTCAGGGCTCTGCTCATGAGATTTGAGGTGAAGGGTGAAGCACCCTCTGCTCTTCTTCCCCTTTGGGGAGTAGAGAGAAGACTCAAAGGACATCAGTGGCTCTTTCCAAAATTCTCTGCATCCCAGCTACCTCTGATACTTTACAACCGCAGTGTGGGTGAGTTTAGGTGCCTTCAGAGCTTCAGCTGAAATGTAGAATCTATGTGCTTCAGAGGAAATGTGTGCAATATTCAGATGGACTGGGCTCTCAGCACTTCAACCAAGAGCTGTTCCAGCTGGAGCAGGCCAGTTCTGGGCAGTCTGGGAGCAGGAGGAGGGGCCCCCAGAGCACTTCCTGATCCCACTTTCTGCCCTTGTGCCTCAGCAGTACCCTGCCCTGGAATGAATGAGCTCGCATCCCATAAATACTCATCTCAGGGCAGCTGCCAATTCTGGCCCCACTCCTGAGGACCTGAGGGTTTGCATCTGTCCCACTTCCCTTTGGCACTGAGGCCCGTGGCCATCAGGATGGAGCCGAGCTCCAGAGCCAGCCTTGGTGGTGTGACCCAGCTGAGCCAGGAGCCTTGGTCCATGCCAGACAGCTTCCCCTGGTGAGGAGAGGCTGCGACAACCACCCACACCCTCGGAGCCTGTGTCAGCCCCAGTGCAAGTCGAGTGGACCCCGGCTGTCCTCTTGAGAAGTGTGACCGTTTAGTCTGAGGGGACAGTGGCGTCCCGACCCAAGAGTGGCTAAGTTTTCCAGCTGCCCAGCTGCTCTCTCTGCCCAGCAGGGGAAGCCATGCCAAGTCCCAGCTGAGGGAGAGTCTGCAGTTTCTGATGACATCCTCTTAGAAAGAGTCTTCGCACAGTCAGGGATCCGCATGACTGGGAGAAAGAGGCTAGTTTTCTTCTTGGAAGTTCCAGCCAAATCAGGTTTATTGAATCACTTCACTGAATCCCAAGAGAAAGACCCTTTGCCTTCAGCCCTGAATGTAGGATTCCTGTTCTCATGTGGATTCTCTTCCAGCAGAATTTGGAGAGAGGCCTGGACTTGGAGCCTACCACTCCTTGTGTGATCACAGGCAAGCCACCCAACCTCTCTGGGCTTTGGCATTCTTTCTTTCTTTCTTTTATTTACTTTATTTTTTAACTGAAGTGTAGTTAATTTACAATGTTGTGTTAGTTTCAAATGTACAGCAAAGTGATTCAGTTATACATATACATACACACATATTCTTTTTCAGATTCTTTTACATTATAGGCTATTATAAGATATTGAGTATAGTTCCCTGTGCTATACAGTATGTCCTTGTTGTTTACCCCACACCTTTGGTAACCATAAGTTTGTTTTCTATGTCTGTGAGTATATTTGTTTTGTAAATAAGATCATTTGTATAATTTTTTTAGATTGGACAAATAAGAGATATCATATGATATTTGTCTTTTTATGTCTGACTTATTTCACTTAATATGATAATCTCTACATCCATCCACGTTGCTGCAAATGGCATTATTTCACTCTTTTTTATGGCCGAGTAGTATTCCATTGTGTGTATATGTATGTGTATATATATATATATATATATATATATATATATACACACACACACACACACACCACAGCTTCTTTATCCGTTCATCTGTTGATGGACATTTAGGTTGCTTCCATGTCTTGGCTATTGTAAATAGTGCTGCTATGAACATTGGGGTGCATGTATCTTTTTGCATTAGAGTTTCCTCTGGATACACGCCCAGGAGTGGGATTGTAGCATCACATGGTAACTCTATTTTTAGTTTTTTAAGGAGTATGGAGATACTGTTCTCCATCGTGGCTGCACCAATTTACATTCTCAGCAACAGTGCATGAGGTTTCCCTTTTCTCCACACCCTCTCCAGCATTTATTATTTGTAGACTTTTTAGTAATGGCCATTCTGACTGGTGTGAGGTGATACCTCATTGTAGTTTTGATTTGTATTTATCTAATAATTAGTGATATTGAGCATCTTTTCATGTGCCTATTGGCCATCTGTATGTGTTCTTTGGAGAAATGTATACTTAGGTCTTCTGCCCATTTTTTGAGTGGGTTGCTTATTTTTTAATATTAAGCTGAATGAGCTGTTTTTATATTTTGGAAATTAATTTCTTGTTGGTAGCATCATTTGCAAATATTTTCTCCCAGTCCATAGATTGTGTTTTCGTTTTGTTCATGGTTACCTTTGCTGTGCAAAAGCTTTTAAGTTTAATTAGGTCCCATTTGTTTATTTTTGTTTTTATTTTTATTTTTATTTCCATTACTCTAGGAGACAGATTCAGAAAAATATTGCTGTGATTTATGTCACAGAGTGTTCTGTGGGCTTCAGTTTTCTTGTTTGCACAATACGCAACAGGAAGAAACGTGGGGTCTGAGGAAGGCAGTGCAGCCCCCTGAGGGTGGGTGAGGGCCTGGGGAGATAGCTGCCTATGCCCAGTGCCACAGTGGGCACTCGGGAGTTAAAAGAAGGTGGTAATCCCTGGTTGGTTTGCCCCATCTAGATGCTCAGGACTAATGAGTGGAAGGAACCTCCGGCCAAGCCTCTGCTGGCTTGATTATTTTGAAATAAGGGAGGCTGGAATTCTGCCATAATTATCTCCATTCCTTACAAAGAAGTCTGGAATCATGTCCCACATAGCTGGATTAGTGTTGCTTTTTGGTCTAATGTGACAATTAATTGAATGTGTGTGACAACATGAAATCATGAAAAATGACCCCCTCCATGTTAAGATTTCTAACTTTTCAGAGAGGAGAACTACGTCACATCATGGGCAAAAAACCTGATCTTTTAGCTTCATTCCTCCATGAGAGTTGCTGATTGAACAAAATAGACAAATACCCACAGGATGCCTTGGTCTCGGGAAGGGTGTCTGGACAGCTACAAGGGTTTCTGCCAGAATGCTGTCGACTCTGCCTAGAGCTGCCCCTTCAGGCCGTCTCTAAGTAGCGCTGAGTCCTGGAGCAGCATTTTAAAAAGCTGATTTGGTTCAGGCTTTAAAAAAATCAAAACAAAACAAACACCGACCCCCACTGTGATGAACAACAACTTTTCTCAGGCTTGGGAGAACTGTGGCCAGGTTGCCCCTGGTGACAACACATTTTGGGTTGGCCGCTCCTCTGGGTCTTTGTTTCCCAGGTGCACAATGGGGTTGGAGAAGGTCAAACTTGTTTCCGGCTGCACTTTCTGGGAGGCCAAACCCATACCTCAGGGCCTCTCTCTTGCTCTTAGCCCCCTGGCGGGCATTACAGCAGGAAGAATAGAGCCATCTGTGTTGCAGGATTCCCAGGGCCTCTTGCCTGGGAGCAGATCATCTGATGGCAAACGATGGTGGCTGCTGACCGCCCAGGGCCCTGTTTGCTGCTGACCCCTTGGCCCCCGGGCCTAAGAGTGCTTGTCCAGGCTGTCCAGCCTGCTGCCCAGTCCCACCTCTACAACCACAGGGACCTGCTGTCCTACAATTTCCTGGAAACCTCCGCCCATCCATCCACTCCCAAGCAGTCTGGAGAGGAGAGCCGAGCCCAGGCCAGGAACAAGGGGCAAAGAGAATGCCTGCTCCCCCTCCCACTTCACCTTTCCACAGCAGCAGTGATTTGCTCCCACCCATCCTGAGGACTTGGTTGCTGCAGTAACTTGTGACTTGAGCTCCATTCATGCATCAGGCTCAGAAACACTGAGCACAGGCCAGCAAATCCAGTCCTGGAACTCAGCCAGTGGGAACAGCCAGCTCTCAGCCACCAGTGCCTTCCTTGGGCTTGGGAAGATGCAGGCCAGCTCTGCCTGGCAGGGCCTGCTCACTCTGGTTCCCTGGGCCATGGGCACTCACAGTAAATCTGCCCTGTAGGAGGCAGCTCTCATGGCCCTGAGCCTGGGTCATTATCTGCTAAAGAGGGGCCAGCTCTCCAAAGGACTGGTGGCCTCTCAGGTCCTGGCAGCATCCGTGAAAGGGAAAGGGGAGGAGGGGTGGTTGACACAGCTTTCAGGACACTTTCCTTGGCCAACTGTATTGTTTCTATTGTTGCATACCAAGTCACCCCACACTTAGTAGCATACAACCAGCTTCCTATACTCATAGTTCTATGGTCCAGAATTTGGACAGGGCACAGCAGGCTGGCTTGCCTCCACCCTGTAATGTCTGAGGCCTCAGGTGACGACTGAGGATGACCAGACAGCTGGAATCATCTGAAGGCAACCTCCCTCTTGTTTCCCTCACATGATGCTGATTGTTGACTGGGACCTCGGCTGGGGCTGTTGGTCAGAGAGCATACACATGGCATCTCCGTGGGGCTTGGGCTTCCTTACAACAAGGTGGACGCATCATAGCCAGACGCTTACCTGGTGGCTCAGGGCTCCAGAGGTGAATGCGCAGCTTCACACTGTGAGATTTGGAGGTCACACGATATCATCCCATTGGTTACAAGCAAGTCACAGGCTCCCCAGATTCAAGGGAGTTGGGCATACCCCACCCCACCTTGATAAGAAGAATGTCAAGGCCAATTGCAGTAAAGCACAGAGATGGGAGATACCGTCGATCTTTGGAAAACACAGTGGGACACACCACTCATTGGCTTTCCTTCCCACTCTGTCCCAGCCACAGTCTAACTATGCAGACAGCCTTGGCCAGGCCTCTCCAGTGCCTTCTTCCTTTCCTCACTTCTGTGGGGCAGGTCCTCACAGGCCCACCAGTGGGCCAGACCACATGGCATGGGGAGGCCCCTGCCTTTCCCACTGTGGCTGGGCTAAAGAGGCGCGTTCAGGGTTAAGTGGAGTTCAGAGGGCCAGTTGGTTCTATGGAGGATCCCTGGCTGCCTGCACCTACCTGCCTCCCTCAGAATCCACAGCAATTCATATGGCTTTGGGTCTTGTGTTTCTTGGCTCTCAACCTACAGCTCTGGCATGAGGGAAGCCAAGCAGAGCCTGGGGTCCCAAGAGCCCCCAGTGGCCCCGAGATTCCTCGGTGGCTGTCATGTAGGGGGCAGGCTGTTCTTTATGGAACTGTGTTTGTGGGGGTGAACTGCAGATGTGCTCCCTGCAGCCTTTTGGTGGCTGAGAAGCTCTGAGATGTTTAGCTGAGAATAGTGCAAGGATTAGTAGGTCCCAGCTGTGAGGGCTGTGACTTCACAGTTCCAGAAGCTGCTTGTATCGAGAGACTCTCACAGGAAAAGATTTTGGGTTTCCAGACTTCCCCTCCACTCTTTGGCCTGCTCCTGATGTGCTGCTGACCCTCACCCCGTGCAAATCCCCAGAGTGGACACAGGGCCCTACTTGGGCCTGCACCTGGGCCACATGCTAGAAATGAAAGCAAAGCATATGAGCACACTCACACATACAAACCCACACGACACATACCACACCCCCACACCACACACACACGTGCACACCACCCCACCCCATGCATACACAGGCACCCACACACATAGCCATACCACACACCACATATGCCCCCACACCTACCCAGCCACATGCACACACACACACACACACACATTCCCACATGCACATGCACACTGACACCATACATACCCACACCACACACATACCACCCACACCCACACATACACACACACAGGAAATACTCTTCACAAGCCTGTGGCATATGCAGAAAAGCCAAGTTACATTTAAAAATTTTTCTAGAACACAAGGAACGCAAAATGTCGATTAGAAAGTTCCAAGAAGTTCAGAGAAGAAAGTTTGCCCTGACTCCCCTCCAGCTGGCCCCCCAGGCACACCAGGGCTCCTTTGGGCCTCTGCCTGCCCCAGCAGCTTCAGTGTCTGTATTTACATACGTCCACATACAGCCACAAGGGTTCCTTCTTCCCCAGATGGGATCATACTTGGGAATACTTGGTAAAGTAAACTCATCAAGCCCACAAACTCTTCTCAGCGGGCCATCCATTTCTCTGCAGCCCATGGAGGCTGGGCCAGGCAGGCAGACGTGCAGGAGGGCAGGGGCTGGGTCTGTTGGAGCGGGGCGCCCTCTGGCCATGGGTCAGGGAACTTCTCCTGCCAATCTAGTGAAATTGCAGGACACTGGAGAGACCCTCTGCAACTCCCCTCCTTTCCTGGGCTCAGACAGGGAGAGGAGTTCTTGTATTTTGGGAAACCGCATGTCTTTTTGGCCAAGCCCCAGGCTGCTGGCTACCATGGTTGGCCAAGTTCTTTCTCCACTGTGGGAGAGGCAGGGCCCAGCCCTGGGCCTTACCCAAGGGTGCCACAATCTCCATCCAGGGACTAAAGATGGCTGGAGAGGAGTGGCTTTCCGAGAGGGATATCTGTACCTCAACCTCCATGTTCCCCTGGCTCAGGGTTTACCCAGCTGTCTCCCCATAACGTAGGTCCTCCAAGCGCAGCTGCTGACCTTGATGTAACCCGTTCCTGAGGACCAGGAGGGGATGAGGAAGGGGATGCCCTGTCATGATTTTGTATACAGCCTGCCCTGCTTCAAGCGATTGGAATTCTTCTTTAGGGCCTTGTTGCCTGGAGAACTGGGCCCCTCAGCTCTCATCCCTGTATCATGGACAGCCATGGGCAGGAGCTGAAGAGGAGCATACCCACAGCCATGTCTCTGCGCCCGGTCTCCTCCCTGGCATGAGCAGAAGTAGACAGAAAGACAGACAGGCTTTCCCACCAGAGACTGACACCACCCTTGGCCCCAGTGGTGCCAACATGAGGAAAGGTGTACAAGCTCATGCGCGAGTGTGTGTGTGTGTGTGTGTGTGAGAGAGAGAGAAAGAGATAGGGATTTTCAGCTATGTTCTGTGGATGTCACCCAAGAAGCATCAACAGGAAAGGCTCAGAGGCCTCCAGCTGGCACCTGGCCTGCGCACTGGGACCAGGGTGGGGCCTGCGGCACCTCCCCTAACCCCATCCTCGAGGGGTGTTGTCTCCTGAGGGTTTTCACTCCCATGCTGTCCTCTCCACAGCAGAAGGTCAGCCTACAGACACATCCTTACAACCTGCTGTTCCAGGCCTGTGTGAACACTGCCCAGAACACACACACACACACACACACACACACACACACTGCTGGGACACAGAGACCTTCCCTTTAACCTACCCCTGTTGTGAGCCTAGAACTAAGTCACTGCCCTCTGTGAAGGAGGACGCAGGACCTAAGAGCCTGAGAAGCCCACGCTGGGCTATCAGGGCAGTCAGCAGAAGCGGGATTTGAACCTGGGTCTCCCTGCATCTCCAGACCCACCGTAGCCACCACACTGGGGAACAGAGACCCCCTTAGTCCTCAGCAACCCTGAAAGGGAGGTTTGGGATGAAAGCCCTGGGCATTGGCTTTTGGGGTTTAGAGAGGCCGACCTTAGGGCCAGGCAGAGACCCTGTTCTTGGCCACCCCTGCCCTGTGCTCAGGGGGTGGTCTTTCTGTCCTAAGGACCCCTCTAGCCTCCTCATGCTGGGCTCAGTGTTTTACTGAGCACATGCCATGGGTTCTTTGTTAGTACTGGGGAGGTGGGCAGGATGGAGTGGTTGGAGGTCCCAGGAGAGGGGCTGTGGGGGCCACCCTGCCATAAGGTGGTAGAAGGCCTGGTTGGTTTTCTGACTCTCGCCCTAGCTGCTGCTCACCACATCGCACTAGTTCAATGTTCTCTCAGTTCCAATCCCAGGAAATGAAAGTGAATGAAAAGGAAACTGCTAGTTCTAAGCTTAAAGGGCAGGAGGTTGGGGGATGGGCATACTGGCTGCTGGAAGGGGTCCAGCCCCTGGCTCCTGAGATGGCAAAGGCCCTAGGTCCCCACCCAGCAGCCTCCTGGGGAGGAACGTCACCCTCACTGAGGAGTAGGTTGAGTTTGAGCCCATTTTCTGCTCTCCAGGCTCCACTGAAGGCGGCAAACATGTAGTGTACGTTGGATCAAATTTAAGCCATTGTTATGTTGGATCAAATTTAAGCCATTGTTATAAATACAATCCAGATTAAAGGCTAATTTATTTTCACTTTTCCAGCTGCACTTGGTTTGAAGCTTCAGTGACCTGACCCAGCTATTTCAGAGGTGGAGGTCTTTTCTAGTTCCTTCTAGAAGGAAGGAACTAGTTCCTAGTCTCACACCAGCCCTGGACTTGAAGATGAGGATCTGTTCTAGGTGGGTGGGAAAGATGTCACCTTGTTCTGTGTAGCACAGAGGAAGTGAGAAGCTAGCTCCTCGTCCCTGTGTCCCTGTGCAGTGGAAACCAGGCCACCGTGCAGAGTTGTTTAGGATTCTCATAAGGGACCTGTGTGTGCTTGCAGGCCAGAGGCAAGACAAGGCTCTCCAGGGCACTCGGAGAAGCACCTCCTGGATTTGAAACATGCCCTGCCCTGCCACATCCATGTTATTTTTCTTCCCAGCTTTATTGAAGTGGGATTGACAAAAATTGTACATATTTAGGTGTACAACATGGTGTTTGGATACATGTGTATATTATGAAACGATTAACAGAAGCTAATTAACATAGCCATCACCTCATACAGTTACCACTTTTTTTGGTGTGGTGAGAACACTTAAGATCTCTTAGCAAATTTCAAGTACACAATACATTCTTACTAACTGTAGTCACCATGCTGTACATTAGGTCTCCAGAACTTATTCATCTTATAACTGGAAATTTGTATCTTTTGACCAACAACTCCCCATTTCCCCCTCCCCACTCCCAGCACCGGTTAACTACCATTCTATGCTCTGTTGCTATGAGTTTGACTTTTTCAGATTCCATAAGTAAGTGAGATCATGCAGTATTTGTCTTTCTGCATCTGGCTTATTTCTTTTATCTTTTTTTTAAATTGAAGTATAATTGCTTTACAATGTTGTGTTAGTTTCTGCTGTACAACGAAGTGAATCAGCTATATGTATACATATATCCCCTCCCTCCTGGACCTCCTTCCAGCACCCCTGCCCCCTTCCCACCCATCTAACTCATCACAGAGCACTGAGCTGAGCTCCCTGTGCTATACAGCAGATTCCCACTAGCTATTTTAAACATGGTAGTGTATATATGTCTATCCTAATCTCCCAATTCGTCCCACCCTCCCCTTCCCCCTCTGTGTCCACATGTCCACTCTCTACATCTGTGTCTCTATTCCTGCCCTGGAAATAGGTTCATCTGTACCATTTTTTTCTAGATTCCACATATATGCGTTAATATACAATATTTGTTTTTCTCTTTCTGACTTACTTCACTCTGTATGACAGACTCTAGGTCCATCCACATCTCTACAAATGACCCAGTTTTTTTCCTTTTAATGGCTAAGTAATATTCCATTGTATATATATACCACATCTTCTTTATCCATTCATCTGTTGTTGGACATTTAGGTTGTTTCCATGACCTGGCTATTGTAAATAGTGCTGCAATGAACATTGAGGTGCATGTGTCTTTTTGAATTATGGTTTTCTCAGGGTATATGCCCAGTAGTGGGATTGCTGGGTCATATGGTAGTTCTATTTTTAGTTTTTTAAGGAACCTCCATACTGTTCTCCACAGTGGCTGTATCAACTTACATTCCCACCAACAGTGCAAGAGTGTTCCCTTTTCTTCACATCTTCTCCAGCATTTATTGTTTGTAGATTTTTTGATGATCGCCATTCAGACTGGTGTGAGGTGATACCTCATTGTAGTTTTGATTTGCATTTCTCTAATAATTAGTGATGTTGAACAACTTTTAATGTGCCTCTTGGCCACCTGTATGTCTTCTTTGGAGAAATGTCTTTTTAGGTCTTCCACCCATTTTTTGATTGGGTTATTTGTTTTTTTGATATTCAGCTCCATGAGCTGTTTGTATATTTTGCAGATTAATCATTTGTCTGTTGCTTCATTTGCAAATATTTTCTCCCATTCTGAGCATTGTCTTTTTGTCTTGTTTATGGTTTCCTTTGCTGTGCAAAAAGCTTTTAAGTTTAATTAGGTCCCATTTGTTTATTATTGTTTTTATTTTCATTACTCTAGGAGGTGGGTCAAAAAAGATTTTGCTGTGGTTTATGTCAAAGAGTGTTCTGCCTATGTTTTCCTCTAAGAGTTTTATAGTGTCCAGACTTACATTTAGGTCCTTAATCCATTTTGAGTTTATTTTTGTGTATGGTGTTAGGGAGTGTTCTAATTTCATTCTTTTACATGTAGCTGTCCAGTTTTTCCAGCACTGCTTATTGAAGAGGCTGTCCTTTCTCCATGTATATTTTTGCTTCCTTTGTCACAGATTAGGTGACCATAGGTGTGTGGGTTTATCTGTGGGCTTTCTATCCTGTTCCACTGATCTGTATTTCTGTCTTTGTGCTAGTATCATACTATCTTGATTACTGAGCTTTGTAGTATAGTCTGAAGTCATGGAGCCTGATTCCTCCAGCTCCATTTTTCTTTCTCAAGATTGCTTTGGCTAGTCAGGGTCTTTTGTGTTTCCATACAAATTGTAAAATTTTTGTTCTAATTCTGTGAAGAATGCCATTGGTAATTTGATAGTGATTGCATTGAATCTGTAGATTGCTTTGGGTAGTAGAGTCATTTTCACAATGTTGATTCTTCCAATCCAAGAACATGGTATATTTCTCCATCTGTTTGTGTCATCTTTGATTTTTTTTCATCAGTGTTTTACAGTTTTCTGAGTACAGGTCTTTTGCCACCTTAGGTAGGTTTATTCCTAGATATTTTATTTTTTTGTTGCAATAGTAAATGGGATTGTTTCATTAATTCCTGTTTCTGATCTTTTGTTGTTAGTGTATAAGAATGTGAGAGTTTTCTGTGCATTAATTTTGTATCCTGCAACTTTACCAAATTCATTGATTAGCTCTAGTAGTTTTCTGGTGGCATCTTCTTTTCTATGTATAGTATCATGTCATCTGCAAACAGTGACAGTTTTACTTCTTTTCTAATTTGGATTCCTTTCATTTCTTTTTCTTCTCTGATTGCTGTGTCTAGGACTTCCAAAACTATGTTGAATAAGAGCGGTGAGAGTGGACATCCTTGTCTTGTTCCTGATCTTAGAGGAAATGCTTTCAATTTTTCACCATTGAGAATGATGTTGGTTGTGGGTTTGCCGTATATGGCCTTTTTTATGTTGAGGTAGGGTCCCTCTATGCCCACTTTCTGGAGAGTTTTTATCGTAAATGGTGTTGAATTTTGTCAAAAGCTTTTTCTGCTTCTATCGAGATGATCATATGGTTTTTATTCTTTAATTTGTTAATATGGTGTATCACATTGATTGATTTACGTATATTGAAGAATCTTTTTATTCCTGGGATAAATCTCACTTGATCATGGTGTATGATCCTTTTAATGTGTTGTTGGATTCTGTTTGCTAGTATTTTGTTGAGGATTTTTGCCTCTATGTTCATCAGCGATATTGGTCTGTAATTTTCTTTTTTTGGTGTTATTTGTGTGTGGTTTTGGTATCAGGGTGATGGTGGCCTTGTAGAACAAGTTTGGGAGTGTTCCTCCCTCTGCAATTTTTTGGAAGAGTTTGAGAAGGATAGGTGTTAGCTCTTCTCTAAATGTTTGATAGAATTCGCCTGTGAAGCCATCTGGTCCTGGACTTTTGTTGTTGGAAGGTTCTTAATTATGGTTTCAAATTCATTACTTGTGATTCATCTGTTTATATTTTCTAATTCTTACTTGTTCAGTCTTGGAAGGTTGTACCTTTCCAAGAATTTGTCCATTTCTTCCAGGTTGTCAACTACTGGCATGTAGTTGCTTGTAGTAGTCTCTTATGATCTTTTGTATTTCTGCAGTGTCAGTTATAATTTCTCCTTTTTCATTTCTAGTTTCATTGATTTGAGTCCTCTCCCTTTTTTTCTTGATGAGTCTGGCTAAATGTTTATCAATTTTGTTTATCTTCTCAAAGAAGCAACTTTTAGTTTTATTGATCTTTGCTATTGTTTTCATTTCTATTTCATTTATTTCTGCTCTGATCTTTATGATTTCTTTCCTTCTGCTAACTTTGAGTTTTCTTTGTTCTTCTTTCTCTAGTTGGTTTAGGTGTAAGGTTAGATGTTTATTTGAGATTTTTCTTGTTTCTTGAGGTGAGATTGAATTGCTATAAACTTCCCTCTTAAAACTGCTTTTAAAAAAAAAAAAAAAAAAAAAAAAAAAAAAACTGCTTTTGCTGCATCCCATAGGTTTTGGGTCATCGTGTTTTCATTGTCACTTGTTTCTATGGATTTTTAAATTTCCTCTTTGATTTCTTCAGTGATCTCTTGGTTATTTAGCAACACACTGTTTAACCTCCATGCGTTTGTGTTTTTTGCAGTTTTTTTTGTAATTGATTTCTAATCTCAGAGTTGTGGTCAGAAAAGATGCTTGATATGATTTCAGTTTTCTTAATTTTTCTGAGGCTTGATTCATGATGCTAGATGTGATCTATCCTGGAGAATGTTCCATGTGCACTTGAGAAGAAAGTGTATCCTGCCACTTTGGGTGAAATGTCTTATAAATATCAATTAAATCTATCTGGTCTATTGTGTCATTTAAAACTTGTGTTTCCTTATTTATTTTCTGTCTGGATGATCTGTCCATTGGTGTAAGTGTGTTGTTAACACCCCCCACTATTATTGTGTTACTGCTGAATTCCCCTTTTATGGCTGTTAGCATTTGCCTTATGTATTGAGGTACTCCTATGTTGGGTGCATAAATATTTATAATTGTTATATCTTCTTCTTGGATTGATCCCTTGATCATTATGTAGTGCCCTTCCTTATCTCTTGTAACATTCTTATTTTAAAGTCTATTTTATCTGATATGAGTATTGCTACTCCAGCTTTCTTTTGATTTCCATTTGCATGGAATATGTTTTTCCATCCCCTCACTTTCAGTCTGTATGTTTCCCTAGATGTGAAGTGGGTCTCTTGTAGACAGCATATATATGGGTCTTGTTTTTGTATCCATTCCACCAGTCTATTGGAGCATTTAATCCATTTACATTCAAGGTAATTATCAATATGTATGTTCCTATTACCATTTTGTTAATTGTTTTGGGTTTGTTTTTGTGGGTCTTTTTCTTCTCTTGTATTTCGCAATTGTTGTAAAGCTGGTTTGGTGGTGCTGAATTCTCTTAGCTTTTGCTTGTCTGTGAAACTTTTGATTTCTCTGCCAAATCTGAATGAGATCCTTGCTGGGTAGAGTAATCTTGGTTGTAGGTTTTCCTTTTCAATACTTTAAATATATCCTGTCACTCTCTTCTGGCCTGCAAAGTTTCTGCTGAAAATTCTGCTGATAACCTTAGGGGAATTCCCTTGAACATTTTTTCCCCTTGCTGCTTTTATTTTTATTTTTTAGAGGTTAATGATTTTTATTTTTTATTTATTTTTGGCTGTGTTGGGTCTTCATTGCTGTGTGTGGGCTTTCTCTAGTTGTGGTGAGCAGGGGCTATTCTTCGTTGCTCTATGCGGGCCTTTCATTGGGGTGGCTTCTCTTGTTGTGGAGCATGGGCTCTAGGCACGTGGGCTTCAGTAGTTGTGGCATGCGGGCTCTGTAATTGTGGCTCACAGGCTCTAGAGCACAGGCTCAGTAGTTGTGGTGCACAGGCTTTGTTGCTCTGCAGCATGTGGGACTTGCCTGGACCAGGGATCGAACCCGTGTCCCCTGCATTGGCAGGCAGACTCTTAACCACTGCGCCACCAAAGAAGTCCCCCTTGCTGCTTTTAATATTTTTTCTTTGAATTTAATTTTTGTTAGTTTGAATAATATGTGTCTTGGTGTGTTTCTCCTAGGGTTTATCCTGTATGGGACTCTCTGCGCTTCCTGGATTTGGGTGGCTATTTCCTTTCCCATGTTAGGGAAGTTTTCGACTACGATATCTTCAAATATTTTCTCATACCCTTTTTCTTTCTTTTCTTCTTCTGGGACCCCTATAATTCGAATGTTGTGCATTTAATGTTGTCCCAGAGGTCTCTGAGACTGTCCTCAATTCTTTTCATTCTTTTTTCTTTATTCTGTTACTTGGCAGTTATTTCCACCATTCTATCTTCCAGCTCACTTATTCATTCTTCTACCTCAGTTATTCTATTATTGATTCCTTCTAGTGTATGTTTCATTTCAGTTATTGTGTTGTTCATCACTGTTTGTTTGTTCTTTAGTTCTTCTAGGTCTTTGTTAAACATTTCTTGTATTTTCTCAATCCATGCCTCCATTCTATTTCCGAGATTTTAGATCATCTTTACTATCATTACTCTGAATTCTTTTCCAGATAGGTTGCCTATTTCCTGTTCATTTATTTGGTCTTGTAAGTTTTTACCTTGCTCCTTCATCTGTAACATATTTTTTTGTTGTCTCATTTTTTGATGGGTGGGGCTGTGTTCCTGTCTGACTGGTTGTTTGGCCTGAGGCTTACAGCACTGGAGTTTGCAGGCAGTTGGGTAGAGCTGGGTCTTGGTGCTGAGATGAGGACCTCTGGGAGACCTCACTCTGATGAATATTCCTTGGGGCCTGAGGTTCTGTGTTAGTCCAGCGGTTTGGACTCAGTGCTCCCACCACAGGAGCTCAGGCCCAACCCCTGGCATGGTAGCTTGGGGGTTTCTTCTGTCCACTTAGGGGTTCAGGGTGCCCCACCAGTGCCTGTTAGGTACCCTAATTGTGAGGAGATGTGAACTCCATGTCCTCCTACTCCACCATCTTGACTCCACCCCTGCCTCTGGCTTATTTCATTTAGCATAATGTCCTCCAGTGCTGCAACATCTAATGTTGCAAATGAAGGATTTCCTTCTTTTTCTAAAAGCTGAATAATATCCCTTTGTATATATATACAATTTTTTCTTTATCCATTCATCTGTTGATAGACACTTAGGTTATTTCCATATCTAGGCTACTAGAAATGATGCTGCAGTGAACATGGTGGTGCAGATATCTCTTCAAGATATCGATTTTATTTTCTTTGGATATATACCCAGAAGTGGGATTGCTAGATCATATGGTAGTTCTCTTTTAAATTCTTTTTTGAGGAAACTCCATACTGTTTTCCATAATAGCTGTACCAATTTACATTCCCACCAAGAGTATATAAGTTTCTTTTATCCACATTCACACGAACACTTGTTATCTCTTGATTTTTTATAATAAATCCATTCTAAGAGGTGTGAGGTGATATCTCATTGTGGTTTTGATTTTCATTTCCTTGTGATTAGTGATGTTGAGCATCTTTTCATATACCTAATGGTTATTGTCTGTAGTGGTAGTAGTGTTGTTTATTTTTGCTTTCGTTGCCTGTGCTTTTGGTATCAAATCCAAAAATTCATCGCCAAGACCATTGCCAAAGAGTGTTCCCCTATGTTTTCTTCTAGGAGTTTTATAATTTCAGGGCTAACATTTAAGTCCTAAATCCACTTTGAGTTGATTTTTGTGTCCAGTGTAAAACAAGGGGCCAATTTTATTCTTTTGCATATGGATATTCAATTTTTCCAAGATCATTTATTGAAGAGACAATCCTTGCCCATTGTATATTCTTGGTGATTTTGTCAAAGATTAGTTGATCATCATATATGAGTGGGTTTATTTCTGGGCTCTCAATTCTGTCCCACAAGTCTGTCTGGTTTTGTTTTGTTTTTTTTCTGGAATCATACTGTTTTGATTTCTATATTTTTTTCAATATAGTTTGATATCAGGAAGTGTAATGCCTCCAGCTTTGTTCTTCTTGCTTGAGATTTCTTTAACTATTTGGGATCTTGTGGTTCCATACAAAATTAGGACTTTTTTTTCTCTTTCTGTGGAAAATACCACTGGAATTTTGATAGGGGTTGCATTGAATCTGTAGATTGCTATGAATATTTTAACAATATTAATTATTCCAATCCAGGAACATTGGATATCTTTCTATTTATTCCTGTCTTTTTCAGTTTCTTTAATCAATGTTCTATAGTTTTCAGTGTACAGATCTTTCATCTCTTTGGTTAAATTTATTTTTAAGTATTTTACTCTTTTAAATGCTATTGAATATGGAAATATTTTCTTAATTTCATTTTTAGATAGTCTGTTTTTGGTGTATAGAAACACAACTAACTTTTGTATGTTGATTTTGTATCCTGAAACTTAAATGAACTTGTTTATTAGTTTTAGCAGTTTGTGTGTGTGTGTGTGTGTGTGTAATCTTTAGGGTTTTCTATATATATAATCATGTTAGTTGCAAACAGAGGCCATCTTACTTCTTCCTTTCCTATTTGGATGCCTCTAATTTCTTTTTCTTGCCTAATTGCTCTAGCTAGGACTTCCAGTACTATGTTGAATAGTAGTGGTGATAGTAAGATACTTGTCTTGTTGAGTATGATGTTAGCTGTGGGCTTGTCATATATAACTTTTATTATGTTGAGAGCTTTGTTTTTTTAATCATGAAAGGTTGCTGAATTTTGTCACATGATTTTCCTGCATCTATTGAGATTACTATACGATATTTATCCTTCATTCTGTTAATGTGGTATATCACATTGATTTGCATATGTTGGACCATCCTTGCATCCCAGGGATAAATCCCATTTGATCATGGTATATGATCTTTTGAATTCGGTTGAATTTGGTTTGCCAGTATTTTGTTGAGGATTTTTACATCTATGTTCAGAGATATTGGCCTATAATTTTCTTTTCTTGCAGTGTCCTTGTCTGCCTTCAGTATCAGGGTAATACTGACCTTGTAAAATGAGTCTGGAAGAGTTCTCTCCTTTTCAATTTTTGGGAAAAGTTTGAGAAGGATCGGTATTAATTCATTAAATCTTTGGGAGAATTCACCAGTGAAGCCACCTGGTCCTGGACTTTTCTTTGTTGGGAGATTTTTGAGTACTGATTCAATCTCCTTACTTGTTATTGTCTGTTCAGATTTTCTATTTCTTCATGGTTCAGTCTTGGTAGATTGCATGTCTCTAGGAATTTACCCATTTCTTCTAGGTTACCCAATTTGTTGGGGGTATAATTGTTCATACTAGTCTCTCATGATCCTTTGTATTTCAGTGGTATCAGTTGTAATGTCTCCTCATTCATTTCTGATTTATTTGAGTCTTCTCTTTTTTTCCTTAGTATAGCTAAATGTTTGTCAATATTGTTTATTTTTTCAAAAAGCAAGCTCACTTTTGTTGATTTTTCTATTGTTTTTCTAGTCCGTTGTTTACTTCTGCTCTGACCTTTGTTATTTTGTTCTTTATGCTAACTTTGGTCTTATTATATTCTTTTTATTCTAGTTCCTTGAGGTGTAAAGTTAGATTATTTGAGATATTTCTTTTTCTTAATGTAGGTGTTTATCACTATAAACTTCCCCCTTAGAGCTGTGTTGCATCCCATAAGTTTTGATATGTTGTGTTTCCATTTTTTGTTTGTTTCAAGATATTTTTTTATTTCTCTTTTGATTTCTTCTTTGACCAGTGGTTGCTCAGGCATGTGTTGTTGAATTTTCACATATCTGTGAATTTTCCAGGTTTCCTTATCTTATTGATGTCTAGTTTCTTACTATTGTGGTTATAAAAAATACTTACTATAATTTCGATCTTTTAAATTTGTTATGACTTGTTTTGTGACCTAACATATGATCTACCCTGGAGAATGTTTCATGTGCACTTAAGAATGTGTACTCTGCTGCTGTTGGATGGAACGTTTTGTATTTGTCTGTTAGGTAGATTTGATCTGAAGTGTAGTTCAAGTCTGATGTTTCTTTAATGATTTTCTGTCTGGGTGTTTTACCCATTGTTGCAATGGGGTATTGGAGTCCCCTACTATTATTGTATTGCTGTCTACTTCTCCTTTCAGATCTGTTAATATTTGCTTTATATATTTTGGTGCTCTGATATTGGGTTCATATATATTTCCACTTGTTATATCCTCTTAATGAATTCACCCCTTTGTCACTGTATAATGACCTTCTTTGTCTTTTGTTACAGTCTTCTTTGTCTTAAAGTCTGTTTTGTCTGCTATAAGTAAGTATAGCTACCCCTGCTCTTTTTTGGTTTCTATTGCCTAGAATACTTTTTTCCATCCCTTCACTTTCAGCATATGCGTGTCTTTAAAGCTGAAGTGAGTCTCTTGTAAGAGCATATAGTTGGGTCTTATTTTTTATTTATTCAGCCACTCATTGTTTTTTTTGATTGGAGAATTATATATATATATATATATAATATATATATAACATATATATAAACATATATTTAAAGTATAGTTGATATTATATAAGTTACAGGTGTACAATATAGTGATTCACAATTTTGAAGGTTATACTCCATTTATAGTTCTTATAAAATATTATATTTATATTTAAAGTAATTATTGATAGGTAAGGACTATCTATTGCCATCTTTTTCATTATTTTCTAGCTTTTTTGTCGTTCCTTCATTCTTTTCTTCCTCTCTTACTGTCTTCCTTTGTGATTTGGTGATTTTTTTTTTTTTTTTTTTTTTTTTTTTTTTTGCAGTGTTATGCTTGGATTTCTTTCTTTTTAACCTTTGTATCATCTACTACAGGTTTATTCTTTGTAGTTACCAGGAGGCTTACAGAAAACATCTTATAACAACCTATCTTAAGCTGATAAGAACACATATAAAAACTCTACCTACAGTGGGCCATGATGCAGACCATGGGCTCCCATCTGGGTCTCCTTTTTGCAGTCCCCAGGGTGGGGAAGGGAAGTCCTAGAGGTGCATGGCCCATGGGATGGTGTCAGGCCATCCCTGGCCTCCCAAACTGCAGCTCTGTGTCACCCCTTGAAGGTTTGCCTTTGCAGAATCACACAAGTGTGCCCAGCAAGGCACCTGTGCTGATATTTCTTCCCACTACTCACTTCTTCTGGGTCTTTTGTGGGTGCAGGGAAGGTGGGGGGGGGTCTATCCTGGAGTGGGGTGGCTTGAAAATGATGTTGTCATCCTCTGGATCTTTCTGGCCCCTAGGTCAGAGAAATGGGGGATTTCCAGCATTTTAAGACAGCAAACCCAAAGCATCTCCATGGCCATCCCTCTGCCTTCAGTTAACTCTGGGATTGTGAGCATTTCCTGGGTGCGAGTCTGGGAGCCAGCTATGCGCATGCTGTTGGGTTCACATGTTACTGTCTGTACATTGTTGATGCCCAATTTATCTGGCTCATGAATCTATTAAACATGAAAAAATAACCCATCTCTAAATATTAATACACTTCTTTTATATCTAACACATAACACCTGAGTATTGACAATTTTCCCCAATTAAACATTATTTAAAATTTTATTGAATCCCACTTATAAACAATTAAAATTGAAGTCTAAAATACAGACCACCTTCAGTGCTTTGAACATGCTAAGAAACAGTCGAGTGCTGTACTCACTATAAAACTGTGACCCAAATGCTACCTACTGCCTTAGATTCACATTTTTCTTCCTTGTTCTGCACTAACCGTCTTCTTATTCATATTCATAGTTCTTCCTATGGCTTCTGAGCCTTTCTAGGGTTGCAATGTATGAGCTCTGCACTCTAATATGGGAGAAGGGGGTTTCCCTACACCACCAAGTAATTCTCTGACACTAGCTGGAGGTCTTACAATTCAACTCAAATCTGACACTATCTACCCAGAGATAGCATCAGATTCCTACAAGACTGCCATCCACTTGCCCCTGACACACATTTCAGATGCCAATTGCAAGTCCAGGTCATCACCTGCGCTTTTAACCGACTGGATGTAGATTGGAGGTTCCAATGAGCCCCACCTTGGGTTCGACTGATTTGCTAGAGTGGCTCACAAAACTCAGAGAAGCATATTACTTACTAGGTTATCAGTTTATTATAAAAGTATGTAACTCAAGAACAGCCAGGTAGAAGAAATGTATAGGGCAAGGTACAGGGAAAGAGTGTGGAGCTTCCATGCCCTCTCTGGGTGCACCACCCTCCCCAAACCTCCATATGTTCACCAACCCAGAAGCTCTTCAACTCTGTCCTTTTGGGTTTTTATGGAGACTTCATTACAAAGGTATGATCGATTAAATCATTGGCCATTCCTGACTGATTCAAACTGTAGCCCGTCTCCCCTCCCTGGAGGTCAGGAGGTGGGACTGAAAATTCCAACTCTCTAATCACATGGATCACATGGTTGGTTCTCCTGGCAACCAGCCCTTACCCTTAGGTGCATCTAAAAGTCACTCATTAACATAAAAAAAGACACCTTTATCCCTCTTATCACATAGGAAATTCCAAGGGTTTTAGGAACTCTGTGCCAGAAACTGAGACAAAGATTAAATACATATTTCTTATTATAAATCACATCACAGGATGTTATTTCCAGACCCCAGTGAGAAAAGATCTCAGATGCTGATGATGCAGGACCTGGGCTGTGGATAATTCCCTTGGGCAGGGCTTCTGGCAGCTCCTCCCAAGGTGACTGCACAAGCTGCGTGAAGCCTTTGCTCACTGAAATCTGTAGGACATTTCAAGCTCAAGCTTTTCATGAAGCTTTGTGTTTTTTGTAGTCCACTTCCCAAAGTGAGGCATTCTTTAACTGCCATTTGTCCCACCCACAGGCTATGTTGACCTGTTCTGCTAGCATCATGAGAAACACATCTTGTTCACATCTTCCAGAAAGGACAACTTGAGGTTCCTTTCCAGGCAGAAGGGCGAGTGTGCAGGCCCCTCTCCTCTTGGATCTGCCCACCACTCACGGCAGACCCTGTTTCTAGCTGGTCATCAAGGGCAATAGTCATCTCCTTTCAAGATGACTTTTCCTGAGTTTGTGTTTTCCTCTTACACAGATTTAAAAAATGTTTTTTATTATTATTATTTTTTTTATTTTCAAAAACAACTTTATTCATGACACATATTAAAAAAAACCCTCCCACCCCCTGGAAATGAGCTAAAAAAATAAACAAAATCCACCTCCCACCTCCCTGTCCCCACTTCCTCCCATTCCCTCCAAATAAAAGGGAAAAAAAGACAAAGGAAAACAAAACAAAACAAAAAACTGAAAAACAAAAAACACCCCAAAACCCCCCAAAACAAGGTAGTGCATTTCCCCAGGGGAAAGGGGAATTTACACTGGAGCCGCTGGGAGTGGATCAGAGATCTTCCAGCTACGGAAATCTGCAAAGAAAGACACTCAAAACAGAAAAAGAAACACAAAAGGAAACAAAATAGATCACCAGGCAATCTGGAGGGGCAGGGAGCCAGAAAAGAGGGGTGGGGTGGGTGGTAGACCTGGCAGGACAAGAACAGGCAGGAGGGGACTGTGAAAGCTAGGGAGAAGATGGAGGGAAGGTAACAGAACAGTTTGGTGTCCTTGCAGAGCCCTGGGTAAAAAAACTCCTCCTACCACCCAT
This sequence comes from Balaenoptera ricei, assembly GCF_028023285.1. Taxonomy (NCBI): domain Eukaryota; kingdom Metazoa; phylum Chordata; class Mammalia; order Artiodactyla; family Balaenopteridae; genus Balaenoptera; species Balaenoptera ricei. The sequence goes on along the minus strand of NC_082640.1, from coordinate 52,023,335 downwards.
GCCCACTTACCCTTGAGCAGCCCACAAGGGGGCAAAGGGGGACAGGGAGACAGGGGGAGCAGCTTGCGTGGTTGAGATGTGTCCATGGCGAATTCCCAGAGTGAATGAGCAGCCCCCTGCCCCACTCCCTGGGCCTTCCCTTCCTCCCCAAAGCAGGTCCCTCCTCAGCAGTTAGTTATGGGATTCTCCCCCCTTCCACAGCATATCTCTTTTTAAAAAAAAATATGGAAAGAACATCAAGGTCATCTTCTGTTTTTTCTTTTTTTTTTTTTTTAATTCTTTTTTTTATCCTTCTTTCCTCTTTTTTTCCTCTCTCTCCTCCTAATACACACGTTTTTTAGCAAGGGGAATACCATGATGTCGCTCTAGCCCGGCCCCTGTAGACACGACCCCAGGGCCTGCTGTTAAAACCACTGTAGAATCGAGAGCGGGAACTGTTGTAGTTGGTGGTCTGGGCACGGTATCGGGCTCGCAGGAAACCTCTGGTCTGTTGTGCTGATGCCTGGTCTGTTGGTTCGTTTTGGGATCACCTTGATTTGTCTTCCTCTAAATAGGGACTCATCTAAGGCCAAGGAAGTCCTCATTGACTCTTTGTCTGAGAACTCTATACATGCAAACCCCTTGGGATGGCCACTAAATTTGTCACATAGTATAGTAGCACGGTTGACTGAACCACAACCATTAAAGTGTGCTTCCAGCTCTTCTGCTGTTGCACCAGAGTCCACATTGCCAACATAGATGGAACAGGCATCAGCCTCCATCTTCTCCTCAATGGACATGATCACTGGGCCAGCATTGCCTGGAGGTGGACTCATATTCATCTGCTTCTCTACATCGTTCTGTAGCTCCTTTAGCTTCTCAGCTTCTTCCTCCCTCTCCCTGACTCGAGATTTGATCGCTTCCAGCTCCGGGTCCTCAATGGCGCCGTCCCCCGGGTCACCCTCGACCAGCCCCGGCTCCTCCTCCTCCTGGCTGCCGGGGGCTTCCGAGCCAAGCCCAGGGCCCGGAGCTCCCGGGGGTTGGAGGGGTGGTGCACGGGGCCGGGGCGGCTTCTCTTCGGGCTCGGGCTCCGGCTCGGGCTCCAGCAGCAGCTCCTCAGGCTCCAGTTCCTCAGACTCCAAGCCGTTCCCGTAGTCCCCTGCGCCCCCCCGGGCCCCCTCCCCGGCCTCCACACCGGCCCCGGGCACAAGATGGTGCCGCCGCCCCGGCCCGGAGCCCCGACCGCCCGCAGACCCCGCTGCTGCTGCCGCCGCCGCCGCCACCGCCGCCGCCGTCATCGCCGCTCAAAAAAATGTTTTATAAGCTAATATTCTACACTTACTAGAAGGAGCCAATACCGGTTTATATAATACTTGTCTTTAAAAGTGATCACAAATTATACATATCTTTTAAATTACAGCTACAATTTACATGCTGTAAATAACTTCTCTTTTTTTGGTATTGTAACAGGGAAGAGCTAAATTGGACTCCATGTTGGATCTGTTTCTTTGACTTGAACCTTTGCTTTTCGTTGCTTTTGTTATTATAATCATACATAATGGCGTGCCTCAGGGAACCCTGCTGCCTCTGCCAGAATGTTAAACTAAAGTGCCTCTGTTCAGCTCACAGGGAGACAATCTGACCCTGCCCACCTGTGAATGGCTGCAAGAAAGAAGAAATTAACACATCCCCTCACTGAGGCTGGTCCTTCCAGGAGATGTTTTGCAAGACTGATGGCCCTTTTTACTTTACTTCCCCACTGCCTCTCCCTCTCTGATTCTATAAAAGAAACTGGCATCCAGACCCTGATAAGATGGTTTTTGGGGACCCTAGCCTGCCATCTACTCAGTCTATCGGCTTTCTGAATAAAGTCATTTTCTTTGCCTCAACACCTCGTCTCTGATTTACTACTGGCCTGTCATGCGGCGAGCAGAGCAAGCTTGGACTCGGTAACAAATTTGGCTTAGCCAGCCAGGAGCCTTGTGTCTCATGGCTAGCTGGCCCCAGTCAAGGAATATTGGGGCAAGACCCTAGCAGCTGCCAGGTCCATTTGTCTTGAGGATCTTCCCTTCAAAGTTCCCTGAAGCGACACCAGGTACCCCAGCGCTTGGCAGTTGAAGCAAGGAACCAACAAACTTCTAGGAGTCGACGGACTCCATTTGATTTTGGACGGTAAGTCGCTCTGGCGTGCACACTGGAAACATATTCCCCCCTCAATTTGGACTTTTCCTTTACAGGACAAGCCAATTTGGTTGGGGTACCCTGTTGGAGAGGGGAATTGTTGTTGGACTCTACCTGATTTTGGGAACTGGTTCATTGGAAACTAGTTCGTTGGTTTTGGTCTTGGTCTTCTTTTGGTTTTGTGTGCATTGATGCTAGAATTTGTTTGTGCCTTTTGTGTTGGAATTTGTCTGCGTCTTTCGTGTTTTGGTGTTATCAAACTTATAAAAAAGGGAAATACTCCATCTATCCTGAAGGATAGCCCTTTGGGGCATATATTAGATAAATGGGCAAAACATAGCTATGAGCCTATGACTAAGAAAGACATGATATACTATTGTAATAGGGTGTGGACCCAATATATGTTAGGATCAGAAGAACGATGGGCCCCTGAATGGCTCACTCAATTATCATACGATCTGGCAGTTAGAAGTGTTTTGCAAAAGAGCAGGGAAAAGAGGTGAGATTCCATATGTAGAAGCATTTATACTATTGCATCAGGAGGAAGGAGTCAGAGGACTGCCACCTTATGGTACAATGGTCTGAAAGGAAACCCAAGGGAGAACCTGTTCTACAAGGGGAAGGGGGAGAAAATGAGAGTGGGGACATATTATTCCAGACCTTAAACACCCCCTCTGGCCCATCCAGCTCCCCCACTGGCTGAGCAGGCTGCATGCCCTGGCAGTTGCTCCAACTGCCCCACCCCATGCCGCCAACATATTCACCCCTTTCACTACCTCTTGTTTCCCCCACTCATGGGGAGCGAATAGAAGTTTCTATGGTAACCCCGGTGGCAGAGGGACCTGGTTTAGTATCACCATCTAAGGCCCGACAGGGCACCCAATTTGGACTGAGAGCAACTTCTGCAGCAGGGCAATTTCCCTTGTGCTGATATCCTGTAGGAGTCCGTAATGCAAATGGCCAGCCAGCTGGGCTCCTATGGATGCAGAATCCATTCTCGACTTAGGATTTGCTTAACTGGAAAAACCATAACCCTGCTTACTGAGAGGACCCACTCAATATGACTGAACTTTTCACCTCGATATTTGCCACTCACCATCCCACTTGGGCGGACATTCACATTCTTATGAATATAATGATTACTGAGGATGAAAGGAGGATAGTAGAGAGGAAGTGCACCAGCTCCATTTAATGGATCCAAATGGAACTCCAGAAGCAAATTTGGCAGTCCCTATTGCTGAGCCTAACTGGGATCCTAATAATGGGGGCATGCCACTTCTAGAACACTACAGGGGATGTGTCTTAGTGGGTCTTCAAAAGGGGGTACCTAGACAAAAGAGCTTAAACAATCTCTTATTAAGGAGATAAAACAAAAGCCAAATGAGGTTCTATCAGAGTTCCTGGAAAGGATTTATCAAGCTTATAAGCGCTACATGGATGCAGACCCTGAGACCCCTGAGAATGTAAGGATAGTATGACTTTCATTGGGCAAAGCACCCCAGATATAAGGAAAAAATTACAGAAGTTAGATGGTGTATTTGGAATGAACCCTTCTCAATTAGTAGATGTTGCTTTTAAAGTATTCAACAACAGGGAACAATGACAAAAGCAAGAAGATGCAAAACGGAATGCACCTTTTCTGGCAGCAGCATTGAATTCCCAGAAGGTGAGTAACCTAAAGGAAGGTAAGCCACCATTGGGGAAGGAGCAATGTGCTTACTGCAAGGAGGAAGGGCATTGGAAAAGAGAATGCCCTAGACAAAAGAATAATAGAAGGAAGACAGGAGCCTCTCATATGGTAGAAAGAGAGGAGCAATCTGATAATGAATGAAGAGGCCCAGGGACTCCCTTGGACCTGAGGCGTCTGATTCTAATTTCCCCACAAGACCCCTGGGTAACATTGACAGTGGGGAACAAGTTGATTGACTTTCTAATAGATATGGGTGCCACATATTCTGTGGTAAACACCAAGGTGGCACAGAAAACATCTCAGTCTATCTTGGTCATGGGAGTTTCTGGAGAAGTAGAGAACCGTTTGTTTCTGTAAGCTCTAGAATGCCAACTAGGGGACATAGCTTCTTATATATGCCAGAGTGTCCAATCCCCCTTCTGGGACAAGATCTCCTTTGTAAATTAAACACTCAAGTAACCTTTTCGCCATAACAGCTTGACATCAGGGTCCCACCGGAGTACACTTTAAGCCTACAAATGGTACTCATGGAAACCCCAGAGAAGGAGACAGAGCTTTTTCCCACAGAGGTCTACGAAAAGGTAAGGCTGGAAGTGTGGGCTGATGGCACTCCGGGGAAGGCCAAAAACACAAGACCAATACAAATCCCGTTAAAAAGGGATGCTGGGACACCTAATCTAAAACAATATCCTCTGAAACAAAAGGCTCAAAAGGGAATTCAGCCAATCCTGGAGAAGTTTTTGAAAATAGGACTGATTAGACCTTGCAGGTCCCCATATACCGCCCTTATCTTCCCGGTCAAAAAGCCAAACTCAGCAGAGTATCGCTTTGTCCAAGATTTGAGGGCTATTAATGAAGTAGTCCAAGACTTACATCCTGTGCTACCTAATCCATACACTCTGCTCACAACTATTCTGGGAGAATATGGCTGGTTCTCAGTCCTGGACTTGAAAGATGCTTTTTTCTGCATTCTTATTGTAGAAGAATCACAGCAGCTATTTGCTGTTGAATGGCAAGACCCAGAAACGCAGGTAGTCCAACAGTATTGTTGGACAGTCCTGCCTCAAGGAGTTAAGAATTCCTCTACCTTGTTTGGGGAGACGTTGTCTAGAGACCTTAGAGACTTAATATTGGACGAAGGACTCTTGCTCCAATATGTGGACGACTTGCACATAGTGAGCCCTACATATGATAAATGTCTACAAAATACTATCAGAACCCTGAACTATTTGGCTAACTGTGGATATAAGGTCTCCCAGAAAAAGGCCCAGATATGCAAACAGCAAGTCACGTATCTGGGCTTTGTCCTCTCTCAAGGACAGCAGGATCTTTTGCCTGACAGAAAGCAGGAAATTGCAGGCTTAGGAGCACCCAAGACCCACAGACAACTGAGAGGCTTTCTGGGAATGGCAGGGTTCTGTCGGATTTGGATCCCAAGCAATGGGCTCATAGTAAAGCCTCTCTATGAGCCACTGAAGAGACATGATCTTGAGCCCCTTACTTGGACTAAAGAGTGCCAAACAGCCTTTGAAACGATAAAAACGATGTTAGTCTCAGCCCTGGCTTTGGGACAACCAGACTTAAAGAAACTTTTCAAACTGTATGTACATGAGAGACAAGGCATAAGCTTTGGGGTGTTAATTCAAACTCTGAGGAATATCCCCCGACCTGTTGCTTACTTCTCAAAACAACTAGAACAGACTGTTAAGGGGTGGCCTCCTGGCCTTCAAGCTGTAGCAGCTACTTGTGACAGAATTCAGGAAGCTGAGAAGCTTACCCTAGAGCAACCCACCACTGTGTATGTTCCTCACCATGTCCTTTCTTTGCTGGAACAGAAAGGGGCCTATTGACTGACTTTTGGGAGAATGGGAAAGTACCAAGCCATTCTCCTGGACAATCCCAACGTAAGACTTCAAGTCACTTCAGCCCTAAATCCAGCCACATTGCTCCGGATTGATGCTGCACAATCCCCAGAGCATGACTGCCTACACGTCATTGAGCTAGTGTACTCTAGCAGACCAGACTTAATGGACCTACCCTTGGCTGAGCCAGATATGGAATTGTTCACCGATGGAAGCAGCTTCATGGACAAAGGTAGGCGACCTGACGGGTATATAACCACGTGCCGGGTGGTAACACTTAAAAGCATTGTTGAAGCAAAAGCCCTGCCCCCGGGGAGCTCAGCTCAGAAGGCAGAAATCATTGCTCTGACAAGAGCCCTGCTCCTCGCTTAAGGGAAGCGAGTAAATATATACAGACTCCCGCTATGCATTTTCTGTGGTGCATGCTCAGGGGGCGATCTGGAAAGGAAGGAGGCTTCTCACTTCAAACAATAAAGGCACAAAACATGCTTCTGAAATCCTGTCACTATTAGAAGCAGTCCATAATCCCTCACAAGTGGCCGTAATGCACTGCCCAGGCCACCAGAAGGGTGAGACTCACATAATAAAGGGCAACTGGTTAGCTGACCAAGCTGCAAAGAAAGCAGCAAAGGAAGGCAATTATCAAGCCATGATAGGGTCACTTCTTCCGCAGACTGACTTGTCAAAATATCAGCCAGTGTATGCAGAAAAGGACAAGGAGAGGGCCAAAGATTGGGTTTTCACTCTTGACCGTAACTCACCTGGCTGGAAATGTAATGCACCAGGAACTGTTTTGATTCCTGAGGCCCTCTTGGACACTGTGCTGAAGCACATTCATGACAGTACCCATTATGGGAGAGATGCCACCTGCAATGGATTCAAAATTATATAATGGGAACTCACCTACAAAAGACCATCCAGCGAGTCACTCGGAATTGTATGATTTGTGCTAAAAATAACCCCAAAACTGTTGTCAGACCTCCCCAGATGGGGACCCAGCACAGAGGGACCTGCCTCACAGAGGACTGGCAAATAGACTTTACTCAAATACCTCAAATTCCGGGAAACTTCAGATACCTGTTGGTGTGTGTAAACACTTTTTCAGGATGGGTGGAAGCATATCCCACCCGGACAGAAAAAGCCTCCCAAGTGGTTAAAGTCCTCCTTAAGGAAATTATTCCCCAGTTTGGACTACCTAACACCCTCCAGAGTGATAATGGGCCTGCTTTTGTCTCTAGCATAACCCAATAAGTGGCTAAAGCACTGCAAATTAATTGGAAGTTACATTCATCCTGGAGACCACAATCAACAGGAAAATCTGAGAAAATGAATCATACGTTGAAAAGGAGCATTGCTGAAATATGTCAAGAGGCTAATATAACTTGGGATAAGGCCTTGCCAGTTACCCTGCTATGGATCAGAGTGGCTCCCAGAAGCAGGGTTAAATTAAGCCCCTATGAAATATTGTATGGTAGGCCATTCTAGGTGTCTGCCCAGGCAGGGGAATCTGTAAATGCTCTGAAAGACATAGCTGTTGCTAATTATGTTAAAGCTTTGGGCACTATACTAACCTCTGTTCATGAGTTTGCTTCCAGCAGGTCTGCCTATCCAACTGAGGTAGCTTTGCATTCTTTCTGACCCAGAGATCGAGTCCTCCTTAAAACCTGGAGACAACAAGGGCCTGAGCACTGTCTCCTTAAAACCTGGAGACAACAAGGGCCTGCCTGCAAGGTGGACAAGACCACATGTGGTATTACTCACCACACATTCATCTGTCAAATTGGCTGGGATAAAACCTTGGATTCATCATACTTGGATTAAAGCTGCACCACCATCATCAAAAGACGACCCAACTCCTGAGAAGCTTGGAGAGCAGTGGGTTTGTGAACCCTTAGAAGACTTAAGGTTGCTCTTCAAAAAGGATAAGTGTTGAGATTGCAGTTTCCTTACAGATGGAGAAAGATGGGTCAATCTACTTGTTTAATCCTGTTCTACTGAACAGCACAGCATCAGGTCCAAATAATTGAGAATTGTACTATTTACTAAAAATTCTAAGAATTATCCCCTGCCCAATGCTGATCAATTCCATTCCACGATCACCCCTCACTGCCCCTACACAGCAGGAAGTAGCTAAGAGTGGTCGTCGCCCCTTATCCCACAAGATTGTGGAATGGACATTGACAGTGGGGAATTGTAACAGGGAAGAGCTAAATTGGACTTCATGTTGGATCTGTTTCTTTGACTTTAACTTTGCTTTTTGTTGCTTTTGTTATTATAATCATACCCTGCCTCAGGGAAGCCTGCCCCTCTGCCAGAATGTTAAACTAAAGTGCCTCTGTTCAGCTCACAGGGAGACAATCTGACCCTGCCCACCTGTGAATGGCTGCAAGAAAGAAGAAATTAACACATTCCCTCACTGAAGCTGGTCCTCCCAGGAGATGTTTTGCAAGGCTGATGGCCCTTTTTACTTTACTTCCCCACTGCCTCTCCCTCTCTGATTCTATAAAAGAAACTGGCATCCAGACCCTGATAGGATGGTTTTTGGGGACCCTAGCCCACCATCTTTTTGGTCTGCCAGCTTTCCGAATAAAGTTGTCTTCCTTGCCTCAACAGCTAGCTCATCTCCGACTTGTTGGCCTGCCGTGTGGTGTGCAGAGTGAGCTTGGACTCAGTAACAGTATCATTCCAACTTTTTACAACTTGTGTTGCAGGAAGGGGGGACCCCTTCCAGGGCCCAAGAGTGGGCTTTTGTCTAACACTTGGAAATGAATTGTCCGAGGAGACACACGTGTTGACAAAGCAAAAGACTTTATTGGGAAGGGGTGCTTGGGCATAGAGCAGCAGGGTAAGGAAACCCAGGAGAACTACTCTGCCATGTGGCTCACAGTCTCAGGTTTTATGGTAATGGGGTTAGTTTCTGGGTTGTCTCTTGCCACTTTGCTTGGCCCACAGTCTGACTCAGGGTCCCTCCTGGTGGCGCTCACATCTCAGCCAAGATGGATTCCAGAAAGAAGGATTCTGGGAGATTGGTAGGACATAAGGACTGGTGTCTCCTCCCTCCTTTCAGCCCCTCCCATATTCTCCTGGTTTTTGGTGGCAGCACCATGTTCCTTATCAGGACCTCCTGTTGCAAGACAGCTGATGCAAGTGGTTATCACTGTGCCTGGTCAAGGTGGGTGGTTTTGGTCAATGGTTCCCTAACACGTACTATTCAATTAACTAGTTAACATATCATCACAACTCAGCCTGAGTGAGCCCCTTTAAGGTGGACCCCTTTGTCCTTTGAATACTGCCCCTGAAATCCTTGGATATCCAGCTTGCCTCAGGTCCATTCTATTTAAATAGTGTGTGTATGCTTGTGTGTGTGTGTTTGTATGTACATGTGTTTGTGTGTCTGTGCATATGTGTGTGAGTGTGTGCAGACATGGAATCAGCTGCCTTCCAAAGAGCCCTGCTTCACTCTGGTGGAGAAGTGCAGTAGGGCCAGATCTAAGAGCTAGAGGCGTACGTGAGAATGGTGATGTATGAAAGGGCTACTATATAAGCCAGTTTTAATGACAGAGCTCCAAAATGTTTTTGACAATTTTATATACTAGTTTTGATTTACTTTTTAAATAAGTAACAACACTCATGATTTAAAAAGCCCATCCTAGCCATCTGACTCACCACTCAAGGCAAGCAAGTGTCCCAACTCTTGGTCTCACAACTGAAGGTTGTGATATCACATGGATGTTCCGTTTCACAGATTATGGTGCTGTTCCCCCATGCCTTACCTTTCTTTTAGGATGAGCCTTTTTTGCCCATTTAGACCTCTCCTCCCTGTCCCTTTTCTCAAGAAGCTCTCAGTCTGGGGAAGACAGCAAGGCAGAGTGGACAGCACCGTGGAGCCTGGTGCCAAGGGTGTGAGACCCACGTATGAGTGTGCTGGGGGGTGGGCATGGAGGTGGGTGGGATGTCGGCATCCTGTATCAAGCAGGATGGCCAGGTGAACTTGGGTAACAAACCACAAGGTTCACTTCTTGCTCTTGCTCCGTGTCCATGGTGGGGTGTTGGGGCACTCTGAGTCACCTCTCCAGGACTCAGGCTGATTGAACAACCACCAACTATAGCTGCAGGTCCTGGGGACTGAGTGGGGAGCACCCTGGAGGTTCTCACACAGATAACGCAGTGCTCTCACCCCAGGTGATGGGCACTCCTTCCACTCACCCCATGCCCTGTTTGCCAGAACTAGTCACATGGCCTCTCCTGAAGGCTGGGGTTGGAAGATGCAGCCAGATCACAGGCCCGGAAGATTGGGGGGCATTGGTGATTGCCTTGAGGATGACACAGACCATGGATGGCAAAGTGGAAATTTATTTTATTTTATTTGTGTGGCTATCATTACTCCTATTTCATTTTTTAAAGTATGTGCTCCCAACGGGGCTCCTAAACATTCCTATTGCCTTCTTAGCATCCATACACCAGCTTTCATCTATTGTGATGTGTGTTACACCTTAACTCAATTCTCAAGTAAAGTGTGTTAGTAAAAGTCTTCTTGATACTTCAGAAAAAAACAGATTTATTTTTAAAGTTGGGCTGTTTCACAGGAACAGAACCGCTTGTGTTTCCCTTAAGCAGTTCGCAGAGAGGACTTTTGTGTCCCCCTGGGTGAGGGTCCTGGATACCCATCCCAGGTAGGGGAGATGGTAATCATGACTGGGGGGCAGGGAAGGAGTCTTGGCCCTAAGTCAGGGGTGGGGCTGGACTGTCACATACTCATCTCTCTTGGTCCCGAACCAAACCTGACGGAGGGTAAGACCTGTCATGGCCATTTCACGGAGTAGAAACCAGAGCCACAGGGGAGGGGTAGCTTGCCTGGGGTAGAATGTTTAAAGTTGCAGGATGCCACAGCCTTAGTTTTGGCGTTTGGACAACTAGGATGAAGCCCCAGACCGCCCTCTGTAACTGTGGTTGCTCCAGTGACAAGATCTATAGGCCATACCCAGCGCTCATGATGCAGAAGTAAGCTCTTAAGCATGTCTGGCCACAGAATGTTCCAGTCCCTTGTTGCTCAGGTCTCTGCCCAAACTTGAACAGATGCTTGTTAGGACCAGCTCCAGAGCATAACCTGTTAGGTCTCAGGGCTCTGTTTCGGCTAGTGGAAAATGTACCTGAAAGTTTAGGAATTGCATGTGGCTCCTAGTAACAGAGAGCTGGAAAATATTTTCTTAAACAAGAAAGTACTTTCCTTGTCTATGAGGTGACAAGGAGCCTGAAGGGAGGCAGCCAGGGCTGGCGTGGAGGGCTGCCTCTCTATCACTCTCCCAGGTCCTCCCTGCACCCCCAGGGGAGCCCTGCCCTCTTGCTCCAGCAAGGACCAGGGAGGCAGGGGCAGGGTCAAAGAGGCTCCTGATGAGTCAGCCCTTTGATGGACCTTCCCCAAGCCCTACTCAGGCATCTCCACACTGTCCCTGGCCGAGCTCAGTCCCAGGGCCACCCCTCCCTGTAAGGGAGGCCGGGAGCTGATACACTAACAAAAGCAGGGTCTGTTAACTGAGCAGAAGGGGGTGCAGCGAGCAGTTTCTGTGATTCTCCAAGTGCTGTTATAACTAATACACCCCCTCCCCCATTTCCCTTTGACTGCTCCATTCTGCCAAGGGTGGGAAATAGTGTCAGGTACTAAGGGGTGCAGAGAACTTGAGGCCCCAGGCCCTGACATGCTGGAAGATGTGGATCCTTCCAGGGCAGGATTTCCATGTTTCCTTGTTTTCCTGAGCCTTGGGGGAGTTTGCGTGTCACCTCGCATCCCCTTTGGGGCTCACTGAATGCTTTTTGCAGGATGTACTCCCAGCCACGAAGGCGCTGTGTAGGCAGGTGGGGGTCTGGTGTTCTCCCGCCGCCCCCCCGCCACCAGGCAGGGTCCTCGCAGAGACTCTGCAGGTCTGAGCAATCGGTGGCACTGGAAGGTGGTGGTGGTGCAGCTGGTAACCAGTCATCAGAAAGGCTGCTGCTTCCCAGGTGCAGGGCGGGAAGAGGCTGGGCTGCCCTCTGCTAGGGGAGGAGTCTGACCTGCAACTGGGCTGCATGTGCTCTTGGCAAGAGTGGAATGGGGTCAGAGCCCACTGATCTTGGTCAACTGTCCCCAGCCCTTCATGCATGTCCCTCTGCTTGGACCTCAGCTCAGAACTCTGCCTGCATCCGCAAGACAGCCAGGGTGAGTTCTGGTTCAGCCATGGCCCCAGGGTCAGAAGGACATGACAGATTGATGGCCCTGGCCCTGGGACCTGACCCCCTCGATGGGATCAGGTGCCTCCATGGAGGAGAGGGGACATAGGGGGGCTTCCCATTACCTCTTGACACCAAAGCCAAGGTGTGCCCTTCCTGGGTCCAGCCTGGCTTACCTTCCTAAGAAGGCTATTTTACAATTCAAACAGTGCGGAGGAAGGTATAAAGTAAAAACAAAGGGACTACTCCTCAGTTCTCCTCCCCAGGGGCAACAAATGTCTACCTAATTCCTGGGCATCCTCAAGGATATTTTCCCTGTGCATGCACATATAGCTGTACAACTTTTTTTTTTTTTTTTTTAATGCAAGTAGTAACTCTATACACACTGTACTGCAAGTCGCTTTTTATAAAAACAACACATTTATTATACCTCGGAGGACATGTCAGACCAGCACCATTAGCACTGCCCCATCTCTGAAAGGCTGCAGAGTATGGCACTGTTGGAGGTACAGGCATTATACAGCTTCCTTCCTGATAGAGGTTTAGGCTGTCACTTGTTTGGGACCATTATAAGCAATGTTCCAATGACATCCTTGTTCTATAACTTGGAACATTTTCACAGAAGTTAAGGATCAAATATTTAGTGGGACTGCTAGGGTAGGGTCTTAGGGTATGTGCTTTTGAAATTTAGGTAGATACAGCCCAAATGCCCTTGAAGGAGCGGCCCCATTGTAGAGTGCCTCCCCTTTAGTCCCTCCTCCACTCAGCAGCCAAAGTGATTTTTAAAGACAGATCAGGGACTTCCCTGGTGGTGCAGTGGCTAAGAATCCGCCTGCCAGTGCAGGGGACACGGGTTCAATCCATGGTCGGGGAAAATCCCATACACCGTGGAGCAACTAAGCCCGTGCGCCGCAACTACTGAGCTTGCGCTCTAGAGCCTGTGAGCCACAACTACTAAGCCTGTGAGCCACAACTAAGCCCACGCACCACAACTACTGGAGACTGCATGCCCTAGAGCCTGTGCTCTGTGACAAGAGAAGCCACGGCAATGAGAAGCCCGCGGACCGCAACAAAGAGTAAGTAGTCCCCGCTTGCTGCAACTAGAGAAAGCTTGCCCGCAGCAACAAAGACCCAGTGCAGCCCAAAAAATATATGTATAAATAAATTAAAAAATAAAAAAAATACACAGATCATCTAATCCCCCTGCTAATACCCCAGTTGCTTTGATGGGTACCCACGCCTCTGATGCTATGCCTTGTCCGCCGTCCCCGCAATCTCCCTTCCCACAAAATGCTCCAGCCACACCCACTTCTCACCTGCCCTCCAGCGCAGCAGCTCATCCCATCACAGGGCCTCTGCGTGTGCTGGTCCTTCTGCCTGGTGCCCTCAGAGCTCCATGTGGATGCCAACATGAGGGCCATAAATAGCATTTTATTGTTGTCTCCATGATTATCATCTTACTGTTGGGTGAGGTTGAGTGTTATATCCTCTACCTGTTTTCCTCTCGTGTTTTCTCTTTTTCATCGATAGGTACAAACTCTTCGTTTAAAAGATAAACCAACTATTTGTCTCTCATTTTTGTTACAAATATATTTTTCCTGATTGACTGTCCATCTTTTGAGTTTGTGGTAATTTTTCCACTTTAAGTGTCTAAGTTTTAGGTATTCAAGTTCATGGACCATTTCCGTATGGTTTCTAACTTCGTGAAGAAGCCCCCTCCGCTGGCTCTGAGAGGCCATGAGCTGAGCTCCTGCCTCCGCCCACCGCAGCTTGTGCTAGTCCTGGGGCTGGGCGAGCGTGGAAAGGCAGGCTGGGGCCCGATCGTGGGGCCCTGAGTGTCTCAGAGCAGTCTGGCTGAGGGGGATGTGAACCACAGGTTTGGGGCAGAGGAGGCGCAGGACCCGGTTTGCATTTGAGAAGTTAACTAGGCAGCCGTGGGGTGCGGAGATGAGAAGAAAGGGGGAGTGGTGACCTCCAAGAAACTGCTGAGGGGCCAATGGCTGTGACATGGGGAGGCTCAGACCCTCAGCCCCCCTGAGGCCACTAAAAGGAAGCGGGGAGACCACAGCCCATCTCTGCCCATGGAAACTGCTTAGGGTCAGCCTTGCCATGGGCCAAGGAGGGGCTGCCCCTCCCACTGGGGCAGTGAGTGGGCCTGGGTGGGAAGAGTCTGCGCTGTTATTACATGTACTCTACAGACAGAAAGCCGTGACTTCACTCTTGAGATGAAAGGAATCACATTTGTCCACATGCACCAGCAAAATCTTAAGTTTGATTTTTATAATTTAATTTTAGAAAAAGGTCAACAGCTTGTACTGGAGGATGATCTCACATTCACACTCATGTTCTGGGTTAAGCAGCCTCAAATGGTTACTCTTGGTAATGATGTGAACATATGTGCATAGGTGTGTACATGCAAGTGTGTGCGTAATTTATGAAAGTTCTTGCCATCATACCCATACATCCCCCTGTTAACAATTTCACTTTTTTACTCTGCTGTATGTGTTGCATAGTAAATACATAATTTGATATAAGCCTCATATGATGTGATTTCACAGAGTCCTAACCATTGAGATATGACTTAATTTGTTAAAGTGATAAACAAGATTATTATGTGCAAACAAACAGGGTTTATGCTCCAGCTGCATCCAAATTTATTTCACAAAGCTGTAAACACAGGCCCATTCTCAAGTCCTGATGATTGAGTCTCTCTGCCTCCTGTCGACAGGAGAGGAATGTAAAGGCTGAGTCGGTGCTCTCGGCCCTGTGTTGGCTCTTGGCTTTCCAGCCCTGTCACTTAAAGAAACTCATTCATTCCCCAGATTGGGCAGTGCTCCTTGCTGGGGTCCTTCTAAGGCTTTTCACACAGAGACTTTCCCAAGCGGGGACATCTGATCTCAGCCTGCCCGAGCGGGGCCCCGGGCCCCGGGGACTCAGGAGCTTGAGAAATGTGCTGAGAGCCTGGGAGCCACCGGGGGAAGGGGCAGGGGTCACAGCCCTCCTCCCTCCCTGCCCCGAACTGCTCCCCAACTGAGAGCCCCTAGTGTAATTCCACCCCAGACCTGGGGGTGAAAGTGGGGAGGCCCATTATGCCAGCTAGGCCCAGCCCCACTTCGTGTGACCCAGCCCAGCCCTGAGAGTGGATGGAAGAGGCAGGGGGACTTTGGCCCAATCAGACCCCACCGTCTTCCCTTGGGCTGTAAAACCAGTATTGGGGGGATGGGGGTATCCAGGGAACTCAGCCCTAGAATAGGAGAACCCTCAACGCCCCCCAACCTGGGCGGGGTGGGAACTTCTCAGCACTTCTTAGCAGCAAGTGGTTCAGAGGAGAACCCAGTCTGCCTCCTGGGTCCTTAGAGGGCTGCAGGCTGCAGGTGGAGAGGTCAGGCTGCTGGCCCATGCTGGCGAGGTCCGAGAAATGCTCATTCCACAGGAATCACCTTCTCTTCCGCATGCAAGCCTCCAGCCGGCCCAGCTCCTCATAGGACTGGTAGAAAACATCAAACTCCCGGGTGCCCCAGCCCCTCCAGACAGCCAGGCACCACTCCAGCTTTTCGTTCTCAAAGCCGCACACAACTGTGTCCTTTGCCACTACGGCAGCATCCACAAGCACCCTGCAGAGAGAGGGGGTCTGAGAAAACCCACAGGGGTCCCCACTTGGTCGGGGCTGTGACCCTCACCCTGAACCTTTTCGGAAGACACAGCCTGGTTAAGTGGGCATCTGTGCACCCCAGCCTGGCACCACCAATGTGCTGGGACACACTGCTTCTCCCTCTGTGGTCCAGCCTGTGGGCAGTCTTTCTAAAGTCTAAAAAGGGACCTAGGGCATCATTTCAGGTTCACCTCAGAGCAGGTATCCTCCCTAATGCACCTCAGACCCCAAAGAGCCCAGAAAAAATGGTCAGTCCTCTGTGTCCACAGGTTTGGCATCCTCAGATACGGAGGGCTGACTGTACTCTGCCATTTTACATATAAGGACTTGAGCATCCTCGGATTTTTGTATCTGCAGAGGTCCTGGAAGCAATCCCCTGCAGATGCTGAGGGAGGACAGAATTATCAATTCTACCTAATAGTTCTTGCTCATCAATGGTCCATGACAGATTTTAAGCTTTAACTCAATTTCCTTGCCACCCAGCCCAGGCATGATTCTTCTCCCTTTCTAAGTTTCCACATGCTTAGGAAATACAGGGCAATATATTAGGCAAAAAACCTGTACCAACAAGTCCTAACTATGTACATTTTTTTTGAGCCTGTGGATTGTTTTGCATGATCTGGGCATACACTACAAGTTTCCTTCTGGGCCTCTGCGGGGCTGTGTGTCCCACCTCCGAGCACACACTGCCTGCATCTCTTCCCTCTGCCCTGTGTGCCCTGCCTGGCACTGAGGCCAGCATGTAAACTGGGATGTGCAGGGGCCTCCACTCCCTCAGGCCTTGCATGTCTCGGGCACTTGGTAGCTATTTGCCAAGGAAATAAACGTCTCAGGTGCATCTCAAAAAGCTGGCCTCCCTTTTGCTGGCTGCCTGGGCTGCTTTCTCCCTACAGTGAGAGTACCTGGCTCTTGGTAAACCTGTCTTTGGGGGGCAAATAGGAAAAACAACACCAGGAGAAAATTCAGGGGAACTAATGGTGGGCACTCTGAGGTCAACAGGCCCGGGCTCTACAGACCTGCCTGCTTCCCTGGAAGCCTGACCTGAGAACTGGGAACTACTGCCGCCCACAAACTCAGCTGGTGCTCAGCAGCAAACCCAGATCTTGTCTCCAGTATCACTTGCAGGGCAAGGGTCACTGGCCCGGGTGCCATAGACATTTCCTCTGTCATCATCCTACTCCGGGGAAAACAGGCTGAATGCGATTTCTCCATAAGGGAGATTAACCACGTGGGACTCAGCAAAGTGAGGGGTGTGGACATTGCCAGCTGCCTGACGAGTCCAGGAACACTGGCTGGCACCAGCCTTCCATCTCTATAGTCAGGCAGACTGTGTCTGGACAGGGGGTCCTGCCCAGCATGACCCTCACAATGGAGTCTGGCCTGCCTCCTGGTGGGACCCCCAGCAGATGGGTACAGCTGAGCCTGGGAATGGGCATGGCGAGGGTGGGCATGGCAAAGGTTGGCATGGTCTGGCTGTGCGGCTCCACCTGGTGCTGTATGGGAGGAGAGGCACCTCAGGAAGGGCTCTCCTGTTTGGCAGGAGGCACGGGGAATCAACTGGATCCCCATTTCAACTGCAGCTGAGCTTGGGCACTGGAGGCATACCCCAGGCAGGGCAGTTGGTCCACAGGTGCTCCGGGCACCCCCAAAACAGGCAGCCATGACCAGTGGGTGATGGCCGGTTCAGCTAGTATTTGCTGATCCCCTAGGAGCTGCCTGTTCGTCCTCCGTCTATGGCCACAGTGGTGAACGCCATGTTTATTGGTGGAGGACAGAAGGGCGGCGGCCATCATGCAGGGAGGTGGCAGTGAGGCCTCGATTCCCTACGCCACACCCTGGGTCCTCTAGGAGCTGCCCTCAGTCTTACCCGTGCGGAGTCAGCTCTCGGGCTTTCAAGACAGCGATGACTCGGCCCCGCTGGGTTCCTGCATCCTTCTCCAAGCCAATGACGATAACATCTCCACCACGCCTAAGAAACCAAAACCCAGAAGGGGAACCGTTTGTCTAGGGCTGTGCTCTCCAGGGGAAACAGAGCTGGTGTGCAGAAAAGCATGGGAACAAACGCAGCTTCTGCAAATGGATTGAATTACCAAGAGGGCCCCGGAGCAGGGCGAGAAGGCCTTTCCCAGTAGGAAACCTGACCGTGGCTCTCCTTTGTGGTGCCCTGAGTTCTCTGGAGGGCTGATGGGCTTTCGTGCGGCCCTTCTTAGATTTGCTAAAGAGATTCTCTCCCGTTCCAGAAGAGAGGGAGTAGCTCCTGATGGATCTTGACAGTACCTTAAGGTTCCCCTCACTCTGCCCCCAAAGCAAGAGCAGTGGGCGGTGCAGGATGATGCTCCCTGTCGGGAAACCTACCTGGGGACCCAGATGACATCTTTCACGGCAAGGATCTTCACAGCCTGCAGGTGCTGGCTGAACGCCTCGCCATCCATGGGGCTCAGGTCATGCTCAGACCTGTCGGAGCCTGTGGTGGGCTCGAGCAGCCTGCTGGTGTCCTCGCAGTCAGTGGAGAAAGGCAAGCTGGAAGAGCTTGCGGGGGAGCAGGGTAGGCTTGAAAGGGACGTGGGCACCTGGTGGGGTGGAGACGAGGAGTAGGAGGACATAGAGCAGTAGTCGGTCAGGGAGTCCTGGTGGGTCAGGATCTGCATGCCCAGCTCCTCGCTGTACATGATGCTCATGTCTGCAATGGAGTCCTTCTTGGGCTCCTTCGGGCTGGCTGTGGGGCAGTCCAGGGGCTCCGGGCCCATTGGGTGCACGGGAAACACGTCCCTGAGGGGACTGGGGTCCCCGCAGAAGTATCGGGCACACAGCTGGTAGGTGGCGGAGTGGTACATCACCAAGCAGTTGGCCCTGTCGTCCAGGCACCAGACGACCTCCTCCCCGTGGCACTCAGAGCCGCACACGACTGATGTGACCACCGAAGGGGCTGAGTAGGGCTCCAGCCGCCTGTTGATCTCCAGGGCCACGCAGTCGATGACCAGCAGGCCCGGCCCGTTGCTATACCAGACCTCGGACCCACTGTTGACCACCTCCATGGCCTTCACGGGGTAGGGGTTCTGCCTCGCGTCTTCGTCTGGGATGCTGAACTTGGACCTGTTGGCTGTGTGTGAGCACAGGTAGGAGCAGCTGTGGTCTGGGGCACCGCGCACCATGGGAAACACTGCCACAAGCCCATCAGCCAGGCCTGCCAGCACCAGGTAGGAATTCTGTGGGGAGAAGACAGGGATGCTTGATGCCCTTGCGTCTCACGCACCCGGGAGAGAAACAGTCGGTGCAAGACTCATCTCTGCACGTACTCCAGGCGGGCATGTGCTTTCTACCAGCACTTCCTGGAAAATCCAGCTCCTAAAAAGGCAGCAGCTGCCAGCGGGAGCTTCTGGGTATGCTCCCAAAGGAGGTGCAGCTCAGGCCCAGAAAAGCCACACCCATCCCCCCTCCTGTGAGCAGGAAGAAAAAGGTCCGTGGCACCCGAGCAAGGGGCACATGTTGCCTGGACCACACGGCTCGCCTTTGGTCAGCCTGGACTTCTTGCAATGCCAGCAGGAGGGAGCTGCCTTCTCCTTCAGGTCACCAGGGCCTCCTTCTGAGGCAGGATGTGGTGCCCTCCTTCCTCTGAACTCTGCTCCTTAAGGTGACAGCAGTTGTGGACACCCTATGGGTCTGCTCTTGGCCTCCTGCCTGCTGCCCCACAAGCCGGGTGCTCCATAAGAGCAGGCCTGGGTCTGCAAGCCCACCACTGCCCTTGGCACTGGCCTGCACAGGGAAGGGCTGAGTCCCAGTCACCTCTGTGACTCCCCCCAGTTTTATGCTCAAGTCACAACACGTGCTGCTGAACTAATTCTTGAAGAAATCACTTCCAAATTCAACCCTCTTGTGGAGGCACTTTTTGGCCACTATGCCGCATTCCCCGCTTACCACATCTACTCTGAAATGCCTGTGGTTTAGGCATTGATGGGGTCTTGGGGTGTCTCCCGCCCCCGCAATGAGGCATGTGCTCTTCTACAACCACCAGAGGTCATCAGGCAGAGGCCAAAGTTGCAGAGACTGTGATGAATGCTGGGCCCAGCCCAGGCCTCCTCAGGGCATCTGTGCGGAGCTGGGAATGGAGAGCAGCTTAGCAGCCTAGACGCCTGAGTGGGGTTGGGGGGTTGGCCAGGAAGAGTTCAGGAGAACAAAGCCAGAGCCGGGAGAGAGCAGAGACGTGGGCCTTGTGCCAGGGAGGGTGAAGCAGCAGAAAGCCCCCTTGTTGGGAGCTGGGAAGTTGGGCTGTCCAAGGTGATGAGTGAACCAGCCTCTAGCTTACTGAAAACCACCTTCAAGATTCAAGGAAAAAAAACAGCCAAAGCAAATAGGAGCAAGGTCTCTATCAGTCCCGGCTCTGGGCCCCAGCCAGGCGGTGAGTCCCACATCCCAGATGGGTGTGGATGTGCGTGTGCAAGAATGCAGGGGTCTGTCATCCGTGGCCACAGGGCAGCATGGCCTCTGAGGGGAAGACTGGCAGGGAGGCTCTGCACAGAGCCAGCTTTATTCCAGCCGGTCGAGCGGGTGGTGGTGCCCTGGCTTGGGGCTCTGGCCAGCCATGGCTTTAAATAACACTTTGTGTTGAGTTCTGTGCTTCAGTGCAACCAGGTCCTGAGCTCCCCAGTTGCCCGTGCGGCCACAGTCAAAAATGACTCTAAGGTTGATTTCAGTTTCCTTTTTTTTTTTTTTATAAATTTATTTATTTATTTATTTTTGGCTGTGTTGGGTCTTCGTTGCTGCGTGCGGGCTTTCTCTAGTTGTGGCGAGCGGGGGCTACTCTTCCTTGTGGTGTGCGGGCTTCTCATTGCAGTGGCTTCTCTTGTTGCGGAGCATGGGCTCTAGGTGCAGGGGCTTCAGTAGTTGTGGCACACAGGCTCAGTAGTTGTGGCACACGGGCTTAGTTGCTCCGCGGCATGTGGCATCTTCCCGGACCAGGGATTGAACCCATGTCCCCTGCATTGGCAGGCGGATTCTAAACCACTGAGCCACCAGGGATGTCCCTGATCTCAGTTTCTTAAGAAATGAAACTGTAGAGGGGTGGAGAGGAGAGTGCATATATTTCACGATTGTCAGGAAGTAGTAATAATGCTCAAATTTACTCAGTGCGCTGGCCCAGAGCTTTGGGTACGTTATGCCCAGAGATCCTCCTCTCAATCTCTTTTACACCCATTTTGCAGATGGGAGAACTGGAATCAGATGATAATAGCCGACATGTTTTAACAAAGCCTCACCAATAATGACCCTTCGAGCAGGGAGCTGCACAAACAGGCGCCTCAGGGCCCACAAAGGGGTTCTGGAAGCCAGAGAAGCCTTGGGGACGCAGCTGAGGAGCTGGGGTGAGGGTAGGGGCAGCTTCTTGGGGGGGGGGTGGTCACAGCACTTGATCTTCAGAAATGAAGAGGAAGAGGTGTTGAGTGGCAGGGTCAATTCTGGAGGGAAGGGCCTGCTCAGAGTGCGGTGCTGGGTGGGGAGGGGTGTGAGGGGGCAGCAGGGGGTGAGCCCTGGCCGGCCCGTGGGCTGGGTCTGATCCTGAGGATCAGCAGCACTGCCGGGGCCCAGGGCTGGGGAAGGCACCACTCGCAAATTCATTTGAGAAAGGCAGTGGCTAGGAGTTGAGGTGATGAGTCTTCAGGGCCATGCTGGACAAAGAGGGACTGAGTTCTGGGACTGAGGCTGAGCACTCCAGAGGAGGCAGAGCTGAAGGTGGAGGGGAGCTGGCTGCCTGACAGGGGTGGGGGCCTGCCAGGGCCCGGTGACCAAGTGGCTGTGGGAGGTGCTGGGCCAGGCTCCTGAGGCCCCTGCTCTCAGAAGGGGAAGGGCACACATGCAACTGCTCCTTGACACCAATTGCACCAGAAAAGCATCTCACCTGAACTGGGGCTGTGGCATTTGCATGCAGAATGCAAGCCTTCCACTTAGCCCACTAATGATGGCCCCGATCTCCTGTCTCTCTAAGGCTGACTGTGACCTAGGCTTGGTGATCCAGAAGAGCATGGCTCTGCTCCCTCCCCACCAGCCCAATGGAACGGGGAAGGGAGAATCAGAGACCTAGGCACCACCTCCCCCTTACCTCACCTTTTTTATAACAGGCACCGCCAAGAAGCAGGTGACGATGGCTGGGGTGTCCAAAGCCCGTTGGGGCGTGTTCAAGGGACACATGCCCTTGAGGCTGTAGATGTAGATCTTCTGGTCCTGCGGAGGAGACAGTCAACGTGAGAGCCGGGGGACTTCCCTGGCGGTCCAGTGGTTAAGACTTCGCCTTCCAATGCAGGGGGTGTGGGTTCGATCCCTGGTCGGGGAGCTAAGATCACACATGCCTCACAGCCAAAAAACCAAAACATAAAACAGAAGCAATATTGTAACAAATTCAATAAAGACTTAAAAAACCAAAGCAAACCAAAGCAAACCAAACAAAAAAAAAACATGAGAGCTGGGCTGCAACAAGCCTGCCAGTTCCTAGGGTGCACTCAGTCTCAGAAGGCCCTTTACACCTTGGAAAGTTACTTATTGAGGCTTTCTGGTTGGTTGTTTTCATATTTCTGTTCTTTGTAAAATCTTTGAAAACTACAGAATATTCTGAAGAAAAACAAAATCGCCCATACTCTAATACCCAGAGAAAGCCACTTTTGGGATTTGGGGCCCAGACTTTCAGTTTTCCGTGGGTATTGGTGTGTGTGCGCGTTCCCAACAGTGGGACCACACTTCTATGCTGTTTCCACACTTTTCTTCTCCCAGGACGATCAGTGCAGGCAGAAGCCCTGTCCTACCTAGTCTGTGAGGGAATGATGCATGTTTATCGCTCAGGTGTACCAGAATTTGGCTCATCTGTTGTCAGATGTTTATTCTGTTCAAGTCTTTACTACTATGAATTATACTGGAATGAGCATTCTTATACACCTATCTAGTCTGAGTGTGTGTGCGTGTGTGTGTCTTGGTTTTTTCCCTAGAACAAACTCTTAAAGCTAAAATTACAGAGGCTTACATGGTATGAATATTTTTGAGATTTCTGATGCATATCTGAACCATACTTGCCATCTGGAAAGGCTGCACCAGTTCATACACCCCCACCCACTAGCTTCAGAGCATTTGTTTTAGGGCACTCCTCTCTGGAGTTCTCAGAAGACAGTTCCTTGTGCCTTCTGCTGACCTTTTTACATGAAGGCGCGAGGCCTCAGAGCTGAGTGGATTTGCTGTGTAGACAGGCAATGTTATAAGAAACCCAGTCACTTCGCCAACCTGCTGGGGTTCTCCTCTTGCCGGGATTCTGCACTTGACACTTAGCTGAATCCCAGAGATGCTGCTTGTTCACAGGGCTGCTGGCATTGCTCTGGGGTCTCACAGTTGTGGGCTGGGGTTAAATCTGAAATTCAAATGTACCTGGGTGTCCTGCATATTTAGTTGCTAAATGGGACCCCCCCAGGAGCTGGTGTCGAGCACCTCGATGAGAGCCCTGCAGAGGGGTGGTTACCTCGGTGGCCGTCCACAGAGAGTTCTGGACCTTGAGCTGGCAGCTCAGCTTCATTCCCGCACAGTTCATGCGCTGCACTTCCAGGAGACCCTTCTCCGCGTTCACCACTGTGTAGTTCCTACAATCAGCAACAACTGTGCAGTCAGCTCAGGCCTCCCTCTCCCTGGCCTGGCCTGCAGCAGCCTTGGAGGAGGACATCAGCTGTGGGCCTTGTCCACCCCTTCCAGCCCAGGGTCCAATTTCTCATGTTTTAAGAGACTCAAGGACTGTTCATGGCTGGGGAAGAGCCTGGTTCTGCCTGCCTGGTAATGCTTGAACATTTGGGCAGAGAAAGGCCATTCCCAAGCAGAAGAAAGACCCTCTTCTTTCTGTGACCTTTGAGGGCTCAAAAAGTTGCCCACAGCATGAAGGGACACCAGGGGGCTGTACCTGCACTAAGGCCGCTCCCTGCCCTCCCACTGGCCATGTCTCCCCCCCGCGCCCCCACCACACACACACAGCAGAGTA
Organism: Balaenoptera ricei; assembly: GCF_028023285.1. Classification (NCBI taxonomy): domain Eukaryota; kingdom Metazoa; phylum Chordata; class Mammalia; order Artiodactyla; family Balaenopteridae; genus Balaenoptera; species Balaenoptera ricei. The sequence continues at coordinate 51,999,771 of NC_082640.1, read as the reverse complement.
TATCAGGTCAACCAGAGACAGATGGGGGAACTGCAGAGTAGACTGGGGGTCTCAAAACGGGCCCCCAACATAAGTGCTCTGAGAGCTAACAAGCTGTTGTGTATGAGAGTGGCCCTTCACTCACCCGCCCCACCATGTTCCCCAGCATCACCATCTCCCCACTGTCTTTGATAGGCATCCAGCATGTTCACTGCCTGGAGGGAAGACTGCAGCTGGGGCAGGGGTCGGTTATTCACCCAGGCCACACAGATCTTTTCCCCAGTCCAAGGGAATAAGTCAATTGAGTGGATAGCAGTTCTCAATGTAACATTTTTCTGCCATCAAATTTTGGAAACCCTTGCCATTGTTGACTGATAACGTGTATTCGCAGATGATAAGAGATGAGTGAAAAATCAGCAAATGAAAACTTTCTTCAAAGTTATATTCCCCCTTTTTCTCCAGTCTTTTTTCTATGCATTGAAAAAATAAAACTAGGATATTATAAATAACTTTACATTTAACTTGGAAAAAATTAAAAATATAGAGAAACTTAAAGGATAACACACCCCTATTCTATCCAACAAGAATTTTGTTATGTGTATCCTGTTTTCTGCATGTCCCCCCTTTCTTCTCACCCACTTCCCTTCCTTAATTCAGGATGGTCTCATCTCCCCCTCCACTCTCACTTCCCAGGCTCACTGCCCTTTGTGCTTCTGGCCATAATTCCTTCCCCTCACCTTCCAGTGAGCTTGCCCCTTCTTCAGGCTGGGGGTGAGCTTTTAAAACCCTCCCAAGTCACAGAGAGAGGCCTCCCCTTGCCACTGGAGATAAGCTTTTACAGCTCTGAGCAGTATTGTCTCCAATATCCTGGGTGAGTCTGTAAGACTGAGAAGGTGAAGAAAGTATTGCTGGGCGGTGGGGTGGAGCAGGGCCCATGCCAGAAGCAGCACTGAGCACCCCAACATCCCTGCAACCTTGGGAAAGGTTCCTAGACCAGCAATTACTGGGTCAAAGGGTATAAGTATTTCGAAGCCATTTAAGACATACTGACAAATTGGTTTTCAGACAGATGTGCAAATTTAGATGCTCACCAGTAAGGTATGACCCACCCTCAGTAGCATCCATTATTATCTTTGAAAAAAAAAGTTTGCCAACATGATGAGCAAGAAAAAAAAGTTATCTTGCAGATTGAATTTATATTTCTTTGATTACCGGAAAGTTCAAATGTTAAAAAATATGTTCATTGTCCTCTGTTTACCTTTCTCAAAGGATACTTATGTTCCTTGCCTATTTACTATTGGATTTTAGTATTTTTTTCCACTGATTTGTAAAAATCCCTGAAATAAAAAGATTAATAATTTAAAATTTTCTCTATTTGTTTAAAAGATTTTAGAGAGTCTGTTGAGGAAATAAATATTGACGGGAAAATTGGGTTTATTTTTATATACACTGGTGAGCATTTCAATTTATTTTATGTGTACATTTATACTCTTTAATAGTAAGAGGGCTTTATTTTCATGATAGGCAATATGCCTATATTTCCTGGTCTTCTGAGATTGTTACATTCCACCAAAAGCATTGTGATATCGGGATGCTGTGCCCATAAAGGAGTTTGAAAACCATGTGCTGTCGTTCAAACCAGAGGGCCCAGGCCCCACCTATCAATCCCTCCCTCCTTTCTTCTTTTTCACAGTGTGCATATCACGGCGCATGTGGCCATCACCCAGCTTCAGTAATTATCACCGTATGGCCATGTCAGTTCATCTCTGCCCCCATCCAATTTTTTTCTCTCCCTAGATTCTTATGAAGCAAATCCCCCAAATCATCTTTTATCTATAATGTTTCTGCATTTATCTCTAAAAGATGATTAGGAAAAAAAAGATGATTAGAAACCTAACCACAATGCATGACCCCACCTAAGAAAAGAGAAAATAATTCCTTAATATGAATATCCAGTATTCAAACTTCCCCAACTCTCTCATCATTGTTTTCAGTTTGCTTGAATCAGCAGTGAAAGAAAGCCCACATTTCCACTGATTTTTATGTCTCAGTCTTTTGATAGGTTTTCCTTCCCTCTTTCTCTTTCTCCCCTAGCAGGTCATGTGCTGAAGACACTGGGAGGTGTCCTGTGGAGTTCCTGCATCCCAGGGTTTCATCTACCTCATTCTCCTGTCCCCGATCTTGAGCCTTGATTAGATTCCATCTGAATTTTTAGGCAAGAATACTTCCTCATTGGGGTTGTGTATTTCTATTGAGAGGCACACAATGTCTGGTTCTTGCTCCTTTTTTGATCATTAATGATAACTGCCTACATCCATTATTTCAATAGAGATTACAAAATGCTGACATTCTAATTCTAGCATTTCTTCTTCATTTATTAGCTTCATTTACTCTAAAAAGAAAAACTTCCTCCTATCATCTCTTTTGCTAGCTACTATGGGGCACAGTTCACATAGGAAAGGCAGAATAAAACCTTGATTCTTTCTGTATAGACTAGTTTTCAAAATAATAGGTTTGTTCCCTAGGAGCTAGGAGCCTCCAATGATGATCAATGAGGAGTTTTATAAGTTAAAAAATTTTTTAAATTTTTATTAAGTAGCATTAGAAACTAATGAATTTAAACAATTTGATGTGTCTCAATTCATTGCAGATATTTATTCTTACTGATCCTTGGTTGCCCTATCTTTGGCCAAGTGGGAACCTATTCAGATTGGCTCCTGAGTCCCTTTGATCCACCCTCACAAGTCTCTGATGGCATCCTTGTTTCCAGTGTGTCAGATGTTTCAGGTCCACTTCCTGCCCCAAATCTGGAGTCAGCCACTTCTCCAATAAGCCTTGGTTCCCCTTGGCACTTAGAGACCACCATCTGCATCCTAGGGGTGCTCACTAGTATTTGGTTGGTCATTGTTTCTAGGCCTTTTCAATGGGCAGAGCTAGGAAATATGAGTTCATTTTTCTTAAAGCTAAAATACTCACAAATCCACCCAATTTAAATTCAGAACTACAGGATTTTCATTTAACCTATCTTTTATATTTTGCATGCTGAGTATCACAATTTGCAATGCATGGCACCAACATAATTACTCATTAACTTTACCCTACAATTATAAGCAATGCCTTAAAATAGCAACACTATCACCAACATTATAATTACTGACTATGTGTATATGTATATACGTATATACACACCTACATATATATGTATTTTTTACGTATATATGGACATATATGTATACACTTTTTACATATATTTTTTTATTTTTATTTTTTAGGGCAGTTTTGTTTTTCTTAGAGCGCATCTTATGTCAGAACACTCAGTCCCAGTTACATAAAACCTGATGAAAACCTTACCAATAGTGACCTAGGGAAATGGCAAAGTCCCTTCCATTTATCTCACTGCATCTTAAGCTTTGCTTTATCTAAGCCTTATCAGATTTGAGCACCTGCAAATGTTGCACTAAGCTTCCTAGAAGACTATTCGTGCCATGAAATGCTCTCTTGCTTCTGAAGATGTCACTCTAGGTAGGTGGGAGAGGCCACACCTCTGGCCAGGACTGAAGGGTCTCACACAGGATGGTGCTTTTCTGCAAAATCTCTCTGATACTATCTTTCCAAGTCCCTGGCCTCTCTGTCATTCTCCTTGAATATGCAAAGCCCCTCCCCAATGTCCCTGTCCTTCCTGCCACATCACTAAGAAAAAGAGATGCACCTGGAAGGTGGGGGGGGGCATGAATTCTTATTTAAGGGCATCCCTCTTGCTTGGTCCTGGGACGCCTTCCCTTCTCTCTACTCAGCAACTCCGCTCCAGTACCTTCTTCTCTTCCTGACCCCCAGCATCATTTACTTCCTCTACCATCAAGCTGCAAATAACTCCCATCTTAAAACAAAACCCTCCTTTGACCCCCGCCCCCCACGTCCCTGTGGCAGACATCACGTTTTCTCTGCTTCTCTTATCCACAAACCCACACGTGCATGTCTGTGGACTGTTTTCTCTCTCAAGCAGACTCCATCAGGCTTTCAACCCACTGTCCACTAAACATCTCTCACCATGGTCATCCATGACTGCTCCCCAAGTCCATGGTCACCCCCCCCGCATTCTGATACCAGCAGGGCACGGTAGGCCTCAGACGTTACCTGGACTCCTCTTTCCCATCCCAGAACACCACCATGTACTCCTGGCCCTGGGACGAGAAGAAGGCCGTCTGCTTCCCGCAGGGCAGCTGGTACATGAAGGTTGCAAAGGTTGGGTCCTTCATCTGGCTCACCACTGCCAGGGCCAGTGGTCGCTGAGGGAGAGAGGCCAGCAGGGTCATGAGCAAGGGTCACTTACAACCAGATGGATGCCCATTCTTTCCTTGAAACTAAGGGTCTTGAACCAGGAAGGAAGAAGTGGAATCTGCTTATTCAGGACCCAATCAAAACAAGAGGCCAAAACAACTTCAGATACCAGAAACAAACCCTTCCAGGGTCTGGGTCACCGTTATCCATGGCAACTCAAAGTCAGGTGGTCAGGTTAGCCTAAACTCTGATATTCCAACCCCCATGCCCAGGGACACAAAATCTGGAAAATAATTTTTCTCAGACCTCATTTACTCTCAGTGCATTAAACTAGCATCATCTAATTTAATAAATGAGTTTTAACCTTGAAACCATTGGTCTCTTCCAAAAACAACTAGCTTCAAAATGATAATATGGCTCCTGCTTCTCATGAGCAAACCTTCTTCCCATACTTTAAAAAGAGATACGTACATTCTCTCTGCTCTTGCATGGGGGCTGTATCGCTATAAAAGTTGGTTTGCTTTATTCGCATGATGATGTAACACAAAAGTTGGGGAGGAAAAGAAACTTCATTTTTCCTGAGAGTGACACCCACTCAAAGAAAATGAACTGGATGTATTAGAAGCAATACATATCTCTTTGTAGAAGAGATAAGCAGAAAAGGGTTGCCCCATTTGTTCTAGACCCTCAGTGAAGAGTGGGCAGGCAGCCATACATGTGCACTCTGGAGACCCATAGCCTCCACCAGCTGGCAGGAGCTGCCAGGCCCCCAGGCTCTGTGCCCCCAGGTACCTTCTCGGGCTTTGTGTCCCAGCACTCCATCATAAGCGCCTGGAGTCGATGGAACTGCACTTCCTCCAGCTGCCCCAGAACCGGGCGGATGCCCTTGGACAGTTTCTTGGCAATCTGAAGCTGGTGCTGGCCCAGCGCAGGCCGCTGTCCTGACAGCAACTCGTAGAGCACCATCCCATAGGAAAACATGTCTACCTAGGCAGAGAGGCAAGCCAAGTCAGACCCCCTGCCTGGGCCCAGCAGATCTTGCAAGCTGGCCCTGAGAGACAGAGGGAGTGGGGAGACACGTTAGATAAGGAAAACATGGGCCCTGTCCAAAGGAAGACAATCATCAATTTCACCAATCCATCTACCTCTCTCTACCTGTCCAAGCATCCCACCAACCATCTGACCAACCATCATTCTGTCCCTTTATCCATCTATCTTCCAGTTCTTCCTTTTTTTCCTTCCTTCCTCCCTTCTTTCTATCCATCCATCCAGCCAGCCACCCACCTGATCACCTGTCCTTCTGCACATTTATCTATCCATCTTCCTATGTACACATATATGCATCCATCTGACTGTCCTTCTGTCCATTTACCCATCCATCCTCCCATACTTCCTTCCTTCCATCCACTCATCCATCCATTCATCCATCCATCCATCCATCCATCCGTCCATACATCCATCCATCCACTAAACACATAATGAAAACTTGCTGTCAGGCACTGGTTAAGGGCTCGAAGGATGCCATGGTCCTTTCCCTTAAGTATAAAAACAAGGCAGGAAAATGCAAACTCTTGGTTTAACATGCTTGGTAGTAGGAGTACATGCAAATCATAAAGAGGGGAAAGTCTCCCAGATCACAACATCTTGATTCCTCTAAATGTCATGAAAATGTGCCTAAAGGAGAGAGTTACACAGGTCTCCATGAGGGTCAAGAAATAACTTTTTAGCAGGAGAATGGCTAAGATAGACCTGAGAATTTTCAATGTGAAGGTTCTGTTATAAATTTAGTTATGAGGTGCCTTGTCACCTGTTACTAAGAAGCTTACTTTTGTCACTCTGATTTTCCTTTTCTATCTTGGTTAATAGCTACAGGTGCCGATTTAACCCACATATGTTTGGGTCATTCTTGAAGCAATTAATCAATGACCCATCTGCAAATCACCAAATAATGAGAAATTACAGACCAGGGGAGTTTCACTGCTGGCTGATTAATTAACCAGGGCTGGCACTAGATGCAAGGTGAGCATTGTAAGATGGTTTTAAGTTGTCTGTGTGCCTGCATCTACCAAACAGCCCTCAGGGAAGAAGGCAAACATTTAGCCTTCGTCTCAGCCAACGCTGGCCATGCTTAACCTGCCAGAATTCACTCTCTTCTCTTGGCTTTGGTGATGCTGCCTTTTGATTTGACCAGGAGCCTTTACCATCCTTATCTGTCTGTTCCTCACAAGTCACTGTGAGGCTGGTCCTCTGTCTCCATTTTGCACATTTAAATGGCAGAGTTGGGACACAAATCCGGACCCATCTCTGTCTTGGACTTTTTGTCCACTGTGCACAGCCTTCACTATGTTCCTGAACTGAGGTTTGAGTATTCTGAGGCTAGGTCACTGTTCTGAAGCTAAGGAGAAGTCACCCTTGACATTACTAGGTAGATACAGGCCTCTGTGCCCTTCTGGTTCAAGCCAGTGCCTGTGGTTGAGCACGGGAGAGGGAGAGATGTGTGCTCGGTGGCATGTGGAGCCCAGAAGCTGCAGGTGCCTCCAGGACTACGCAGTCCTGGGCCAGGGGACAGCAGTGGGCCAGGGCCCGTACCTTCTCGTCGTACACGATGCGAGGCCTGATCTCTGGGGCCTGGTAGCCAGGAGTGCCCTCCACGCCGAGGGCGCCCTCGTGAAATGACTGCCGGGATATGCCGTAGTCTGACAGCTTGATGTTGATGTGCTCCTTGACGTCCAGAGACCAGACAAGGATGTTGTCTGATTTCAGGTCACAGAAGATGATGTTTTTCTTGTGCAGGTAGGCCAGGCCGGAGGCTATCTGGTAGGCTATTTTTTGGGTGAGCATGTGTCCCAGGGGCATAAAGGAAGAATCTTTGCAAAGAAAAAATTATCAAACTATCATCATAACAACTCTCTTCTTTTCTTACCTCTGTCTCCCCAAATACTTTATATTCTACTGACGCGTTCTCATTGCTCTCCAGGATGGATGCCAGAAGAGACAGAGAACGACCTTCTTAAGATTATTTAGGTTAGAAATGCTTGTTGTTACTGCTTCATGGCATCTCATGAATTGCATCTCTGCAATTGTTGGTGTTTTTACCAAAAAGAGCAAGGATTCAAAATTCCTAGAGTTCATCTCAGGCCAAGATTGCTATAATGTCAAGGGGTGAGTTGCAGGTATAAGAACTCCATTAAAAAAAAATCTCTTCCACTGGGGGAGGAATAATTGATTTTAACTGCATTTCTTCTTGCTGAGTTAAAAGACAGCTACCTCTTTCCCTCTGTCAGCTCTTTGGAATTTAGTTACCCATTTCTCAGGGTAAATATTTAAAACTTTTGTTAAAAAATAATATAAGATAAAACTGACCCCAGGGTCTCAGATTTTTAACAATCGTGGACAGATGTGGTGAGTTATGGGCAAAGGAGAGATTTATGTGGCTACTGGGCTCACCAGGCTGCTGCTGATCGGGCCTCCCTGGGCTGCCTCTTTTGATGCTCTCACTGCCCTCCAAGTGGGGCTATTATCATCCTCCTTTTACGGATGAGTAAATTAAGCAACTTCCTGGATTACGGCAGACAGCCTGGACTCGGAACATGGCTCTGTCTGACTCCAAACTGTGAACTCCTGCAGCCTCGCCAACACCACTGCCCAGCACTTAGGCCTGGAGAAGGTCTTTTATCACCTACTGGGAGCGGCACATGAGTCACAGGTGGGTGTGCCCGGCCACAGATGGCTCCCCAGGACCTGAGCTGCCCACCACGGGCTCTCTGTCCTCCCAGGGGCTGAACTGGGCCGGGGCAGGCCCCAGGCAGCGCTCTGTGGAAGATTCTGGGCATGGTGGGTACCTTTGGCATTCTCGGACAGCACGGTGTTGAGGCTGCCGAGCGGGGCGAGCTCCAGGGCGAAGCAGAGCGGGTGGACGCTGATGCCGATGAGGGACACGATGCAGGGGTGCTGCAGGGCGTGCAGCATGCTGGCCTCCTGCCGGAACTCCGAGAAGTTCCTCATGGCGTCTGTGGACCGAAGGTGCCTCAGCATGGTGTCTGCAGGGAGAGCACGGCTGTCACCACTGCCTGGGGAGCCTGCGTAGGGCGACTCTGCGTGGGGGCCCTGTCACACTCAGAGCTGCCTCACGGGGACTCGAGGGGCTGGGCAGGGCCAGGATTTACATTTTAAGTCACTCAACATAACTGGGGTTGCAATATCGTCACCCAATTTTGGCACCAAATGTACGCATTCCTGAGGCATCCAGGCTGGTATCAAGCCCCCTCCTCAGGTCTACACTTGTGCTGTCACACTCGGCATTCCTATCCCCTTGATGCACATGCCCCCACCCTTGTCACCCACTCTCTTAGCCCTCACCCCACCCCGCTGCTGGCTGCCTGAGGGTCTCAATTGGATCTTATTCCAATCCTGCATCCCCGAGTGTCACCCAGAGCCTGGCTCAGGCAACACGTCTGGCATGTAACCAAGTTCCACTGCTCATCTGCAGGGATGCTGGGGGCTTGGTCGCTGCTGCTCACCTTACTCCCTGCCAGGAGCCAGGACCATGAAGGGCAGAAAGGACTACCACTCTCTTGTCAGCCAGAGAGAAAACCATGGGGCAGCCATGGGCCTGTGACACGTCACCTCAGGCCAGAGGAGAAAGGTCTATGGGCAGTAGTGGGCTGTGCTGTAACCTTCTCCCAATGTCCTTGAAATGCATCCCTCAGGGAAGGCATTTGCCTGAGTCCCCCTGAGGGGCCTTTCCCACCAACTGCTCACCCACCAGGCTGTGGCCAGCCCTGAGGTCACCGAACAGTGTCCACCAGGTCCTGCTTGTCTTCTTGTGTCCTGATCTGTCCCTCCCCTATGTTCAGATTTTAAAATCAGGGATCATTGGACATGGAAGTTTAAACAGCATGAAGAAAATCTTGGCAGTTAAAATGTATCAACTGTGCCAGATCTATGCGTGTGCCAGACAAACTTGTTTTTTAAGTGTAAAAGTCTTGTTTTTCACATTGGGTCTTTAGACCATTAAGAATGTATTTCTGACATGGTCGAAGCCTGACCCAAGTCTGCCCCAGTTTAGCGAATAGTCAGCCTTTCCCACTGACTCCTAATGCTACCTCTGCCACGTGCCAGCCTCGCCTCCTACACACATGCAGGCTCTCTCTGTTCCCTTGACAGGCCCAGCTGTGCCCCAGGAGAACACTGCCTTAATGCCTGGAGACTTATAAGTCAGGCGTTTGCTGGGCAAGCCTCTCTCCTTTGTCTTCCGTTGTGGGATTTTCTTGGCTGTTCTTGGGTTTTTGTCACTTCACATGCATTTTATTTTCATTATTTTTAAAATTTTTATGTATTTATTTGGCTACACTGTGTGGCATGAGGGATCTTAGTTTCCCAACCAGGGATCGAACCCGTGCACCCTGCAGTGGAAGCACGGAGTCTTAACCACTGGACCGCCAGGGAAGTCCCCACATGCATTTTAGAATCAGTCAGATTTAACACACACACACACCCTGCTGGAATTTAGATGAGAACTAAATTGAATGATATATATTAATTATTCCTCAATACTTTATGGTTTAATTGCTGCCATGGAAGGCATTTTCTAATGGGTCAGTGTTGCCAAATTTGATGTTGAGCTCACGTCTAACAACTTTATCAAACTCTTATTGGCTATGATGTTTGTCAATAAAGTCTCTTAGATTTACATTCTCTGCATATAACTATGGTTTTGTTTCTTCCTTTTTTAAAAAGTTTATTTTATTTTATTTATTTTATTTTTGGCTGCATTGGGTCTTCATTGCTGCATGCGGGCTTTCTCTAGTTGTGGTGAGCGGGGGCTACTCTTCGTTGTGGTGTGTGGGCTTCTCATTGTGGTGGCTTCTCTTGTTGCAGAGCATGGGCTCTAGGCGAGAGGGCTCAGTAGTTGTGGCTTAGTTGCTCTGCGGCTTGTAGGATCTTCCTGGACCAGGGCTCGAACCCGTGTCCCCTGAATTGGCAGGGGGATTCCCAACCACTGCGCCACCAGGGAAGCCCCATGTCTCTTTCTTTCTGATCTGTTTCTTTATATTGTTCTATGATTCTAATTTTTCTACCAAGAGTGTAAATTCCTCTTGTGATCATGAAGATAACCATGCTAAGCTAGGGGCAGTGAGAAATGTGATATCCAGCCGGCTGGAAGGGAGGGAGCCTCCTAGTGCTTGCCCTAGCTGGGCATTAAGTGGTGACGTGTTGCTCTAGAACATCTCTGAGCTGCGCATGATGTGTGGACCTGAGCATGCCAAGGCAAGAGGGTGTGCCCTCCTTCAGGTGGAGGGGGTAAGGGAGAAGCCACCCATGCTGGCTTCCCAATTCATCCATCTGGAGTGTTCACCGTCCTTCCTTTAGTGGCTGGGTGGGGTGGCCCAGGATGAGAGGTCCACCTGAGGTCTGACTGTGTGCCCACCACGTGTCAGGCCTGCGCTGGACATGGAGCGGATGGAAATTGTAAGGATGGCCCGTGCTCTTGGGGGCTCAGGTCCAGACAAGAAAGTAATCTCCAAAAGCAATTTCTAGGCCTTGCTCAGCCTGATCCTCAGGCCTGGTCCACATCTTGCCAGGCATAAAGCGGGGCTACCCGGGGGGCCCACATTGGCTTTGCTCACCCTCCTCCCCTGCCTGTGTGGCCTCAGGGGTCTCTAAGGTGGTGCAAGTTTGGACCAAGGGAAAACACGTGTGAAAAGAAACAATGCAGGGCCCTGTTTACCTTCAGGGGCATTAGCAAAGTTCTTGAATTTCTTGATCTGGAATCGCTTCACAGCCACGGGCTGGCCTTGGTACCGGGCCCGGTAAATGATGGTGCCACTCCCACCTTGGCCCAGGACAGTGCTCTCATCCTCGCTGTGCTCCAGCTTGCTGTTCTCCAGGAAGAGCCTGCCGGAAACACAGTATGTGGGGGGGTTAGAACAGACCTCCCTACCCGCCCCCTATAACCTGGAGAGGCCCGCTGAGGTGGGAGGCGGGTCCTGGGCTGGGCGGGTACAAGAATGTGCTTGGCCATTAGTTCCCACTGAGGAGAGTCAGGGTTCAAAGCCACCGGGAGGTCACACAGATATGGGGTAAACCCCAGCCCTGGGCAGGTCACTCAGCCCTGACAAGCCTTGGTCTCCTCTATAAAATGGGCTCATAACAGGAATGGCCTCAGAGGTATGGATGGTGAGTGGCTTAGGGTGAAGCCTCTGAAGGTGGCGGACACAGAAAAAGAATTCCTTTGGACATTTTCCTCCAAAAGGTTCTATGCTTTGAGAGCTAGTATCCATCAGACAAACTGCATTTATTTACTCCTAGGTTAGTTGTTTCCTCATTTCCTTTTATTAAGCCAATAATTATATAAATGGCCATATAGAGCTTCTGATCGGCATGGCCAGTGTCCCCACAATTGATGGCTAGGATTTTACCCAAAGGCAGGGAGTTTAGATCTTCTCACCTGTCTGTGCGTTCTAATCCTAGGTAAAAGGGGGACTTCTGTCGGGCTTTTGGAAATATTGCAAGTCACTTCTGGAAGGGAGGGAAAGAGGGAGGGATGCAGGAAGGGAGAGAAAGAGGGAGGGAGGGCGGGCAAGGCAGCCGGATGCCCTCCCATTTCAGGGCTTCCACTTGCTCTGCTGAGGTCCCCCAGTGTTCCTCTTCAGCTACCTCTGCCGGGTGCCTCCACTGGAGCTCTCCTGGCCCAACAGACCAATGTCCCTCTCCCACCCCCCAACCATGCAGTTGTTGCCCATGTCTTCCAGGAACAGATTTTGCAGCTGCTCAGACTCTGCACAGCTCAACCACATCACACTCCTAGCAGATGCAACTGTACCCATTGTAGACCTTGGTGATGCAGCTGAAGATGAACTGGGCTGTTCTCCAAGTGCCCACCCTAAAACCACCTGCTCGGGAAGTGTGGGCACTTGGAAGCCTCATAAGACAGGGAACAGTGGCAATGCTGAAGATCTGTTGGGGCTTTCTGTTAGGACTCTTGTAATTTGGGGACACAGGACAAGGCTCTGTGGATGCCAGATTGCCCCTGCCCCCACCTGCCTAAACTCCCAGTCAGGGAGTGTGATGCTTTGGGGCCATGGTTGGGCCATAGCTAAAGTTTCCAGAGAGTCTCTGCTGGATTGTGAATTCTGTTCATATTCTTGGGCATTTCAACTCCCAGCCAAGTACCCTGGTTTAAGAACCATGCTATAGCCTGCAATTAGATCCAAACCAACAGGGACAACCAATCTGGCTTTGCTTTCCAGATTCCATACAGTAGACTCAATAGCCCAGATTCAGTGGGGGTATAAAACATAACAAGGTTCAGCAAATAAATGAAAATTCTAAAATTTGGAGCTGCCTAATCGGGCATCCCACCATGAAATCTGATTCGCACATATATAGATCTCTGCATGTGGTCTCCAAGACGTGACAACCCTCATGTTGAAGATCTAGAGATAAAGGTAAGTCACTTTGCAGAAGAGTGGTATTTAGTTGTCATTTCTACCAATGAGGTAATGGGAATATTAAAAAGATCTATGGGGAAAATTTTTCCAATGTAGGAAGTGATTTCTTAATTTAATAGACTCATCCAGAAGCATACTTTGGAACCACAATCCTGCAATATCTCGGAGTACTCCATATCCATTTTCTTGGGGTGGGGGAGCAATTTGGAAAAATGACAACACAAATATTCTCACCCCCCCAAGGGTTTCTTTAAAGAAACCAAATAGCAATCCTTTGAATAAGAAAACAACAGGATTTCACAACTCCAAAAACACTGCTAACCACCAATGTCAAATTATCTCCAGGGAGACCAAATCATGGCTTCTGGTTTCCATGACTACAGAAGATTCCATCTTTTACCAAGCAATTGGATTCTGTGACTGTTTCCTATAGGGTGGGACCACAAAACGTTTTTTCTTTTCTCCAGCATTCTCTCTCCAGTTATTATCTTAGATTAATATAGGTAGACTCATCTCTAGTAACAGATTTAGGGGATCTAAATGCTCAGCTGCAGGGTAGCAGTGAGGAGTCAGCATTTGCCAAGAAAAGAAAATGAGGCGGTACATCTGGGAGCACCCCCTTTTTGGACACCAATGGATATTTGTCTTCTATTCCTTGATCCAGCAGCAAAGTAGGAATCAGAGAGGAGGGCCAGCTCAGTGGAAAAGAGCACCAGCTAATGTGAGGGAGAAATGGTGTGGGGTCCCAGGATGACTTCAACTTCCAAGTGCTCTGCCTATTGGCTGGGCCTGTGTGGCTTCAAAAAGAAAGCTGACAGCCTGGTTCCCTTCAGGCAGCCTAGGCCGGGAACCTAAAAGTCACCTCAGGTTGGGTGGGAAGTAGTGGGTCCTGTGCATCAGCGCTGTGGCATACCTGGCTGGGAAGTCGGTCATGAACAGCTCAGGGACCAGCTCCTGGAGAGGCACGGGGAGGTTGGGGTGTCTGGGGCAGGAGATGAAGTCCTGCTCGATGGCTGTCAACACGCAGTCTTCCATGTCAAAGTACTGCACATCCTCCAATCTCTCACTTGGGTCGGCGTGCTGAGCCCAGGAGGTCTCGCACACTGGGCAGGGCACATACTGCTCCATCAGTGGGGTCCCATCGCTTTCCGTGGCCGTCAGGGCTAAATGGGGACACAGCAGGAGTCAGCTCACACAAAGGCGGCTGCAGGTGGGTCCCTGAACAGCATCTGTACCCCCAGGCTGGGTGAGCCTTTCACAGGAGGGGGTCTGTCTGCCCTGGCCTGGACCCCAGGGAGTGGCTGAAACATGACTGCCGCACTCGGGTTCCTTTTTGGGGAGCACCATCCTCGATCCTAAAAGACACTTGCAGGGAGGGGCCAGGGATGCACTGGACAGTCTCCAGGGGGTCTAGACCCAGAGGTAGCTGGCCTAGGGGGTGCTGAGAGTTTGGGGATCCCTCCTGCACAGCTGGGCCCCGGAAGGACATTGCAGGCTGGGTCTGAGCTATGCCACACTCCAATGACCAAACCACAACCAGTAAGGAGCCGTTCTTAAAATTAGAAACATAAGGCTTGCAATTACTATGATCTTTTCTAGAAGAGCAATGCAGGAGGAGAAATGAGTACAAATTATAATAGACAAAATCTAGTCATTTTACTTGTGTTCCCCTGGGCAGGAGACACAGCTTTTCCGCACACCCCTGAAAGGAGGTACAAAGAAACACCCTCCAAGTTGTCCCGTGGAGATGCCAGAAAGGTGAGCTGATGTCCTGCTTTGTGCAGGGTGGACTCATAGAATTTTCTAGGCACATGTGTGTAACACATCCTGCCAGCTGGCTGGTGGTGCTGTGTCTAGGCAGCCCTGTCTCAGGCCCTCAGCTCAGTCCTTCCTGTCTGATGGGCCCTAGTCATATCCCCAGCAGCACCTGTTGTGGGGAGATCACAAAGGGCCCGTAGGGTTCAAATGGCCTAGAGGCCCCCGCTGTATGGCCAAGCACCGCCCAACTGCCCCAACCCACACACTAAACTACCTTCCCTTAGGCTCCTTTCTAAGCTTTTTTTCCTTGTGGGCCACCTTTCCCATCAACACCCAAAGGACCACAGACTCGGGTGTCCAGAGTATGATCTGGAGCACGCCCAGCCACTGTTTCTTAAGCATTTCTTCTGATGCTCTCCCAGGATGCAGGGATGGTGTACGGGTGAGGAAGCCAGCTCAGGAGGCCAGAGGACTGGACTAGCAGGCCAGAGGCGGCACTAGGATCCCAAACTCGCTCTCTGCTCTCTTGGTCTCCAGGCTTCCGGAGTTGAGGGCTCACAGGGAAGAGGCTGCCTGGTTTTGACTGGATGGCCTCCTCCCTGCAGGATGCCCCACAGTGGGTTTGTCTCCGCTTCAGTAGCAAAACAAACAGAGGACCTCAAGAGTTTCACTTCAAAAAGTATTTTCTTTGGGTGGACTGTCAATGAAGAAACTGATCAAAGGGGCTGGAAAGGGCTACGTGGGTGGCTGATCACTGCTGGGATTCGGGGGTTTGGGGAAGGCAGGGAAGGAAAATGTGGACCCTTGGCAGGTGTGGTGCCTTCCCTCCCACTCCTGCACAAGGGATGAATCTCCAGCTGCGGGCTCCCCCCTGGATTTCAGCAGCCCTGTCCTTACCATGTAAACAAGAACACGTGAGGCTCACATCAAGGGTCTTCCTAGACCATGTGCGGTACCTGGGGCATTCTTCTTCCCCCACGCTGTGGGCAGCCAGAGGCCAAATCCCTCCCAGGACCCGTGGGTCTGGGCCCACTTCTTCCTCATAGCACCTCCACCCATGCCCACAGCTGGACTCCCCCAGGGCTCAAGACTCTGCCAAAGGTCTGTTAGGACCCCTCTGGTCCCCTTGGGCTGAATCCCAGTGGGATTTCTGTTCTCCAAATAAGGAGCCCTACCCCGATTTATAAAGCAATATTAACATGAGCCAAGACCTGGTTCAAAAACATTTCCTTACCAGGAAACCACTGATCGATCAAGGAGTTGACATGGTCTGTGATAAAAGCCATTGCCGAGAAGTCCCTTATTTCTGATTGGCAGATGATTTTTATTCCTCCACTTTTTTTCTTTTTCCAGTTCACATCCGAGGATTCCACACTGCAACCCAGAAACAAAAAGGGGTCCATTGTTATCGGCTGTGAAGGGCCCTAGTTTAATCTCCTTGCCTTAAGGACGAGGGTGCAACCCCCAGGGATGACCCCCTCCACAGGGGCCCAGGCAGGACTGTCAGAGGAGGCCCCTGCATTTGTGTACTTACGTGCATGGCCCTGCCTTGTCCCCTCACTGTCCCCAAAATGGTGAAGTGGACACAATGAGGACTTTGCAGGAAGGGGTGCTCAGGCTGGGATCTGACCCTTAGGTGTGACCCTGGGGAAGCTTTTTCAATCTGAACCACAGGTTTCTCATCCGACAAGTGGCAACTGTGAGTTTTAAGTGGGAACATCTAGAGCTTCTAGCAAGCTTCCATGATGACCTGCCCTCGGGAACAGAACTCTGGACATCAAGTGGACGGTCTCCCGGCAGAGGTTGCCCTGGGGCCCGTTTCTACAGCACCGTGGTGACCCAGTCAGGGGGGCTCCCAAATGTTCCTACCTGAGGTAGCCCCCATCAAAAGTGACCAGGAGCCCTTCCTGCCAATAGATGGTCTGATTTCTTTTCACTCTGAATGTGCTGCAGCGATTTCTCTGGTTTCCTGTAAAACTGTAAATGGTGACTTTCCTGTGCCTGCTTTTAGTATTCTTCTTGTTTTCAAAAAGCTGAAAGACAGAGAAAAGACCCTGCTTAAGTAGACCGGGCTCCTCGCTGGCCCTGGGCAGAGCTGTGAAGAGGCTGGCCTGGCCCCATCGTGATAAAGGACCACCGTCCATCTTCCCACCCCCTCCTTCCTGCACCGCTCATCCTGCTGCCAAATGAAATGCTGCATTATCTGAGGGGGTCTCCAGGATACTCTGGGAACAAGTTTTCCCTAAAAGATTGAAAACAGGCTTTTCTTTTTCAAATCTTTTCCCTCCCTGATTTTACAAGCAAAAAGTTACCTTAGAAAATATGGAAAATACAGAAAAATATGAGAGAAAATGAAATACCAATTTAACACATAGATCATGAAAATTTGGTATATTTTATTCCAGGTTTTTTTCCTATCTACCTGTATGTTTATAAAACAGCTGAGGCCATATTTTGTAATTTTGTATTTCTAAATTTCTAATTGTGTATACTTTTAAAAACTTTGCTTTTCCTATGTCGTTAAAAACTCATAAAATTCATTTTTCTAAAGCTCAATTTTTATTAAGTATAGTAATTTGCTGAATCATTCTCTTCTTTGGACTTTTAGGTTGGTTCCAATCTTTTGCTCTTTCAGATAAGCCATATGAACATGAAAAACCACAGAGCTTTCTCTGATTTCAAATGATTTCTATAGTTCAGATTTATAGCAGTAGGATTACTGGGTCAAAGGGTTTGAACATTTTCAGGCTCTGGATGCCTAGTGAGGAATCGCTTTCAAGGTGAATAGGCTGTATATTCACTGACCATGGTGTGTGAACTTTCCTGATTCTGGGGCTGGCTGTTAGCTCTCTGCTAATTTGATAGGTGACAAGTGGTATTTTATCAATGCTTGAATTTGCATGCCTTTGATACTTCTGAGACTGAACTCCTTTTCCTCATCTGAATTTCAACAGGACTTCTTTCCTAATTCTGAGTGAGGGATGCTGCCAGGAAGGGCGCCTGCCTCCACACCCAACTGGGCCCACACCCTGCCAGCCACTGAGCCCACTTGGAAGCTCAGGCCTCACACGATGCTGGTGCTTGGTGACCTCACACTTAGAACGTGGCAGGAAGAAGAGTTCAAAGGGAGGGAAGAGTGACCGTATGGGAACATTGGGAGAGCTAGCCCATGCGCCCACTCCTTCCATCTGTCAGTGCACCCAACTGTGTTGCTAACAAGTCTCCCTCCCGCTAACATGAGCTGTGTGAGAAAACGCCAAAGCATTTTCAGGCTCTTCCATTTACTTTTGAACATTTCAGTAAAATGGGAAGATCAAAGAATATCTTTACTTAATACAAGAAGTTTAATTCCATAAGGGCCTTATAATTAGAACATGGCAAAAGCAAACTCATACTGAGTTTAATGTCAATTATTCAACAGTCCTGGCTATGTCAGGGGTTCTCACACTGTAAAGTAAGTTAGAATTCGCTGGAAGGCTTGTGAAAAACAGAGCCCTGGGCTCCATCCTGGAGTTTCTGATGCAGCAAGTCTGGGGCAGGCCCGAGAATTTGCACTTCTAACAAGTTCCCAGGTGAGGCTGATTCTGCTGGCCCAGGAACCCCACTTTGAGAACCACCACTCTAGCCAACCACTATTTCCATATTATTGTCTTGCATGAAATGAATGTTGACTGACAGCCGGGACTTCCTTCAACACAACACCAGGTGAACCCACAGAAAAGCACTCCTTGGGTTAGGTCTTCACTGCTCCCAGACCAAGTTAAAGTTCTATGCCAGTGGTTCTCAAGCTTGACTGGACAGTGGAGTCACCTGGAGAGCTTTAAAAAATACTGATCCCTGGCTGCCACACCCCCAGATTCTGACTTAGTGGTCTGTATCTGGGTCTGATCTGTGTCTGTTAGAGCTCCCCAGGGGAGTCTAGTCACAGCCTGAATGGTAAAGCCATGATTCTGAGGCCATGGTTCTCCAGGTGTGGTCCCTGACCAGCAGCATCACCTGGGGCAGTGGTTGGATAAGCAGACTCTTGAGTCCCAGTCCATAGCCACGGAGCCAGAACCCAAGTGGGGCCTAACTGTCTGTGTTCTAACAAGCCCTCCAGTGGATGTTGATGTTGGTTAGATTAGAACCCTTGCTCCTAATGGGATATTCTTTCCAAACCAGCTAGGCACTGATTTGGTATTCACAGAATGATTCAAGTGGGTCTGTGGCTTAGAGGAGAGAAGGCAGCTGTGCTGTACTGGCCTCCAGGCCCTAAGTCAGCAGATTTGCTGCAGGAGAAGGGTCTTCAGCCAGGCTCCTCCAGCAAAGGGCATCTCCCTCCCTCCCTTCCTCTCTCCCTCCCTCCCACCAGGGCACAGTTGCAGGTGCTTCGCATGCAAGCAAAAACTGCCCCATGAAGAAAATGCAACTACCTGAAGGTCCATCTCGGCCAAGCTGATCAGCATCCGTGCTATAAACCTTTGCCAGAAGCCAACTGGAACAAAGCTCATCTTAAACACCCTCTGAATGGTGTTGGCCGTGGGATGCCGCATGCCGTGGGTGTCCAGGCCAGGTTTGGATGGAAGGAGATGTGGCAGGAGATAGCTGAAACACACCAAAGGGGGCTGGTGAACCAGGGGCCTGAGCTCCGCTGCAGGGCCCTGACCCCAGCAGACGGACTGGCCTTGGGCAGGCTCTGCTGAAACAGCTCAGGCTGCCCGGTGCCTTCCTCCCAGGGCCTTGGAATCTTATTTTTAGATAGAGGGGGTAGTTTATATGCTTCAAATTAATGCTCCAAGAGAAAATGAAGATAGGCACAGTGAATCTGTTTATTGACGTCTCTAAGATAGAGACTAGAATACGGCTAAGGGAAGACGTGGAAACATCTGTGGTCATAAACAGACACAGCAAATAGTAGTTAATTCTCTGTAAACTGGATTGCGACTGGGGAGTCACTTAAAATTAACTTTGGATGGTGAAGGAAAAACAAATACAGCTGCACAGTTCTAAGGACAATGTAGATATTGGGGTCAGAGAAACGTTTTTGGCCTTAGAAGCTATTTATTGTTCTTGACCAGTTGAAACAACAAAGTTGCCTTAAAAGTTCGAATGAGGCTGTTTGTGCAAAAGAGCGATGTTTTATGAGAGCACTCTTACTCATAAAAGCGCTGAATCACAGTGTCAGTGAGCCATTCATGACTGTGATTATTCGGAAACAGCTGAAACAGGGGCGGTCCCTCTAAGATTTCCCTGAAAACCAGCATCTTCTGTGTGCCCTGGAGCTGAGGCGGCCTTGGGCAGAGCCTTGGATGTGCCCTTTACTTAAAGGTTTGCCTTCAGCTCTCCTAATCCTTTAAAAATACATCAGTTTAGGTCCTATAAAACGTCTTTAGAACTTTCTGAAAGGGAGCCCTGAAAATATTCTAGAAGGAAAATTCAATGACAGCCTGGTGGGCGGAGCACCCAGGGATCAATCCTGGCTCTGTCTTCAGCACATAGCTTAACCTCATTGCAATTCTGCTTCCCTGATGTGGGAAGAGAAAGGATACTGACCTCAGAGGGTTAGAGGAGGATGGACAGGGGGCAGATGGTGAAGTTTTAGGTCCTTTTCAGCCATTACAGGTCTTGGGTGAAAGGACCTTCTCAACCACCCCAGCTAGAGTGCCTTCTCCACAGCCAGGTGCTCTCCAGCAGATGCCCTGATTTAGTCCTTTAAGTTCTGAGAAGTCCTTCTTTATCTCTCTGACCTCCCCAAACAGGAGGCCCTCGTCAGTGCCCAGTGTGATTTATCCTGATTCTTCCGCCTGCATCATGCTCAGCTTGGATCTCACGGGACCCCCTACACTGCCTGTGTGCTGCAGCTTCCTGCTTCTTTCTACCTGGCAGGTGTCCCCTGGGCAAGGGGAGGGAGCATGCTCTGCACCCAGGTGCCCCAGTACGCAGCGCACAGAGCAGGTGCTCAATATTTTTGAAGGCAGAGGAGACTTAGAAGCCAGCATGGCAAGTGAAGAGATTTAAATTGACTGGCAATGGAAGCCCTGCTCAAGGTGAGCGGAGCCCTGGGAGACCATTGGCACCTCCTTAAAAGTGATCACTAGTAGGGCAAGCCTGTCCCAGGGGAAGAGCCTGGGGAATTAAGAAGTGAGTTCTTCATGTGCCTGTTGAACATGAGTCTGTGAAGACCTGGGCACTGTGTGGTGCCTGCACTGCGGAGCCGGCTCACACTATGTCCCTGAGGTTGTCTCAGCAGTCGGGCAGGAGCCTTCCCTGAGTGCTGAGAGCCAGCGAGTCCCCACCTGGAAGGTACACAAACACTCAGAAGTGTAGGGAGGTTCAGAAATGCCCTGAAGGCTTTTCCAGGGACTGGAGGCGTTTAGGACTGCAGGTTGAAAACCATGCTCTAAAAGGAGCAGCAAATGCCTTTGTTTTTGTTGATAGTGTCGTCGACCATATAAAACCTTATGGTGCAAGGAGCTGGAACTCCTTGTCCCTGGAGCACAAGGGAACCATTATACCTGTGCTAAGATGGAAAATGCTTGGACACTCCTGACTTTAGATGGAACCAGACACCATTGGCTATGAGCACTTAACACAAAGATGGAAACAATAACAGTACTGATAATCCTTGATGTCCTTGAAGCTCACAGGTGCAGGAGACACTTCTCATAGTTTACATGTATTATCAAATTTAATCCTCACAATGACTATAATACTAGTAGATAATAGTATTATTCCCATTTTACAGATGAGAAAAGAAAGGAAGTTGGGACTTGCTTTTACATCGTGCTAATATCTCCTCATTCCTCTAACCTGTTGATAAAATAACCAGAAAATTGTCAGATTCTGGCAGTGTTGTAAACTCACAGGCTGCTTCACTGTGTGCTTTTTCATGGGCCAAAGTCAAGGACACACCTGGGCCATGGTGTGAGGGATCATGTGGGTTTTGAATTCCTCTTTGGGGTTTCTCTTTTTAGGACTCAATCTTGGCCCTCATGAAGCTGGAACAGGAAGGACTGAAGCTCCCTTCCATAGTCATAAGACCAAGTGGAAATCTCAGAGAGAGGTGGCCCAGGGCTGGCTCCCAGGAGACCTAGTCTGTGCTGATGGAATTGCTGGGCTGGCCACACAGGGTCCAGGGCAGCTCCCTGGGAGTCTCCTGTGGGCATCTCCCCAGAGCTCTGGGGTTGAGGGGCAGGGAGGGTGGTGACAAGTTCTATGACAGATGAATGGAAAAGGTCTGTGGATTTGGCATCCTGGCTACTGCCTCAGGGCCAACATCAGCATCAGACCCAGGAAATGGCTGAAACTGAAATTAGGGCAAGAAGGCCCTAAGAACCAAGCTGGTTTAGGTCAGAGCATCATTAGATTTAACCCACATGCCTCTTCAGCCCCTGCCCTCCCTGCATTTTGAAGCTGGGCTGTATAATTAGCACACACATCTTTGTTACTTACTCCATTTTTATTCATCAAATAACCAAGCAATTAACCTCCCAAAGCATGAACTTCCCAAAGTTACCTTTAATGCCATTGCCATTCTTGCATGTTTTCCTACACCTTTTCAATAAATGGATTTCTTTGAACCCCCTGAAAAGAGACATCCAAGGCACAGGAAGGAGCAGCCAGCCGGGGGACCGGCCAAGCCCACCCCCTGCTGCCCCAGCCCAGGCAGGCAGGTCATTATCATGACCCGTCCCTGGAAATCTTGCTCAAGCCACCAGTGGTCCCAGCCCTAATTCCTTCCTCTAGGGAGCAACCAGCACAGCCCAGTCCGTGGCCTCACCTGTCGTTGGCGACGGGCAGGGCTATCTCAAATTTGGCCAGGAACTGGAAATACTGCTCTTCCGTCTGCTTTGTGAAGCCGGTCCCAACCAGCAGCATCCTGAGGTCCTCCGCCCTGATCACCCCGTTCTTGGCCACCGACCTGGAGCCCTTGATGTTGAAGATTCTCTGCAGACATTCAGACAACCAAATGGGGTCGAGGAAGTAGAGGTTCCTCAGGCCGTGGCTGGTGTCCGGGAAGTGGAGCAGGGTGCCGGTTTCAATGAGGAAGCTGATGGCTGCCCAGGGGAGGGGATGAGGGAACAGTGTCAAACAAAGGGCAAAAGGGACTCTGGGTGACCTCCTCCTAAGGGGGCCAGGTTACAGATTCTTCTTAGGAAGCAACCAACACTCCCAACACATGGGGCCCTTCACATGTTCTCAAGAGGCATCTTGTAACTCTTGCCAATGTGCTGATCTCCATTATTCATGGATTCCATCTTTGCAAATTCACTTACTCGTTAAAATTGATTTGTGAGCCGAAATTGATACCTGAAGTGTCTTTGCAGTCATTTGCAGACATGCGCAGAGCAGTGAAAACTTTGAGTGCCCCTCCCCAGGGCCCTGTGCCTGTGCCTGCTGGTACCCACCTGATCCCCTCTCCCTGCCCACCCTCCCAGCCCACCCACCGGACTGTAGGTCCTCGTAGTCCTTGATGTCATTGCCAGGCATCTGCTCTACCAGCTGCTCCAGCTGCCTGTCCGTCAGGTACTGCACATCGTCGCTCAGGCCGCGGCGCTGCTGCTCTGCCAGCACGGCCTCCTGGAGGCTCAGGTAGCTCCTGGGTATCTGGGACAGGTGGGCAAGGCTGGGCCCTCAGGTGTGCCCAGCCAGCCTGGTTCACCTGCCACCCTCCAGAGGACTGAGTAGGTGGAATGCTTCCTGTCACTGTCCCACCCCTCCCTTCCCCCAAGAAACTGCTCACATGGGGACCACACAGTATATACAGCACATGGGTTTTACAGTAGAAAGAGAGAGGGAGGTACAGTTCCCCTGACACATGGGAAGCAGGCCCCTCTGGCTTCAAGGGGATGAGAGGTACCCACCAGCCTCCCTGCGAGTCGCTGGCAGCCAATGGTGCTGCCCACGTCTTTCATGCTGCACGTGACGTGGAAAATGAGCTGCCGCAGCCCTTCCTGACCTTCCAGGCTCTTACAGGAAAGCTCACTGTGAGTGCAAAAACGAACCGTGCTTATTCATCGTACCTCCCCTCTCTGGCAAGCACTGCAGTGCCTCTGTTTTCCTAAGTGTTTCATCCCAAACACTGGCAAGTTGAGAAAACTCATGAGAGATAGACACAGAAATTTAATGAGGCCTTACTTGATGCAAAGCATAGTGCTGGGGGCACCATAATGTGCTGCTTTAGTCTGTCTTCCCAACGTGCCCACTTTACAGAGGAGGAAAGTGAGGCATGCAGGCACAAGGTGACTCCCAAGGACACAAGCTGGAAAGGAGCAGGCTTGGGTGGGACTCAGGTTTCTGACCCAGAGCCAGCACTCCTATCATCGCAGGCCCCAGGGGGTATTCTCAAGGGCACTCGAGGAATTCCTGAAAGCCCCATCCTGTACTCTGAGCCACATGGCATGTCTCCAGGCTGACCCATGCACCAATGTCCATGGCACTTCACCCAGAGCGAGGGAACCCAAGAGCCACCAGGGTAGCAGTCAGAGAACACTTACTAGCTGAGCCTCAGTTTCATAATCTGCAAAGTGGGCACAACAATCTCCATAACCTGCAGAGCTGTCATGAGAATCCAAGGACAGGGTGGGAGAATCAACATGCCCAGGACACTGGTCCCACCAACACTGGCCCATTCTGAACCCCACCCTGTGGCCCTCCCCCATCCCAGCCCCTCTGGACCACTCAGACACACTGGGAGGACCAGGACCACACCTGGGGTCTGTTCTTGATCAATGATCAACAAATGTGATGGGTGGTGTTTGAGTTTCTATCTCGTGGTCCCACTGGGGCCGTGCACACTCAGCACTGGCCCTGGGGGTGGGGAGACTTGGACAGGAAGCACAGAGAGTGTCTCCAGGCCCTGCCCTGTAAATCCTCTGGCAGCTCCTCACCCTCCCTAGGGCTGCATCTTCTCTGGGGGCCCAGCTGCCACCCTTCACCCTGGACAGGGCAACAGAGGAGCACAGCCCCTGCCTCAGGAGCCCTCTGCAGGCAGAGCAGGCGTCCCCAGGGAGATGGACAAGTGAGGGGCTGGCAGCCACAGCCCCGCGACAGGTGGGGACGAGCAGGATGCCATGGGACACTCACTGTAGGTGTTTGAAGGTGATGTCCGGGAAGCCAGTGGCCCTGGACCCAGAGGGTGAGCGGCAGAGCGCCAGCACATAGGCGCGCAGCGTGGCGATTCTCTCCACGCGGAATTTGGTTTCGATTAAGTCCAGGTGTGTTCCCACCACCAGCACCACAGCGTTTGGGGCCTTGGCCTGTGAGAAAGAGTCTGGCTGGGGACGGGAATGATTCCCTAGGCAGTGGATGTGCCCACCCTGTATGCCCTGGCCCTCAACCATCACCCCGCTGCACCCTGCACTCCTCTCTGAGAACCTCGAGGGCCTGCCACGCACTAGGGGATGTGTGAGGGCCCGTGACCCTCCCTGGGGCCTCCATCTCTGATCCCTTCAGACAGCGCCCCAGCTTCTGGCCCACGTCACCTTTCCACTGGAAGAGGGAGCCCCGTTCCCCTCCTGGGTCCACGATGTGGGGCTCTTAAATTTAAGGAAGCACAAAAGTACAAGAGCACCATCAACCATGTGGCCCAGGAGGGTTTTAAGTGCTTCACAGTGACCTGTGATTCTGAGGCCTCGTGACAGCCCAGCAAAGTGCAAAGCATTTCTCCCTAACCATTTCCTTTTTTCCTTTTCCCCCCCAAGAAGCGGCGGGGCCCCTGCAATGTCCTGAGGACTGAGAGCTGAAGGGCTGGCACCCCCTCCCTCACCTCGATGTTGAGAAGCCAGAACTGAAGGTTGGCCACAGCCTCCTCCCCCAGTGCCAGGTTCCAAACCACCACATACAGGGCCTTGTCCGTGAAGAAGCACTGGTTGACCGTGGCCATGCTGGCGGGGCCACCGATGTCCCAGACGTTGAACTCCACAGACTCAACCTACTTGAGCAACAAGGCAGCAACAGGGAGACATTTTAGCAACCAGGGTTTTAGTCAATCAAATTGAGATAACTGATCACTATGAACGTTGTACATGGGGGCCTGGTAAAAGCACAGCTGTGGAAAAGCACGGCCTGTCCTGCTGTTTTCCTCAGGAACCAGCCATCTGAGGGAGGGAAGGGGGCCCAGCGGTTCGGAGGTGGGCTTCTGGGGGCTTCCATCTACTGCTATGGGAGCAGGGGCTCCTGGAAGCCTGGGTCCCGTGGGCAGAGGCGTCTGCAGAACGTCGGAGGGCACTGTCTGCCTCCATCTCAGCTGCAGACGGTTAGGAGACATCCTGCCAGAGGAAGCCGGGGGCTGACGGCAGTGCTCACACCAAGGCATAACCTCCATCCGAGTGAGGGCAAGGCCAAGCAGACAGGCCTCTGAACTGTGCAGGTCAGAGGGCAGTGCCCACCAAGGATGATGGGAAATGGCCCTGATGTGGGAATCTAACAAAAGATTAGTTGTTGGGCTTCGGGGAAAGGCTGTGTAAACGGTGGTTTCTCTATTGTTTTATGAGGTCAGAATCTGGCCCGAGTAGCTAAGGCTGCACTTTTCTGTGGCAAAGAATCGTTCCCACCATGCTGCAGTTTGGCCTCCAAGACACAGCGTGCTGACCTGCTTTTTTGGTGTAAAGATGAAAATGGACAGCTGTTCTAAACTGGCTGAAGGCCCAGCCACACAGAGAGTTACGGAACTCAGTGTTCACAAGATCAGGTGGTTGTCCTTCAATGAAAGGGGTGGGGAGAAACTTGAATGATGGTAGAAAGGAAGTGGGGGCGGCCAAAGGTCAGGAAAAGTGGAAATACTAATTCACCCCTCAGACCTCGGACAGCTATTTGCTTAAGAACAGCTGGAAGAAAGTGACATGGAATAATTGCTTAAAAAAGCAGGAGAGAATCCAGATTCTGGTTACTTTCGAGAACCTTTGGACATGCTAGGTTCACTCCTGGGGTGTTCTGGGGAAGGGGGCAGGGCTGGTGTTAATTATCTGGCCCTAATGGGCAGATCTCCATTCTCTAGAGAACTAGTTTCTGAGTCCATATTAAAATATACATTCAGCTTAAATGCTTCATGACTCGAATTGGATTTCCCTGACTTCAAGTGATTTTGTGTGAAAGACTCTGCAATAAAACTGATCTCTAGCTGGCCCTGTGCTGGGGGCTGTGGGGAAAATCATGCAGCCTCTGGCCTCAAGGTCGCTGAGTTTTCCACAAATAGCCTCCTTGCACCTGTATCCCTGTGTGGCTACGTGTACCCACAAATACGGCAACAGATAAGGGAGGCATCATTGGTGTGTATTCACCTCCTGTGCCGGGAGAAATAACTCAGACCTGTGCTATAGTCCACCCCACCAATATTCCACAGGCTCTTTTCTCTGATTCAAGTGCAAGACAATTTTCATTTGTCTCATACTGAATGAAAAACAGGATGATTAATAGGTTCATTGAAGGACTCATTTTAAATAGGGCTTAGAAACTAGACCTTTCAGAACTTGGGGTGAAAGCAGGTTTTGAGGAGGACAGTGCATTCATGCCGGGGCTGCCTTCTCAGCCTTCCTGTTAGGGGCAGGTATTAGTATACCTCACTCCTACAGCAGTAGTTCATTCTCAGCCCTGGGGAGGGGTCCCGTCCCAGGCCATTTGAATCACAGTCTTTGGGGCCTGGACACTGCTGTCTTTAAAATCTCATCAAAGCAGTCTAACTGTCAGCCAGGGTTAAGAAACACTGGCCTGGAACCTCAGCTTAGCTATGACAGAAAAACTACAAGGACACGTTAAGAAATTATTCACTGCCCTTGGCAGGAGCTGGTTTGAAACACACACAGTGACCCCTGCAAATATCCTGGGCCTCAGATACCAGGCTGAGAAAATCCTGGGCTCTCTGGAGAGGAGGGAGAAGGGGCCCTGGAAGCAACCTCCCTCCCACAGGGACTCTGCACGCCAACCATCCTTGACCTTGGCTCTCGAGCCAGCCGGCCTCTGGAGCTCCCACTTGGTGGTCCTGATGGTGGCCTCGCTGTGCACCACCTGGGGGGCCCTCCCCGTCTGTAAGATCTCCAGGAGGGTGGACTTGCCCTGACGCGGAGGACCCACGATGATCATCTTCATCTGCTTACACTTTTCCGCTTTCCGCAGCTGAGCACGCAGATAAGACAGCACTGCTTTGGGGCCTGTGCAAAATCACAGTTGGGGAGAGTGGATGCTGCTGCTCACATATAGGAGGGAACATGCTCACATCTCTTGAGAAACAAAGTCCTGTCTGGAAGGAACACTTTCTGTGTGTTCTAATTGGGTGAGTTGAGAAGACTATTGGGTCTATGGAGGGAAGGCATGATATGAATCACCCCAAAAGTGAAGTCTAAAAGTCAAGGATCTAAAGACAGCATCCTTGCTCCTACAGGTCATAGATAGTTTGATCACATGGTCAATTGCAATACAACGGTCCACAGCAACCATTGATTTCTGGATAACTTTACAGCATCTTCCCAAACACGGGAGCCAGAGGTGGGCTCCATAGGTCCCCCAGCTGTTTCCACCCCAGGTCCTTAACAACTGGACTTGAGTGCCTTTTCGAGAGGGTGATGCTGAGGAAGCCCTACCTTCTTTTCTAATCTCTGCAGGCACATTGTTGACGTTCAGGTCTTCAGTGTCCAACTGCCAGAGGTTGCCCAGCTGCCCCAGCTCAGGAGGGAGCTCTCGGAGGCCAGGATTGCTGAGGGCACACACACACCATGGGAGAACACACACACAGCAGCCCATCAGCCTCTGGGGCCTGTGGGGGCCACTGACAGTCTGTACCCCAAGCCCAACATCTTGGGCCCTGATTTCAAATGTTCCATTTAAATACAAATTCCAAAGCCTTTCTCCCTGGGAAGCCAGTGGTACAAATGGCAGCTCTGTCTTCTGCAAATCCCCATGGCTTAGAACGGGGTCCCCTCCCCCAACTTTCCCATCTCTTCTATCATTTACACTATCCTAAGGATGATCACTACCTCTTCTTGACAAGGCAATGTAACCTGAATTATTTTATATTTTCATCAAGTTTTGCACACTGTCTGAATCCCCCAGCAATGCTTGGCAGTAGGTACTTAGTAAATGAAAGGATGGATGATTGAGGAGTTCTTCTCATTATAAATGAGTGAAATAGCAAAGAAGGCATCATTGCATCACTACCTCTGCCTTCCCTTCCCTTGCCTCTTTGACTAAGCCTGGCTCTGAAAATCCAACTGCTGCTTCTTGGTACATAGGTGGATTATTTCTCCCTGGCTTCCGTGTCCTCAGGTGGTTTACACAAGGACATTCTGCTTCCCTGGGCCAGAAGAGCCAGTGCAACTGCTCTGGCTGTGTACTTACTTTCCCAAGTAGAGTTCTGATAAGCTCTTCAGTAGGCAAACCGAGGGTGGGACTGCATCCAGGTGGTTGTCATTCAGACAAAGGACTTCCAAAGACTCACTTAGGAAGGCAGGAAATTCCAGCACACATGCTGCAAAGAAATGGCAAAGCAGACTGTACATTTGAAAATAATTCTGGACCATCACAGTGTTGGAGGTGTATAAACTGGTACAACCTCTGGAGGGCACTTTTGACAAGTTTATCAGAATAAGGTGCTCATCTCATGGACCCAGGGATTCTAATTCTAGGAAACAGTCCTACAGACATCCTGGCATGTATGGCAAAGATGTGAGAACAAGCACACTCAATGGCACACTTTGTAACAGCAAAGGTAGAAGACAGCTTATATGTCCACCCACAGGGACTTTGTTAAACGAGTAATGGGATTATATACAACTATTACAAAGCACAGGGCAGGTCTACATGTATGGGTATGTAGAGATACTCAAGAGCTATTGGTAAATCAAAAAAGCAAGGTGTGGAATTAGGTATCTAGAAGGCTTAACTTGTGTACCACAAAACATATGCAAACATGAGAGCAAACACCCTCCCATGAATTTAGGTATGTTATATGCATGTGTGCATACACATTACAATGCACATATGTATGCTATATGATGTTATGTGCACATACCACAATGCACACATGCATACATATGTCATATGAAGTTATGTGCATGCACATATGTTATAAGGTGTTATAAGCATGTGTACACATACCACACATGCACACCCATATGTATACATTACATGCTGTTATAGGCATGTGTATACACACCACAGATACACATATGTGGTGTATATGTTATAATGTATGTCAGACACAAACACAGTTGCTACCACAGACACATGAAATTCCATAGTTTTCTCTGGAGAAGGGAATTACTAGTGTAATGGAGCAGGACCCTATGGGGCCTTCCCAGAACAGTCCCTCCGAACCCCATGTCCTCCTCCTGCCTCTTGTCGGTGGAAAAATTGTAGCCTCCTAGGCTTCCCCAAGTTCCAAAGAGTACATTTCATCAGAGAAGTTGAGAAAATGCAGAAAGAAAGGAAAACAGTCAAGCAAGACAAAATAATAGTTTAGCTATTAGACAAAGTCAAGGATCTTTAGTTCCTCCTCAAGAGCTATAGATAATATTCTGAGCCATGTCCTTTGAGCTGTTTTGCAGATACTGAATCCCCCACCAGGTGGAAGAAGTTAACTGTATGCTGCCCACAAGCACATAGTCCCCAGACCGGTTGGAACCAGAAGGTTGATGAGGTTGACTCCCGATTACCTCACCACCAACCAATCAGGAGAATGTCCACTAGCTGATCACACACCCCATAATCCCCCTCCCTCACCCTGTCTTTAGAAACCTTTCCTTGAAAGCCTTTGGGGAGCTCAGGCCTTTTGAGCACTAGCTGCCTCGACTCCTTGCTTGGTGCCTGCAATAAACACTGCACTTTTCCTTCACTACAACCTGGTGTCAGTAGATTGGCTTTACTGCATGTGGGTGAGTGGACCTGAGTTTGTTTTGGTAACACTAGGAGACTGAATATTCACTCCATGCCCTTTGGTGCAGTTCAGAAATTTTGTTTACCATATACATGTATTACTTCTTCAATTAAAAAAGCTAGTTAACTGAAAAATAATAATGTGGGCTTGGTTTTTATGCTTCCTAGGATGGCATTCTCTGAAAAACAAGTCAACTCTCTAGTATATTTAAGTAATTTCATTAATTAAGCTAATTATGAGATTACTATTAAAATCACACCAAATTTGCTGTTTCCATGGCACCAGAGTGTGTGAGTTGAGAAAGAATGTGGGGAGAGCTTGGAAACCAATGGGAATCAGAGGGTTGGATTGCAGCAGAACCTCTGAAGTGCCTTCTCCTTTCTCCTAAGGCAGGGAGAGCACACCCCTGAGGGTCCCTTTCAGCTCAAATTCAAGGTAAAACAACTGCCTCAAAGCCCTCTCAGTCGGTTCTCTGCCAGACACATGAGATAGAGAAGTTAGAATTCTTTTGCAGGGCTGAAATGATGTTCCTCTGCCCTTGATCACAGCTCCTCCCTTAACTCTGGCTTTTCTCCACACATGTAGCTGCAGTCTCAATGGTAATGGGGTAACCTGGCATCAGAGAATGTTCTGGGCGAGATGATAACAGAATACAGATACTGGCACCTGGAAAATTTGCCCAGCTAGTGCCACGCGAATGGCCCCTATGGAAATAAATGTGTAACAGACTTTTAAAGACAGCTTTGTACTAGTCCTTGTTCTACAAGAAAAATGTTCAAAAAGACTTCTTTTTTTTTTTTCAATGAAAAAGAATGATCAACTTCAGCCCTAATTCCCATGGAAAGAACATCAAGAATAAGAAAGGCTCACTTTCTTCCCAGAGAACATGTTCTGAACACATGGCTTCTGTGTTTTCCAATTTTAAAGTTTCACCTTGGTGTTTATGAAGCCTCTTTAAGTAATGGACGGATGGAATAAAGGACCTATACTGCGAACAGAGGCAACACCTGACACAGACCTCCTGGCCCAGAATGGAAACTCTGGAAACTGGGCTGGGCAGAGCACAGCTCAAGGTATTTATGAGCCGTAATTATTTATTCATAAGCTATTTATGACTCGGCTGGTCTGAATTTTACTGTAAAAATGGCTGTCCAAATTATTTTTGGACAAGGCCACTGTGCCAACATGACTACTTGAATGTACATAAATCTACCTGGAGTTTTACTATCCATATGCAAACAAGTATAGATTAATCCCTTACCCGAGGTCAACAGCCTGAGAGAATAACCCTGCTGAGGAAAAGCGTTTGCAGTGGGTCTCTCCTTTTCACCAGGTGTGGGCCTCAACTTTCTACTCGAAATTGAAAAAATCAAGAGGCTTTTGTCATGTGCCAACAGCACAGCACCATCCATCTCTGCCAGGGAAACTCCCAGAGGTGTGGCCCCTCCCCTAGCTCCAGACACATTCCTGCGGGCCACCAGCAGGACCTCCAGAACACAGGTACATGTTTCTGTCCCACTTTTCACTGTGTGCCTCTGGCCTTGAACTCTGGCAGTTTCGAGAGAAAGTGGCTGGTCCCGCAGGGTGCTGGGCGCACCTCCTTGTGCACATCTCTATGCTCTGCATTTCTAGACTGGAGACACCTTTCTAGTCAACTGCAACCCCTGAGGCTTGACCCACAGCGGTGGAAGTGTGGCCGAGATCCATACTAGCAGCTCTTTTCGTGCCTACCCTCCTGTTTGGGCATCCATGAGAAAAAAGTGTTTGCTTCTCCTTCCTTCCAAGTGAAATCCGTGTGTCTGGACTCAATTTACAAAGTCTTAAAGGCCCTTTGTTTTGAAAAGGATCAGTTATGAAATTCCAAATTGCATTTCCCTAGTAGCAAGGTTAAGGGCCTTTCCTTTCTTTCTGGGCCATCTCGACTTCCTTTCCTGTGAACTGTTGATATTCATCGCCCAGTTTCTGCCTATTGGGTTGACTTTAAAAAAAAAAATCAATTTGTGGGCCATCTTTGTATATTAGGGACTGAAGCCAATTTATGTTGCAACAATTTTTGTTGCAAATATTTCCTCTCAGTCTGTTTGCATTATGACTTTGTTTATGATGCCTTTTACTGAACAAAGATTTTCCATTTTTACAACACCCAAGATTTTGCTCTTTTTTTAATGACTTCTGGATTTCCCACCTAGCTTTTAAAGGTCTTCCCAAATTATACATTTATTCTCTTAAATGTTATCTTTCTTTTATGCTTCAAGCTAACATCCGCATGGAGATGTTTGTAACTGATGTAAGGTAGGGCATCTAGTGCTGTGCTTTCCCCCCTTTCAGCTGGACAAGCAGTTATACCAGCACTATTTATTGAAACAATAAAACGTTCTTTTTCCCACTAAATTGAAAGGCCACCTTTATCATATATTAAATTCCTATATTAGGTCTATTTTTGGACTCTGTTCCACTGATGATGTGTTACTTTTTCAATCCTACGTAAAAACACTCTTACATGACTGATGTATGCATATCATATGTATACAGTAGTTCATCAAAAAAGGGCAACAGGTAGGCAGACTACTTAGTTCACCTCCTGCAAATGTGTCTTGGCCTCTGTGGCATTTCTTATCCCCATCTCACACCATCTATACTCAAAGAGCACTTGTCAATATAGATTGATCAAGCTGAAGAAAAAAGTTATATTACATTTAAAACAACCTAAATATTGGTTCCAGTTCTATGGGACAGTATCTAGAGGGATATATCTGTGAGTGTTGATGGCTTTAGAACTCCTGGTTTTCAGATTAAAAAAGAGGGCTGGTGATTGAACTTGAGGGACAGGTCCACAGCTCCCCCTGTACCTTACGGAAGATAATGAACAAAAAGAACTGTTTTCCTAGAAACATTCTCTGCTGAACTGGCCTTGTTGTGTGACCATACAAACACTCTAGGAAAAGTTCTGTTTCTAATGAGTTTGGAGGAAGACCTCAAGCTCCTCCAGAATCTCAGCCCAGCCAGGACAGCCTGCAGGGCCAAGGGTGGCTGTGTTCCCATGTGGACCTCACAAGATGCCATAGTGTGGCAGTAAGGACTTCATAGTACTGCCCCCGGGCCCCAGTGCTGGATTCCACAGTGCTGGCTGAGACCTGGCTCTTGCACTCAGTAGCCATGTGACCACATCAGTCAACCCTTGTGCTGCAGACTGAATTGTGTCCCCTCAAATCCATATGTGGAAGCCCTGACACACAATGTGATAGTTTAGGAGATGAAGTCTTTGGGAGGTGATCAGGTTTAGACAAGGTCATGAGGGTGGGGTCTCCATGATGGGGTTAGTGTCCTTATAAGAAGAGATACCAGAGGGCTCTCTATCTCTCTCTCTCTGCCACATGAGAACACAGCAAGAAGGCAGCTGTCTGCAAGCCAGAAGGAGGGCCCTCACCAGAAACTGACGCACCCTGATCTTGGACTTCCAGCCTCCAGAAAAGTGAGAAAATATATTTCTGTTGTTTAAGCTATGCAGTCAGTGGTACTTTGCTAGGGAAGCCTGAATTGAAGACACTCTGGAGGCTTAGTTTTCTCATCTGCAAAATGGAAAACCACAACCCATACATCACGTGATGGTTAAAGAAAGACTGACACATGTAAGGTATCTAGGGCAGTTCTCACACCCTGCAGGCCATCCACACACAGTAGCTACTAGTCTTACTGGCTGCAAACAGGAAAGGGGGTTTCAGGACACTTGCAGGCCATCCTGCACCTGTGCCATGGGCACAGGTACTCCCAGGGTTCTGAGTCAAGCATGGGCACCTCTGGCATTCCCACAGGGCACTGCAAGGGAAAGCCCAACAGGAGGGCCATCCGCCTGTAGGAGAGCAGGGGCAGGGCCTGGCCCAGCTGTCTTATCTCCCAGCAGCAACACACACACCTGCCTCTGTCCCGGAACGCTGGCGGCCTCTGGTGGTAAAAAAGGAAATTCGCTTTGTTTTAAGTACATCTTCATTTCTGCAGGGAGAAAAAAGTCAAAATTTGAGGAAAGCATGGCAAAGACATTTCTATTTTGGCTGTGATTGTACAATGCCACACATAGAGAAGGGAGAAAATTCCATCGGCAGGGTGTTTGGGGCCCCTGCAGCTGATGTGTAAGCATGAACAACACAAGTTGTGCTCAGAAGTCTTTTCGGAAAAAAGCAAGCTGGCAGGACTGGTGGTTTCCACTCCTGAGCTTTTCCATCTCAGGCAGGTGCTAGCATTTCTGTGCCTGGCAGGAATGCTCATATCAGTGGCTGTTACTTCACGCTGTTCACTGAGGGAGTTCTCTTAGGAGTATAAGTTCCACTGAGATGTTGCAGAAGTGGTCTTCAGCAAGTGAACCAGGAAGGCTGGCCTTCAGGGCCCCAAGGACCAGCAGGGCTCATCCCCAGATTTTCCCCTTTAATTAGAAGACCTTGGAGGGTACTTTTTATTCAATCTCTATACACATTGGTTAGTGACTGGCAAAAACTTTTGAACAGAATGATAGGTGAGGCAAAAATGAGGAGATTCTCCAGGATCCTTTAAAAATTAGAAATGGGAGGACACTGTTTTGGGCTGAATTGTGTCCCCCCCCCATTCATATGTTGAAGTCCTAACCCCCAGGCCCTCAGAATGTGACTGTATCTGGAGATAGGCCTTTAAAGAGGTGATCAAGTTAAAATGAGGTCATGAGAATGGGCCCTGATCCAATCTGACAGGTGTCCTTATAAGAAGAGGATCCTCCTTTATCAAAGATAAGGTGACCATATGTGTGTGGGTTTATCTCTGGGCTTTCTATCTTGTTCCATTGATCTATATTTCTGTTTTTGTGCCAGTACCATACTGTCTTGATTACTGTAGCTTTGTAGTAGAGTCTGAAGTCAGGGAGCCTGATTCCTCCAGCTCCATTTTTTGTTCTCAAGATTGCTTTGGCTATTTGGGGTCTTTTGTGTTTCCATACAAATTGCCAAATTTTTTGTTCTAGTTCCGTGAAAAATGCCAGTGGTAGTTTGATAGGGATTGCGTTGAATCTGTAGATTGCTTTGGGTAGTAGAGTCATTTTCACAATGTTGATTTTTCCAATCCAAGAACATGCTATATCTCTCCATCTATTTGTATCATCTTTAATTTCTTTCATCAGTGTCATAATTTTTGGCATACAGGTCTTTTGTCTCCTTAGGTAGGTTTATTCCTAGATATTTCATTCTTTTTGTTGCAATGGTAAATGGGAGTGTTTTCTTAATTTCACTTTCAGATTTTTCAGCATTAGTGTACAGGTATGCAAGAGATTTCTGTGCATTAATTTTGTATCCTGCTACATTACTAAATTCATTGATTAGCTCTAGTAATTCTCTGGTAGCATCTTTAGGATTCTCTATGTATAGTATCATGTCATCTGCAAACAATCATTAGAGGAATGCAAATCAAAACTACAATGAGATATCATCTCACACCGGTCAGAATGGCCATCATCAAAAAATCTAGAAACAATAAATGCTGGAGAGGGTGTGGAGAAAAGGGAACACTCTTGCACTGTTGGTGGGAATGTAAATTGATACAGCCACTATGGAGAACAGTATGGAGGTTCCTTAAAAAACTAAAAATAGAACTACCATACGACCCAACAATCCCACTACTGGGCATATACCCTGAGAAAACCATAATTCAAAAAGAGTCCTGTACCAAAATGTTCATTGCAGCTCTATTTACAATAGCCAGGACATGGAAGCAACCTAAGTGTCCATCATCAGATGAATGGATAAAGATGTGGCACATATATATAACGGAATATTACTCAGCCATAAAAAGAAACGAAATTGAGTTATTTGTAGTGAGGTGGATGGAGTTAGTCTGTCATACAGAGTGAAGTAAGTCAGAAAGAGAAAAACAAATACAGTATGCTAACACCACATATATATGGAATCTAAGGAAAAAAAAAAAAGGTCATGAAGAACCTAGTGGCAAGACGGGAATAAAGACACAGACCTACTAGAGAATGGACTTGAGGATATGGAGAGGGGGAAGGGTAAGCTGTGACAAAGTGAGAGAGTGGCATGGACATATATACACTACCAAACGTAAAATAGATAGCTAGTGGGAAGCAACCGCATAGCACAGGGAGATCAGCTCGGTGCTTTGTGACCACCTAGAGGGGTGGGATAGGGAGGGTGGGAGGGAAGGAGATGCAAGAGGGAAGAGATATGGGAACAAATGTATATGTATAACTGATTCACTTTGTTATAAAGCAGAAACTAACATACCACTGTAAAGCAATTATACTCCAATAAAGATGTTAAAAAAAAAAAAAAAGAAGAGGAGATCAGGACACAGACAGGCACAGAGGCACAGAGGGAGGACACAGGGAGAAGGCAGCTGTCCCCATGCCAAGGAGAGAGGCCTCAGGAGAAACCAACCGCACCGCCACCTCCATCTCAGACTTCCAGCCTCCAGAACTGTGAGAAATAAATGCCTGTTGTTTAAGCCGCCCAGCCTATGGCACTTTGTCATGGCTGTTCAGCAGGCTGGTAGAGACACCATCCCATGGGTCTGTTGACTGGGGTTACACACACATTTGAGCACTTGCTGGGGACAGAGACCCCTGCTTACCTGCCAAATTGATTTCTGGAGAGATCCAGGGTTTTGAGTTGTCTGCAGGTCCACTTCTCTTGAGGTGGCAGTGCCACCAGCTGATTTCCCTGTAACTTCAAGAACATGAGGGCCTGGGACAGAGGGAGGGAGAAGCAAAGACGATGTCAAATACCAAAGGGGCAGAAGACCTGAAGGGAACGTCAGTTCCCTGGCAAAGGGAAGCCAAAGGATTATAATCGATTCACTGTCACAAAGATTCCAACCGTGTGGGGCTTCACAGTGTCTTAAAACTCATAAAATTATAGCAAACAGAGCAGATGGGATAATTAATAGAAGATCCTTCCCTTCAGATCAATGGGAGGCAATTATTCAATAAAGAACGGAATCTAAGTACTTATCAGAATTGAGGTTTCTTAAGAGTGACAATTATTTGTGGACCTGTCCTGGGAATAGTGGATGAGTCTGAAGGTCCTGGAGGCCACTGTGTTACCACAGGAGGGGGGTGGGCACAGCATGATGCCTCCTTGGGCTGGCCCAGGTGATGCCCTGGACAGGGGTCAGGTGGCATCAGTGACACCGAAGGTGACCCGCCCCAGTCGTGCACCCTCTGCTGGCTTGACACTGATGCCTTCAGAGTAATGCAGAATTTCCCACCTGGGGCTGGCCCTGGGCACCAAGTAGTGAATAGGATCCATGCTCTGCTTTCAAAGGTTCCCAGTGGAGTGGGAAAAACAGACAGATGTGTGAACAACCTAAAGGTAGAAGGCAGCCCCATGCTGGGACACACACGCACGTGTACACACACACACACACACACACACACACACACACACACACACACACGGCTTTGGTAAAAGGCACTTCCTGAATTCACATCTGGGAATTCCAGTTCTGCCACTTCCGTAGAGGGAGGGCAGGGACAAGAAGGCCCCGCCCTGCCGTGCTGCCAGGGCTTCACACACCAGAAGGCCTGGTGGGCTCACCCTGGAGCTGGGAAGGAACAGAGCCAGAGGTCAGTCCGAGGGGCTGCTGGGCTGGGCCTTCAACTGTCAACACTGAAGAAAATTCTGGAGGATAAAAATTCATCATCCTGCCACCCTCCCAGAGCTGTTTCATTTTGCACATTTCCTCTCAGTCTCTTTGCACACAACCATGCATGACTTTGACAGTTAAACTTTTCTTTCAACTTTTTTTGTCTTGAAAGCTCGGAAGAAGCACACAGGTTTCACTGCAATGTGGAGTGATTTTCTTACAAAAGCTGAAAATGAGAAATAAGGTGCTATTAGACTTACATCAAGCTGGAAAAGTCCCAGGGGAACTTCTCTGAGTGTGTTTTCTGAGAAGTCCACATCCTTAAGGTGGTTCTTCCAAAACACAGCCATTTTGTCTGGTAGAGATTCCAAGGCATTTTTGGATGCTTTGCAGCATTTCTAGGAATTTGATGAGAAAGAGAATTAATTAGCTTTTTAAATGCCGTGGTGTCTATGATAAAGACTGTTTCCAAATTTAATGTTAAAAACAAGACCATTACAATAAGGCTCTGTAATAAATACAATTCAGCTAATTAAGAGGCTACAGACTATCCTTGCCCCATTTTCCTGTCTTTGCTCCAAGGAAGGGATGGGAATGGTTTCCTGGGGAGACCAAGGTGGCTCATGGTCC